>NC_133619.1:245497334-245870459 GCF_048593235.1 Sminthopsis crassicaudata
TGGAGGAATGCAATCTTTGACTTAACATATTGTCATTGCTAGTAATTCACATGACATGACACTTTTTAAAGCCAAAAAAATGCCTCAAGAAAAAAATTGTTACATACGCAAATAAAGGGAATGTTTTACCATCAAAATGATTAGTTTCAGAATTTAGGTCTCAAGAAGACTGAAAGAATACCAATATGAAATGATGTACTACATATGTTACTTGAAGTCTTTCAGGGATCTGAGAATATTTTTTTTAAAAAGCAGTCATCCACTATTCCTTCAGAAGAAGGTAGTTTCTAAAACCTCCCTCACACAAAGCCTCCTATTTTTCTTCTAGATAACTGAGGCTAATCTTAAACTACATTTCCCAAGCAACTTTTCATCAAAGAATTCTCTCCTTATAGAGTAGACACTTTATAGAGTAGTTACATTACTCTGAAAAAATAAATGTTAAGTAATTTAAAATCCTTGACACTTGAAAAGTACAATTTTACCTCAGAACCTAACAAATTCATGGTAATATATGAATCAATCATTCAACCAACATTCATTAGGGACCTGTCACTCATGATCATACAAGAGTGTGACCCATGAAAGAAGAGAGGAGGAAGAAGAAGGGAAAGAAAAAAGAGAAATATCAATGATTAACTGCATGATGAGGTGACCAAAATAAGTTATTATTTTCATATAACCTTTTTTAAAATTTTCTCATTCCTTATATATTAAGTGAAAATTCATCATCATATATGGTTAATTTTGTTGTGGGTGAAGAATACCTAATATTCAGACTCCAATAAGGAAAACTGGATGGGCAGTGCATAAAAAATAATCAGTATATATTTTCTTGAATTTAACTTCTGAAAGGAAATGAATTGGTCCCAAACGTAGGGCAGATCAGCTGTGGGAAATGTGCAATGCTTTTAATGACCTTAGAATTCTCTCTGATTAAAAAAAATCATCTTTTTTATCATTTATATTCTTCTCTTGATGGTTTATGGATATAAGGCATGAAATAGTATAATCTCCAAGGAAATAAACTAGCCATCACAGGGCAAGATAGAGGTACAAGGTGGCTTAGAATAGTATGCACCATATTCCCAACAAAGAATTGAAAGAATGAGGCAATTAGTTGGTATAATGGATAGAGCACCAATCTTAGAGTCAAGAGGACCTGAGTTGAAATCCAATTCAATCACCTAACACTTCCTAGCTGTATAAACCTGGGCAAGTCATTTAACCCCTTGACCAAAAACACAAAAACAACAAAAACAACAAAAACAAAACAGAATCGGAAAAGATCTAAAAACAACCACCAAAGAAGTGAGAAAGGATTGTTGACTTAGAATTGAAAAGAATGTTGGAGATGATTTAATTCAACCCTTTCATTTTACTGATGAAGAAAACAAAAATTAGAGAGGAAAGGGAATTTGATTCTGACTACACAACTAGGAAGAGAATGGGGTAATGTTTGGACCCAAGTCATCATACCTCAAAGACCAACAATCTATACA
The DNA here is from genome assembly GCF_048593235.1 of Sminthopsis crassicaudata. Taxonomy (NCBI): domain Eukaryota; kingdom Metazoa; phylum Chordata; class Mammalia; order Dasyuromorphia; family Dasyuridae; genus Sminthopsis; species Sminthopsis crassicaudata. The sequence continues at coordinate 245,498,837 of NC_133619.1, forward strand.
ATAAACTACATGTATTGATCATATATAAAGAGAGAGGGAGATGGTATGCATGTTCAATTGCTATCCATGCAGAGGAAGAGCACCAAGCAAATGGGGTAGACTCCATTGGAGAATTTATTCAAGAGTTACATAAATTGAGAGGTGGAATGATTGAGAATTGATGTTATCAGAGGAAGTATTCACAAATTTGATTTCAAAGATCCTTATTTATTAGTAGGGTAAATAAATCTCCATTAATATACAAAGAAGTTATGAAACATGTTTTCTAACCTGTTATACCCTCGCCTGCACCTCAGAACCTCTCATCCCTCATGTCCTCCCACATGCTTTGAACTGCATTCCTTGCTTCTAGAGGCTTTTTAACCCTTACATTAACCCAAGTAGGAAAGACACCTAAGACTAGCAAAAGATCATTTAGCTAATTTCAATGAATGAACATAATGAAATGGATTCTTTAATGATAGAAAATAATAAAAAGGCAAGTAATCAAGCAAGCATTTAGGGATTTCAGTTATTTAAGTCCTAAATATATTATTTTTCAGTTCCTTATCTAGCTTCTTCAAGAGATTCCAGACCTCTCATGTTTCTTTTCATCATTGTGTATATTTTTTCCAGCTTGTCCCCTTATAAAATGGTACCCAGAATTAGAAATGATAGATTTAGTCTAACTAAAAAGTTCAATTTTAGAACAAAGAACTTATACTCTTTTATGTACTCTTCTATCCTACCAATACATAATATAATCAGAAAGTCAAAGGTGTATGATTATGTTCTATTCCGAAATGGGAAAGAGACATCCAAGTTCAAGTTCTCATCATATCTAAGTTGGACTTTTGCATCATATCTAAGTTTGGACACCTCTTTCTAATCCATCAGCTATATACCTAACAAATTGATATACCTAAAAGACAGGTATGACAATGTTAGTGCATTCTTCAAAATATGAGTTCTTTATTATCTTAAAGATAAAATACAAATTATTTGATTTGGCATTTAAAATCCTTCACAATCTGGCTTTAGCCTATGTGTCCCAAATATGACAATTCTCTCTTTTCCTGACTTTTTGTATGTCTCTTTGTTTCATTTGTCTCTTTCTCTGTGTGTCTCCTCTCTCTTCACCTTCCTCCCTCTCTCCCTGCATTTTTCTTCCTCTCTCCCTCCTTTCTTTCCTTTCCTTCCCTCCTTCTCTCTCTGTCCCTCTCTGTATCTCTCTCTTCTTTACCCTCTCTCTCTTCTTTACCCTCTCTCTCTTTTTCTCTCCCTCTTCTTTTCTTTTTCATTCTTTCTTCCTCTCTCTCTCTTCTTCTATATTTCCTTAAGAATCTCCAATTACCTTCCTATTCTCTCATCTCAGCGAAGTTTAATCTCCTTCAAAAGACTCTAGATGTTGGTTTGCCTTTTATTTGCTTACCTAAAAACATATTGTCTCTCCCATGTAGATTATAAATTCCTTGGAGACTGGCCTAGCAACAATATTTGCTGGATATAGAAGAAAAATCTACAAATTAATTATTAAACAAACTTGTGTGTTATAAAAGACCCATACATCATGAAGATTCTTATATAATACTAACAAATATAACAGGAATCTGTATCTACAAGAAGAAAATATTTAAAATTATTACATTATATATAAAATTCTTAGAAGTCTATCTTTGAAGATATACTTGTTGAGAAACAAACATATCTATAAGTATATGAAGAATAAGTGGAAAATAAATGCAAATATAAAGTAGCTAAATACAACGTAATTTGAGATGGAGAATACTAACAGATGAGGAGAATCAAGAAAAGCTTTATATAAAAGTTTTGGCTTGAAGAATGATATCCATGAAGTGATGGATTTCATTCCTTTATTAAGTTTTGAACTTAGGTTTTCCTAACTTCAGGGTTGGTTCTCTATCCACTGATTCACCTAGCTACCCTGAGGCATTTCATTCTTTAGGAATAGCCAGTCCAAAATCATGAAGATTAGAAATAGACTTAAATATGAGGAATAGTAACAATACTAGTTTGTATAGATCACAGAATGGGAGAAAGAATTACAGTGAAATGAGAATGGAAAAATTGGTTGGAACCTGGTGTTAAAGAGTTTTGAAGCTAATCAGAGGAGATTTTATTTTATCCAAGGGTCAGTAAGAGGCCACTGGATTTTCCAGAATAGAGATATGACATAGTAATGCATAAAATTAAGGGAAATAAATTGGAAACAATGTGGAAGATAGAATATAATGGACAGAAAATTGAGGACTGGAGTTCAAATCTTGGTGAAGTAAATAAGAGCCTAAACTAAGGTTATAGTTGTAGAAGAAGAGAGAAGAAATCACAAATGAAAAATTTTATGAATGTAGAAATGGCTAGATTTGTCAATCCACTGAATATGTGAGGTGATGAAGAATAAGAAATCGATGATACTGCCAACATTTCAAGCATGAGATACTGAAAGAATGGTATGATTTTTTTTTACAGAAATAGAGAAATTTGGAGGAGGAATACATATAGGTGACATTGAGATAATAATTTGTTTCAAGCAATCAAATTCAAGATGTATGTAGACTAACCAGTCTAAAATGGCCAATACAAAAATCACAATAATGGATTAAAATTGTTGGATATGTAGTCATTAACATAGAGAAGATATATACACTAATGGGAACAAATAAAATCACCAAGAGAGAAAGTGCAGAGAGACCAGTATAGTACCTATGTCAAGGCCTTTGGTTAAACCCAGAATTGTGGAGCATTATAACAATCTAATAACTAGTAAAGCAGATTGAAAAGAACTGATTAAACAGGAAGGAAGAGAATCCCAAAGAAAGTAATCTCTCAAAATCACAAAAAGAAGACAGTATCTAGGAGCTGTAGTTGTGAGATATAGAAGGGAGTCATATAAGGAAAAAAAAGTGGGAAAAGACCACTACATTAAATAAGAACACAGTTTCAGGCAGATGAAGCCAGAAGCCAGAAGCCAGATTGCAAAGGATTGAGAAGTAAACAAAAGGAAAGATAATGATAACAGCATATAAATTTTGTTTAGTTTTGTTTTATTTGTTCCTAAGTGACTGAGAACCTGAGGAGGTGGTAAAGTCTCCAGAAGTCTTTTGTTTGTTTGTTTATATTTTATGATGGTGTTCTCAGCATGTTTTCAGCAGTCAAGTAAAAGTAGGTAATAAGGAAAGATTAAAGTACAGGAATTGGGAAAGTGGGAGATATGAGCATGTTTTAGATTGAAATCACCTGCAGAATATGGGAGAGAATGAGATCAAAATAAGGAGAAAAATGGCCACTTTTTTGTCAGCAGTGGAAATCCTTAAAATATTTCTGATTGAATTAGGACTTATTTGTAATTATACATTTATACATGTAATTATACAATTAGGACTGATTTGTATTTAGGACTAGTAAAAAATAAATAATAATTCAAGTTATCAAACTATGTTGCAAACCCATAAAGCACTTTAAATCTGAGGCAACTTTGCTGAGTACCGTGCATTTGAGAGTTAATTTCCCAAAATGCTATATTCCTAAAGAGGTTTTGTGCTTGCTTCCCATCCCAAACCAAACTTTCAGACATAATTGAACATGAGAGAATATTTCTTAAATTCAGAAACAAGGTATTGCTCAAATATCCTTTAAGTATACTAAAGGATAGAGTTCTGATTTAAATGTTGCATGCTTGCTTTTATCTATGAAGATGATACTGCTGAATTACTGCCTTTGAGGGTACATTCTGACATTTCCCGGTAATGATGATAAATATGTTCTTTGTAAAACTTTAAGCATTTTACAAATGTAACAACAGCAACAACAATAATAGTTAGATATTGTTAGCATTTTATAGTTATTGTTTATAGTTATTATAATAATTGTTATATAACTGTGGTAAGCCCTTTACAATTATTATCTCATTTGATCCTCACAACAGTCCTGGGAGTTAGGTACTATTATTATCCCTGTTTTAGAGATAGGAAACTGTACAACAACAATAATAATATCCTTCTCTATTTGCAAGATGCATGCCCATGGTAGAGTTTGTGAGTGTGGGGTAAAATTCACACACAAACACATACACACATACACATGTGTATGTATTTAAGGTGTTCAATCATCTTCAACTCTTCATGATCCCATTTGGAGTTTTCTCCAAGCTCATTTTATAGGTGAGGAACTGAGGCAAACAGGATTAAATGACTTACCCAGAATCACATAGCTATGAATTTATAAAGATGATTCTTCTTGATTCGAAGCCCAGTGCTTATCCACTGTACCACCTAGCTGTATTTTATCTCCTAACTAATTAAGCCAACTAGCTATAAACAATAAAATGAGTAACATAAAGGGAGTTCTCATTCCAGACAATGGAAAAATAGTATCACTATTCTGTCCAAAGAGTTCCAAATTTGTCCTGTGCTGAGCTTTTCTTAGAAATCTTCATGGCACAAGATCACGAATGCCCTTAACCATATAGTTTATAGCTTTTTGAAGTTGTCTTCTGCTCATTATATGTGACAGAATCAAAAAGGATGTTAGTACTATGTTGGGAATTCTGTTCTCTATCCTCCTTTCTGACCCTGTTATAAAACTAAGCTCAGCATTTTAGTCCTATGAACACTACTGGTAGCACACCAGTAGTGATGCTGATTTCCCATAATAGAGGTTTATATTCCTAAACATAGTCTGGAATAAAGTGAATGGAAATATTTTCCCATTTCATCACTGGTAACTGCAGAGCATTAGTTGAATGCAAGGTCTGATTATTTACACAAAAATAGTTAGGCCAATTGGCAAGAAGACAGGTACTGAGGGAGAAATGCCAGGGGTAGAAAGCTACTATTGTTTTCTTCATCACATTCAAAAGTGCAAAATGTGCAGTTAACCATCTAGGCCTTTGAGGCAATGGTTAATTGTCCCAAAGATACAGCTCCAGTAATGCAACTTTATGATCTAGGTGGGATTAGTTTTCTAAAGAAACAGTAGACTTTTTACTTTAATGGTAAAATCTGTCCACTTGGAAAGTCAGTTTCTTCCCCAATCTCAAAATACGCTATACCCTATGTAACTTGAAGTTCCACTGTTAAAGGTAAATTTTGTCACATTTTGAAGGGTTCAGCTCATTAATTTCTTCAACTATTCTTTAGATGAGGAATGCCTTATGTTTTATTAGTTGCTGTTATACATAACTAAACAGCTACCATAGTTATCAGTTCTACAACTGGATAAGATCAGGATGAGATAAATAAAAATAGCACACTTATATGTATTATTTTTTTTCAGAATGCAAAGCATTTTTAACCATAATTCTGTGAGGTAAGTAATGCATGTATTATTGTAGCCAGTTTTTCAGACAAGGCAACAGGTTCAGAGAATTTAATTCATTAAATACAGGGTGACCCTGAAAGACTTTGTACAGTCTTAGGCTTCAATAATTTTAAACTTTGGGGACACTATTTATTGAGTGCCTGCTTTGTAAAAAGTATTCAGGAAATCAAGGGAATTAAATCCCAATCAAGGAAAACAAATGTTTTTAATATACATTAAGTAGTTCCTGTCTTCAAGCAATCTACCTCATTCTGGGATAAATGAAATTTTAAAAAAATTAACTATCTTTCAATTTAACTGATATCCACTGTATTCTGTTGTATTTTATGCATTTAATCATTATAGTTCTGATAAAGCGACCATAGGATTTCACCTGACTGCACAAGGGCTTCATACATGCACACACACATACACACACACATACATACACAAATTAAGAATTACTTTATTAGTGGGATACAATAAGCACACATTTAAGTAAATAGAAGCTTATTTGAAAAAAGAGCAATAACAACTGGGGGCTAGAGGAAAGCTTTATGTGGAACCAAAGAACTTAATTGATTTTTCTGCATACCTTTTTCATAACTTTAAGAAGAGTCAATCTGAACTCAAGCATTATCTATTTTTCTCTATTTTCTGTTGCTCTTCAAAGCCCTGCTATTAATTTAATAGATGATAAATGGTAAAAAAAAAAAAAGGGATTTTTAAAAAGGGGGAATTTCAAAACAAACCAACTACTTCAGGACTTTGCTTGGGACCACCCTTGGATTTATATTCTCTTACTACTGCTGATGGCTTTTGGTTAATGGACAAACTCCATCTTTCTCCAAATTTGTACTGTCCTTTTTCTTTCTTAAGTGCAAACAACCTAGCAAGGGACTCAAAGCAATTATTGTATTAGTACTCTTAAGATACCATTGTGGCATAAAAATATTGAAAAATCAGAACCATTATCTTAGGAAAGAGTTCCCTCTTAACTCATCCTATAATGAGTGGTGGAAGTAAAGGGCTGAACTTTGGAGAAGAACAGAAATGGTATAGGGAAGACAAAGGCAGACATGTCACACCTAAATAAAGTTTTATTTTGGTTGAATTAGCCCTTCAAGTTATTTGTCTTTTAATTATAGTCACACTTAGATTTTAGCTTATAGTAATTTCCAGGGACGAAGGAAGTAGATAGTACTACTGGATTCATGTATCATAATTGTATTATTTTTCTCCAATCTTCCTTGTTTCTCTATCACTTACAAAAAAGGAAGGGGGAAATTTTATGGGAGAGGGTACAAATATAATACCACCATTTCATTCTACTTTCATTTCCTCTCTGCTTTTGGAAACAGCTGCCAAAACCCAATGCCTAGGCAAGCAATTTGAGAATTAAACAAAAAGGCTAGATCAAGTAGTTTTATTTATAGAGTGTGTGTGTGTGTGTGTGTGCCAACCCAGGAAAAGTGGAAGCATAGCAAAATGCAGGGCACTTGTACCCCTGCTTCTACTTTTGACTAATTCTCTGTTATCACCCAATAGATCCTTTATCCTGTTTGCAATAGTCACCAGAACAAATTATCTCATTTTCATATTGTAAGAATGGAAATAAAGTTAGGTTTCCATTTCTAGAGAATTGAGAGTATTTCACCAAGATGTCCAGGCAAATGTTCTAGATATAAAATTCATCTTTACATAGCCATTCACTGTTTGTGCTATTCAAGTTTATTTTAAGCCCTCCTTACTCTGGCTGCCTTGGGTACAGTCATTTATGCTAAATTTTCAGTGCTTGTCTCCAATCTATATTTATTGATGATTATTTTCCTTTTTAACTCTTTTTTTTTTCTAGAGTTGAATTATTTCTATCTAATTTTTAAAGGGTGTTTTTTTAAAGAGACACTTGACAGAATTTTAAAAGTAATCTTACACATATTTTGGGCTCAGTAAAATGCTATAAATCCTGTCAAGTCTTCACTATCTTCATTCCTGCCATTTTGTTTCAGATTCTACTTCCCTTTTAAAAGTCATCCCTTCTTCCTTTGGGTCCTGCTGCTTCATTATTTATAAGTAATTTTTAGTTGTTGTACAGTTGTTTCAGTTGTCTCCAACTTTTTGTGATCTCATTTGGGTTTTCTTTGGCAAAAATACTAGAGTGGTTTGCCATTTCATTCTCCAGATCATTTAATATATGAAGGACTAATGTTATCAGTTAGGTGACTTTCATATGGTCATACAGCTACTAAGTGTCTTAGGCCCTATTTGAATTCTGAAAGATGAGTCTTCTTGATCACAAGCCTAGCCTTCTATATGTTGCCCCACCTCGCTGCCCTACTGCACTTATTCCTTAGTTTGTAGACCATTTATTTGTGTTCATGGTTTTGTCTCTTATTACATTCTTTGAGAGCAAGGACCTTGCCTTATTTATTTTTAGATTTCCTTCTAGCTCAACAATAAAGGATGTACTCAATAATTATTTGTGAGATGGGATGTTTATTTCATGGGTTAAAATGATCTGTCTCTTGGGATGGAAAATGTCATCCACACCCAGAGAAAGAACTATGGAGACTAAATGTAGACCAAAGCATATTTTAACTATTTTTTTTTCTTTCACCACATGACTCATATGGAAATATATTTACAATGATTATACATGTAAAACTTATATCAGATTGTTTGATGTCTTATGGAGGATGTAGGAAAGGAAGGGAGAAAAAATGAAACTCAAAATCTTACAAAGGTTAATGTTGAAAACTATCTTTACATGTGGGGAATTAAAACTGAAAGGAACATTTGAGTCGTCTATTCCAACCTTACTATTTCCTCAGTATAGATGAGAAAACTGATAATAAGAGAGATTAAGTTCTCAAAGATCCCCTAAGAAGTAAGTAAAATCTTGGATTTTAAACTTCTAATCCTCAAACATAATATTCACCATACTTTCCATTGTACCACACGGCCTTTATTCCAAGATTTTGTTTGTTATTTTTTACTTTATTAACACATAAAAACATCTTGAAAATATTTTATGGTTATATCTATATTTAATACAAATAATAGAGTAAATGTTTCAAGGAATAGAAGGGAAATTTTCATATTATAACTTTCTTTGGAGAGGCTTTTACTCTATAAATATATGAATAAATGTGAAAAGTAAACAAAACATCATAGTGCCTGGCCCAAATGCTATTATGGCTGGAACATCTCAAACTCATTGCACAATCAGGAGGTTTCCTGATTGGTTGTAACAACCATTTGAGATGGGGCACAGGAATCAATAGCACGAGGTAGACAAATAACAAAATATATCTGTAAAGCACATTATAGAAAATTCCATTCTCTTCAGAAAAGATTGGAGATACCCTTATTGCCAAAGTTATAAAGAAAACTATACTATACTAGGTCTTTTGTTTTGTTTAGTCATTCAATCACATGCAAACATGGATCATACTGTTCATGAGGTTTTCTTGTCAAAAATACTAGAATGGTTTGCTATTTCCTTCTCCAATCGATTAAGACAAGATATGTTATTTGCTCAGATACATAGATAGCTAGTGAGTTTCTGAGGCTGGATTTGAACTCTTAACTTTAGACCCAATACTCTACCACTGAGCCAGGAAGCTTGCCCTTATATATAATTTAAAAATCAAGCCATTCCAAAATAAGTTCAAAATGAATACATGATTTGGGCATAAAGGATGTTACCATAAAGAAATTAGGAGAACAAGGGATAATTTACCCATCAGATCTTTGGAAAAGATAGAAATTTGTAACCAAAGAACTAAAGAACATTATGAAAGGCAAAATGAACAACTATGATTGCAATAAATTAAAAAGATTTTGTACAAACAAAACCAACAGAAACAAGATTAAAAGAAACAAAGCTGGAGAAAAATCTTAACATCCAGTATTTCTGATAGAGGTATCATTTCTAAAATATATAAAGAATTGTGTCAAATTTATAAGAATACAAGTCATTTTCCAAATGATAAATGAACAAATTATATAGACAATGTTTAGATGATGATATTAAAGTCATTTATACTTTTATGAAAAAATGCTCTAAATCACTATTGATTAGAGAAGCACAAATTAAAACAACTGTGAGGAAGCACCTTAAACCTCTCAGATTGTCTGTGACCAGGAAAAGATAATGATAAATGTTGGAATAGATGTGGGAAAACTGGACATTAATGTATTGTTGGTGGAGTTGTAAAGTGATCCAATCATTCTGGAGAGCAATCTGTAACTAAGCCCAAAGGGCTACAAAAGTGTGCATATCCTTTGACCCAGCAGCGCCACTATTGGGTCTGTATCTTAAAGAAATCATTAAGGAAAAGGACTTACATGTGCAAAAATATTTGTAGCAGCTCTTTTTGTAGTAGCAAAGAATTGGAAAAGGAGTGGATGCTCATAAATTGAACAATAGATGAACAAGTTGTGGCACGAAGGTAAAGGAATATTATTGTTCTATAAAAATGATGAACAAGCTAATTATAGAAAGGACTGGAAAAATTTACATGAACTGATACTGAGTGAAACAAGCAGAACAAGGATATATTGTACACAATAGCAGCAAGAATGTGCAGTGATCAGCTATGAAAGTCTTGGTTCTTCTGACTAGTTCAGTAATCCAAAACAATCTTAATAGACTTTGGACAGAAAATGCCATCTGCTTCCAGAAAAAAGAACTAAATAGACTGCATGTAAATCAACAATGCTATGTTTACTTCTTTTTTCTTTTTTTATGTCTCCAATGATTTTTCGCCTTTGCTCTGATTTTTCTCTCCCAACATGATTCACAAAGTAATGTGTATTAAAAACAAATAAACATGTGTGTACAGACACACATGTATGGATTATACATGTGTGTCACATATACATTATACAAAAAAAAACCCTTAAAGAAAAAAATCTTGTGATCTGGAATGTGTAGACATAAGATACAGAAGGGATTTGGAAAAGTAGATGGGAATACCAGAAAGAAGAATACAGATATAGTAACAGCAAAAGAAAATAGTCACAGGCAAAGAAGGGGAACAGGTAATAACAGTAATTCATGTTCACATAGACCATTTGAAGTAGATTCCTTGCAATAGCTCTTGTGAGGTGAATACAAATATTATTGCTTTCATTTTTCATACCTTTCAAAAATCATTTTCAAAAGAAGGTTAAACAAGATTCACATAGCTCAAAAAGACAAAAAGTAAAGATTATAAACCTGTTCTTCTGAAGCCAAATACAATGTTTTTTCTACTATGTCACAACTTCCATGTCCAGATTATCTGGATTTGGGTATGACATCTATGAATTAAGTGAGGTTATCTTGTCAGTATCTCACCTTGAGGTGAGGTTTTTTGTTAAAATAAAGTAAAGTATTATTTAAATTAGGTACCCCTGGAGCCCGAAGATTAAGTACACTGAACAAATTCCAAACTGAGAAGCTGGTATCCTGATCGGTAAGGGCTAGGGCCCAGACCACAATTCCTGATAATCCTAATAAAGCAATAAGACTTTATTAATAATAATTAGTAGTTACTTATTTAGTAGAAACATTTCCAAAATAAATATTCTATAAAGTGAAAATACATTTAAAAAGTGAGAGATATTAAAGTCAATTCTTTTTATTTTGGGGGGTGTGAGGGTGAAGTATTTTACAACTATGGAAGGAAAAATATCTCATTTTACTGTAATAAAATTTCAAATGTCAAATTCAATCAATTACATACTATTATATTTGTAATCAGGGAATAACAGATAATTTTAAAGCACATTTTGAATGTGCTTTCAGGACTATAAATCAGGTTTTTCAAAATAATAGGGGGAAAATACAGTGAAGACATTATAGACATCCCATAGGTGAAACTTTTTTTTTCATAATAAAGTATTTTTACATTCTCATAGTACTAAATCCACTTGGATGAATTCAAAGATAGCCCTTAATGGGACTTATCCAAAACTCAACTCTAGAGTAAAAGTTCTTTCTATTGGTTTCCAATGTGAACATCTTTGTCAACTAGCAAAGGGATTTATTTGTTACCTAAAATTATAAGAAATCTTGAGAGCAAACTCATCTTTACCAAGTCATATTTAGCCAAGGCAATGTGGTCTTTTAAGCACATAATTAATCTCTCATAGATATGACAAGCATAATTTCTGCACAAGATTGCTTCTCTGCCTTACTTATGTACTTGAATTAACTTTGTAAGAAAATCAGTTAACTAACTCCACAGTAATAGCTATTTTTTCCAAGTAGAACAGTTAAGATGTCTGTTTCCTCTCCTCCTACCTCTGTTCTGATAGTCTAGTGAATACATTATGAAAGGCAAAATGAACAACTATGATTGCAATAAATTAAAAAGATTTTGTACAAACAAAACCAACAGAAACAAGATTTAGGGATACATAATTAATTGACAGGCAACAAAAATCACCTGTTTGTATTGCAAACTCTAAATCTGAAGCTGGATCTATATAAAAAATTAAAAAAAATTAAGACAATTATCACTTCAAAATTAATCAGTTGCCCACTATCAGAACCAATACTCCTAAGTGTAAGTCCTTCTTGTTCAATTGTTTCAGTCATTTATGATTCTTCTTCACTATATCTGGGGTTTTATTGGCAGAGACACTGGTAGTACTTTGTCATTTTTTTTTCTTCAGTTCATTTTACAAATAAGGAAACTGAGGCAAAGAAGGTTAAGTGACTTCCCCAGGGCCACACAGTGAAGAAGTGACAGAATCTGTATTTGAACTCTCGAAGTTGAGTCTTCCTGACTCCAGGTCCAGTACTTTATCCACTCACCACCTAGCTATCCTTATGAACTCCAATGAACTTTCAAAATGTAGGGAGATTACTTGACCAATTTTATTTTGGAGCACTTAAAGAAATTCATAAACATTACTCTTCAATGAATCATTCTTTTAGTGAAAGGTGGAGAGAAAGAATGGTAGAGTGGGATAAATCATTAGCTGTTGAGTCAGGGAATCAGAATTCAAAGTTTACCTCTGATTTATTATTTGTGTAAACTTTGACAAATCATCTATCCTGTTTCTCCCTCTATAAAATGAGGGAGATGAACTAGGTAACCTCTGAGATCCCTTCTAGTTCTCCATCTATGATCTTATCTTTTAGAGTTGGGGGATGGAGTGGGAAGGAGAAAAGGACAAATCAAAATACATAATATAAGTAATGTTAAATAATTATTTTCATTTCATAGAACATTAAATTTTTCACTATCTGGGGAAGTGACTGCTGTGGAAAAGGCCAGCCATTGTCTCCTTCCACCCACAAGACAGATAATCCAGGATTATGAAGCAGCAAGGGAACCTTTCTGATGAAGAGATAAGAAGCATGTACCAAGAAAATCAAATCACTATCATGACTTCCCATTAGATCTTGATGGATGTTGTCTGGATCTCTATAATCAAAATCTTTGGAAATAGCAGTGTCTTAATAACTACTAGTCCTGCTTCTAACATGGCACTATAACTATCATAGAAAAGAGAAGTCACGTGGAGAAGGTACTCAACTTTCTCACTGTTGATGGCAAGGTAAGCATAAGAATCCTGAGAATGGCAACACTCCCCAGGCAATAGATTCTTCTTCAATGCCTTTGAAACCCTGGGAAGCAACCCCCATGGAAATGCTGTCTGGCAATTGCTTTTATAAGTGATGTAAGCACAGGTCCTTAACACTTCAAAAAGGAAATCTGTACCAACAAAGTTCCTGGAACTACCCAAGATTCAACAAAAGAAAGTTATAAGATTTTATCTGTGAAAAAACTTTTAAAATAATAATTTCCCATTGGCTTTGTCACTGTACCCTAAAGATAAGCAGATCTTTCCAACTGATTTGCAGATCAAACCTTTATATTTTGCCTTTCCCATTAGAATTTAAACTTGTTTTTGTGGTGGCAACTGGAGACTGAGTGAATGTCCATCTATTAAAGAATGGCTGAATAAATTATGGCATATGAATATAATGGAATGTTATTGCTCTATAAGAAATGATGAGCAGGCTGATTTCAGAAAAGCCTGGAAAGACATAAATGACTGATGTTGAGTGAAGGGAGCAGAACCAGGAGAACACTGCACAGTTACAGCAAGATTATATGATGATCAACTATGATAGGCTTAGCTTTTCTCAGCAATGAGGGGAGCCAAGAAAAATCCAATAGATTTGGGATGGAAAATGTCATCCATATCCAGGGAAAGAATTACAGAAACTGAATCTGGATCAAAGCATACTACTTTCACTTTTTTGGCTTGTTTTTTTTTTCCTTGTAGTTATTTTCCCCTTTTGTTTTGATTTTTCTTTCACAACATGCCAGTATGGAAATAAATTTAAAATGACTGTACATGTATAACCTATATTATATTGCTTGATGTCTTGCAAAGGAGGAAGGGGGGAAAGGTAGGAAGGAAAAATGGTACTCAAAATCTTACAAAAATGAATGTTAAAAGCTATCTTTACATGTAATTGCAAAAATTAAATACTATTGTAGGGAAAAAAAGAATTTGAGCTCCTTTGCTCTCTTAACTTTCTATTTCTCCTCTTAGAACTTAGCAGAGTGTTTTGAACATATTGACCACTTCATAAAGGCCTTTTCATTCCTTCATTCCATCTTTTCTATATTTCTGTGATCACCCACAATGACATAGCCAGCATCATAGTAGGGACAAGCAGTCACTGTTGCCCTTTATGGAGAATAATCACAACTTATCACAGAAAATCTGAAGAAGATTGCTTTTCCTTTGTGCTTTTGTTTTGTACAGGACTTTTGAAGTAGTTTCTAATTTTTTTACTTGCTAAATAGTCTTACAGGATATTTGTTCTATGGGAAAAGTATGAATTACAAAAATGAAATTTCTAAGAGAACCAGATAACTTATATGAATTAACTTCTTATGATTGATTTTTCTTGGGGAGAACTGCCCATCAGTTAAAATACAAATCTATTATTTTAACAATCAACGTCTTCAACTAACGAGTAGCAACCCACTTTTCAAAATTTATTTAACTCTCCTTGACTTTGCCCCTCTAGTTTTCCAGGAAAAATCATCTACTAGTTCTTTTCTAATCTTACTTTGACTCCTTTCCTGTTCATATTTTTGCAAGCCATCTTCTGTTCAATCATTAATTCATCAACAAACCAGGCACTGTGCTAAGTACTGGAATGCCAAGACAAAAGCATAACAATCCCTACCTTTAAGGCACTAACATTCTATCAATGAAGTCATTCATAGACTTCATTATATAGAAAATTTATACAAAATGAATATAAAGAGAAAATATTTCCTCCACATTTCCATTCATTGAAATCATCAGACCAGAGGATCATAGATGGAGAGCTTGATAGGACTTTCAGTGTTCATTTGACATAACTTCCTAATTTTACATATTGGAGAACTAATGCCCAGAGAATCCTTTGAGGTGAATATCTGCCAACATGACAAAATCATTATCTCAGTCTTCTTTGAGTTATCTTTCCTCAAAATGAGAGGATCATGGCTAGGTCATTTAGAGTTCCCTTAATCTAACTCCTTCATATTACAGATAATGAAATGAGGACTTATAGGTCACCCAGTAAATGACAGATGCCACATTTGCATTTATTTATCATAATATTTTGTTGAGATCCTCTACTTTCCTTATTGCATTCTGCTTCATACCCTTGTATCAATGTATATGTTTAATCTTTGGATCTAAGAGGAGTATATTGAAAGGAAGAATAATTTTTGAGATTTAAGTTCCTTCAATAGAAGGATAACACAATGGAAGGGAGAGCAAATTTTGAGATAGAAAATTTGGATTCAAATTCTAGTTCTATTAGTCATCATGTGTTTGAATTTGCCAGAGTCACACCCTCTTTAAGGTTACAAGATACAGTAATTGGACTAGATTACTTTAAAAGCTAAAGTTATAATAATAAAACCATGTTCTTTTTTCCTTCTTTGTGCCCCAAATGCCTTGAAAATACTAAATGCTTAATCTGTACTAATTGAATTAAACTGAATTATGTTCAATTCATCTATCTGGCAAATTAAGAATAAGGAGAACATTATACAGAGACCTCTCTGGACCCTCTTTCTAAAGACAGGAGATAGAAACCACACTTTTTAATGTCTGTGTATGTTTGTAAAACACTCATATTCAGTATGAATATTACAATAATATACTTAAATAAATCCAGGATTTGTTTTTATGAATAGCAATAATAATAAAAACAACTAATGTTATAATGCTTGCTACAATCAGGCATTATGGCAAGCATTTTATAATTATTATATTATGTGATCTTCACAACAACCCCGAAAAATAGTTCTATGATTATCCTCAATGGACAGATGAGAAAATTAAGGCAAACAGAAATTGACTTGTCCAGGATTATTCAGCTAGTCAAGATCTGAGGTCATACTT
This sequence comes from Sminthopsis crassicaudata, assembly GCF_048593235.1. NCBI lineage: Eukaryota > Metazoa > Chordata > Mammalia > Dasyuromorphia > Dasyuridae > Sminthopsis > Sminthopsis crassicaudata. The sequence continues at coordinate 245,514,560 of NC_133619.1, forward strand.
GCAATCTTCTTTCTAACACCAGACTCCAAGCTTGCACACTATTTCATCTTCAAATGTTTATACTAATCTTTGATTTAGTTTCAGTTATGCTTTTCTTAACAGTAGATTTCACAGAAAAAGGAATGGGTATATTTATGTTTATTGGCACATTTCATTTAAAGTTATTAACTTTTCCTATGAAAACATTGTATTAAGCAAAAGAGATTATAGAAGTTGGGAGGCAGTTGTTTAGACTTAAAGAATGATGTCAAAAATGGACAATTAATTGAACAACCTTGCCAAAATGTAGGAATTATTTTTATATCAATGATGTTTTTGAGAAACACCATGTCTTGCAAACAAATTGTATGAAAAATATGTGTATATTTCCTAAAATACATTCATATCCATTAAAATCCCTAAAGAAAAAAAAAGCTCTTAATTTTGCTTAGCTCTCAAATTCTCTATTAAAAGCTTTATACTTCTCTAGCCTCATTCAATGAATATGACAAGATCTCTTTCCAAGATAGATGATAGTCTACATAACCCTGAACTGATAAAGGACATATCTGAAATATTACTTAGGATGATGGATAGTTAAAAAAAACTTTACTCTAAAAACAGATACATACATAATGGAGAAGTTATTTGAAAATAGATGATAAGTAGGAAGTATCCTGTACTTCATAAATATTATGATCACAATTCATAGCATGAAAACTCATTAGTGAATTTCATATGAATACATTACCAACACACATCATAAATGAGTTTTTCATTTCATTCTACTTAGTGTTGACAACAGTGGTAATATGACATTTTATATTTCTCAGTTGAATCTCAGTGGTTTCAGCTGTGTCATATATTTCTGAGGATGATAATTTGAATAAGGCACATTTATAGTCACAGTGATGATGCTGATAATGGTAATGATCATAATCAAAATGATGATGATGATGATGATGATGTTTAGTTATTTTTTTAGTCATGTCTAACTTTCTAAGACCTCTTTTAGGGTTTTCTTGGCAAAGGCACTGGAATGGTTTGCCACTTCCTTGTCTGTGGCAGGATTTGAATGAGCAAGAAGAGTCTTTCTAACTCCAGGCCCAACACTCTATCCACTGTATATCTAGCCACCTCTATAATCACTAAGACAACATAACAAATCGGGGAAAATGCAGGGCTTGGAGTAAAAAGGCCTAGCTTCAAGTCCCAGCTATGCCTCTTACTACTTTTGTATATCGGGAAAGTCACTTTAATGAGACTATTGCTGCATTTGTAAAATGAGTAGAGATACTCTAGATCATCTCTAAGGTACCCTCCAGTTCTAATTCTATAGTCCTGTAATCTTAAGAACTATGTGAACTGTTAGTGAAAAACAGATCGACTTTCTTTAAGTAAATCATACTGCCAGCTTGATTGTAAGTGGTATTGAGGACCATCACCAAAGACAAATTAGGTTATGTTTGAAACACAGTTAATAAAGGAAGATAGATGTTAATATGTGGCAGAGAAAACTTTGATAAAGTAGCATTGCTCAACCCTGACCCCCTACCACATAACAAAAATAATGAGGCAAAATAGTAAGCTTTTTTATGTCTTTTTCTAGTAAAGCAATTCAATATCCTATTGATTGTTTAATTATAAATGAATATATGCTCTAGCCACATCCTGGAAGAATCAGATAATGACCACTCTCAATATAAATTAAGCAGACATATGAGTCATTGTCACCAAAGTCATAATAGACATTAATCAGATCATTCTGCTAACCAAGAAAAGGACTATATATAAAGTAAAACTATAAGATAATGAGTCCAATAGTCACTGAAAACTAAATCTATGATGCAAGTAGTTAGATCCACAAATATATTTTCTTTGTTTATTGTTTATTTTTGGAAGATATATGAATTTCATTGTTTTCTTTACATCTAGAAAAAATGTGTATACATTGTATTGGAATTTGCCTCACTTCCAAAATATTTATGTTAATTTTCTATAATAGGCTAAATGGTATTTAACAGCAAAGAGAAATGAAGCATCTGGACAAATAATCCAGATAAATCATATAGTAATTGCTTATTTGGAATCTCAACAGAATTAAGGAAAAAAATTTGATTTTGTATTATCCATGAAATCCCTTCAGTTTTTAAGTCATTAGATAAAACATTTTGTGTAACACAGTTTTGAAAAAAATACCTATACCATCTTCCCTTTCCTGTGAAAAGAATTACCAAACCATTCCAAATCAATAGTTATCCACTATTTAAAAATAAATTCTAGAGAAAATTTTTGATCTTCCCTTAGAGGAATTCCTTTTTAAATTTCACGTAAATCCCACCTGCTCCATCTTTATTCCATACTTTAATCTACTTCCTTTCACAGAAATGAAGAAAGGTTATTTAACTTGATTTTATCAATATTATTTTATATAATTAAATGAGAGAAATGGTTTCCACCTTATTTCATCAGTATTGTTAATAGTGTTCTTCAATCATTTCAGTAGTGTCCAACTCTTCATCTGTTTGTTGTTGTTGTTGTTGTTGTTGTTGTTGTTGTTGTTGTTGCCATATTCTTGGCAAAGAACTGTAGAAGCTTGTCTTTCTTTCTCTAGTTTACAATCATACAGCAAATATTTGAGGCCAAATTTGAGTTCATGTTTTCCTGACTCCTGGTGCATTTATCCAATGCACCAACTAGGTACTCTTTCATCAGTACTAACAATGGCCAAATTTTGTTGTTGTTGCTCTTCATCCTTTTTGAAGAGGACCAGTGACAGCATAAGGTGATGTCTTGACTCACACATGCATTGGATTTAAGTGAGACAGAACTGCAGTTATCAACCTTACTCTTTCTTCCAGAGTAATTGAAGTTCATTGACAAAATAGAAATCAAGAAGACTAGCAATGATCCAGCAAAAAGTAAATGACCTTACCATCTTTGATGTGTGATCAAGCTTTTAGCATTCTATCACATTCTTTACAGAATCATAGTCCTTGTGCAAAAAGTAAAGAGTTGCTTCTGACACTAAATTATTTTAATCATTATCATCACTACTACCATCATAATTATAGCATTTAAAATTTTGTGAAGTATTTTCTTTTGTTTAATGCCTACCATAATCCAGTGAGGTAAGTACTCATAATAAGAGGAAAGGTTATAAAATGTCATTGGCTGAGAGATAACTTAGAAACTGTCAAATCTAGCCATCTCAATTCATAGATAAGGAAACAGAGACCCAAAGAAGTCAAATAAATTGAACAAAATGATGCAAGTAGTTAGATCGACAGCTAGAAATTGCTTTTCTCTTTTATTGTTCTTTCTACTGTTTCATTTAGCAAGTTTCCTGGTATATATTCTTGTACTTATAAAAACAACCATTAAAGTAGCTAATACTGCTAAAAAATGTCCCATATCAAGTAGAACATGATAAGCCAAAAGTTAAGGAAGACATAGTTTGGGTACAAACTTTCTTTGAAAATGGGTCTCCTACTGTTCTTCAGTACTGTTTTTTTAATCATTAGTGAAGATAGTGAAGACCATTTATTCATACCATCCTATCTCTAGTGGAAAATTACATCATAATAAGATTTCCATGAACTCCAAGGTGGAGTAAGCGGAACCAACAAAAGAATGTAAACAATGACTATACTAATACAAATGGAAACCACAACAAAAATTTAAAAATTCAATGTCTCAAAAAGAGATAATGAAGTCACTTTCCCCCACACACACACACCTTCTAGAAGTGGGAGAGCCAAAAGAATAGGATATCATATATGATAGACTTTTTTGACAATTAATAAATCCTGCTGGGCTTTTTCTCATCCTACTTTAAAAAAATAAATCTTTGCTATGAGGGAGTCTTCTATAAAAGGAAAAGGGAGAGATATTAGGAAATTAAAAAAAAAAGAAAAATATATTAATAAAATTTATTCTTAAAATATTATACCCTGTAGCCAAACCAGCATTCAACATTAGAAATCATATTTTGAAATATTTCTTAAAAAGTTGTTTTTCCTAAGTTGTTCTACTTATAGTGTCTTGTTCTATTTGAATAACAAATAACAGCAACTCACGTCCAATATCTGGCCTCAGCTTTTTGTCATATTCTCTTAGCAACTTGTTCAGTATAAGAGTCACATCGGTATCTTGAGTTTTTGGAGCAAGGACCCACTTCTGATTGTAAGACATATCTTCATACTCATCATCTTCAATCTTTCTAGACCTGTAATAAAATTTTTAAGTGACTTAAATGAAATATAGCCATTTCATTCCATGTTGATAGGTCTTACATTTTTTTTAGTCTGTGAGCCATTTGAGGAGAAAAATAGAAGGAATGAGAAAAGTAAATCATAGCTACCACTCATTCTACCAGCTGCTGTTTTCCAGTCAAAGAGGAAGGGAAGACTTCACAGGACAGATGGAAAAAAATGGGGATGCTCAAAATATTTCTATCTCCTTTTAGTGAATTATTGTAAGTAAATAATGAGCACCTGACTAGAACACAACTATTGGAAGAAATCATCTTCTAAAAATGACCACTGAAACAGATAACCCATGGAACACTTTAGGATACTGACCACCACTGTTTTTCTGTACTTTTCTATCTTTCGAAAGCCAGTGTTTGAGAATTCAATCAGACTAAAGTGAGCTCCAAAGAAATAACAACTTCTAGGAGCATTTTGCAGAGTTTTTCAGCTATAATTTTGATTGTTTTTCCCCCAAAGACAACATTTATTGCTGAAGCTAAGAATAGTCTGCTCAGGCTTACCAATTGAAAATAATTGGGTAAACAGTTTCACTCCATTACTTCTCCCTGCAACTGAAATACGAGAATTTATGCAGAATACTTATGTTATAGGATAAGCATTTTCTCTCTCTCAGACTTCTTTATAATAGCTAACTTGTAATAGAATTCTTGGGTAGGTGAAAATCTTCCTGCAGCATTACTTTGCCTTCCAACACACAAACTGATTTATCTCTTGCACAGCAGGCTAATAAGGATATTAAAAATTTAAAAATTGTAATACATTTTGATCATTTTGGACCATTAATAAATGAATATATCCTCAAAAGAAGACTCCACTAGACTTTTAGAATACATTGTTCTGGATAGGGTAATACTGTGAATCAGCTGAATACATATTCCATTCAGTCTAACTCCATGCAGCCTTGTTCATTAATTGACTATTATGTGCCAGGCCCTTGGCTGTGGATAAAAAGACACAGATAATATATTCCTTGCCCTTAAAAAGCTTGATTTCTAAGGAGGAAAAGTGAGTGAGATCCAACCAAAATAGATAGGTCAGTAACTACAAGAAAATATGAAGGTGGTAAAGGTCATCAATAACTGAGGGTGGAAGCCACAAAAGGTTTCTTACAGATTGAAGGAACCTAAGTATATATGGAAAATAATCTCAGAGTGCTGGTCAATTAAATATTTAATAATGTAGGGTTAGGGTAGCTTTTCTACTTCTTAAAGTAGGTATTTTCAAGTGGATTTCCATTTAGCATGTACAAATAGATGGAAAAATAGTTTTTATTTGGAGCTGATATTTTCTTTTCTTTCTTAGAACTTATGCATGTATGTATGTGCATGAGTATGTGCATGCATGTGTGTATGTGTGTGTTCTTATAAAGCATGGAATTAAAAATAATAGTTGGGGATCAGGTGGATTTTTCTTTAGTTATAGTTGTCTGATGTTATTTTATTTAGACTTTGTCTATGGAAGATTTCATAGCTCCCTCATCTTAAGATATATATTCACATAAATGTATTTGGTGGATAAATGTTAATAAACACAACTACAATTGACAGAACTGTCTGTAGTTCAGTCACACAAAGTTAAAGCATAGTCAATAGTAGTGCCATGGAACAGAAAAGTCACACTATGTGACTAATAAACAATGAATGTATTAATGTGTGTATAAATATGTATATATAGACATGTATGTATAAACATGCTTTAAAATATAATATATGGCATTCTTTAAAATGTCATATATCATACTTTTAAAGCAAAATCATTTTCTGAATTTAAGCTTACTTAGGTGAACATTTAAAACAAATTTTATTCCCTGATCTCATGTTTAATGAACATTGGTGATGGCACTTCTAATATCTGATGGATGATTTTAAGGATTTGGCCAAGGACTGGAAAATGGCTGGGCATAAGGTACAAAATATAAATTATTTAAATAAAGCACATAATTTCAAGTTGACTATCGTGCTGAACACTCTTTCTATATGTTTTAAATAATAGTATTAAGTTTATAAGTATGCGCTATCTTTAAGATGGATATTGTTCCTGTTATTAATGAATATTCATTTTATCATTTCATAGAAAGCAAGAGGATATATGATATAGTGGTTGGGATGAATATAGTGATTTAGGATGTCATTAAACAAGTAATTGCTAAAGAGATTAGAAGATCCTGAAAGAATGACAGACTTACAGAACAATCTAGTCCAATACCCTTATGTTATAGATGAAGAAATATGTTCAGAGAGAGTAATTCAGTCAACACTACTTAGTAAGAATAAACCCAGATTCCTTTACTTAAGAGCCAAGTCTCTTTCCACTGTACCAAAAGAACATTTCTCAGAGGATTGGCTGGGAAAATGGGAATTCTATTTTTCTTTCCTTTCCTCCTTTCTTCTCTCTTCTCCTTCATTTATACTAGTGAACAAACACATGTCTGTATATCATCCACACCAAAGTAAACTTATTTTAACATATCTTTGATCAGTTTTGTATGGATTAATAGGGTATTATATAGTTACATATCTTATTATGTGTTTTTTAGAGGTTATATAAATATAGCTTTAGTCTCTTAAAAGTTCTACTACGATAGTACTTACTATAGTAAGCCTAATTCTCCCTCTGGTGGTGAGGAGAAAGAGTGAGTTAACATAAAACTTTGGGGAGTCATTCTCAAAGTGTCTATTTGTGTCTAAATTGTGTCTAAATTGTGTGATTTTTCCTGCTACAAAATCAGCCAGGACTGTTTACTTTCCTAACCCAGTTACTCATGACAGGTGTATTGGCTGTTTTGAGGAAAAGGTTAAGCACTTTGATCCAAAGAAAAAGGAAGGCTTCCCCCAAAGGAAGGCTTCCCCTGAAGGAAGACTGAGTTGATGGGAGGGAGAAACTAGAGGATGAAATATAGACAGTAAGGAAGTACTCCTTGGAAGGAATATCTGTAATGCAGTTACTAGGTTTTCTGTTTGGGCTTTGCCAGAAACAGAAGAAAGAATTGTTCTTGTTATGTACTCCTAGGATTTAACCTTGCTATAGTCTTGTCTAGTAAAATCTTGCTAGAAGTGACAAAGGATGGCTATTGGTGGCCAGAGGTGAATAATGAAAGTAAGAAAATTAAGCAACCTAACTAATGTCAAGTAGATTATGTACATTCTTAAATTGTGCTCTATTATTTCTCTTTGACTATTAAACACCATCTGTGCAGTTTATTATCTTTAAAAATTAAATAAGTGATTAAAATTAGTTATATGTTCTCACCATCAATTGACTGCTGAATACAGAATTTGTTCTAATATATTACATCAACTATAAGATCATAAACAACAATGGGGCATCATTTGTGAAAACAACAATCAAAAAGTCCTTCAAAATCAGATCAGATCTTGGCTTTTCTGAAATATAATCAAGGTGTTTGAGATTATAGTTACTTCCTTTATAATAGTCAAGATGTCAAGGGGCCCTTCTTCCCTGACTCTAGTCCCAAGCTATGAATGAAGGAAGAGACTGTAGACATATTTTCTAAGGAATTTCTAGTAAAGACTAGTATTCAAAAGTGGCTACTAGGAAGTATAAAAAAATAAGACTGGTGTGATAACAGTTATAAAAGAAAACTTAAATGTCAGATGTTTTTATTTATGTTTCATACTAATTCCAAAAGACTGTAAATCTCTCCCAAGAGCAATATATAAAGAACTAATGATTCTGATATGATGTAGAACATGTACCTAAAACTAACATATAAAATTCAAATGGAAGAACAAAACTTTAACTACAGAATCTTAGAGAAAAAATCTTTCTCTTCCTCATATACACAATGTCATTTTTTTCTCAGAGACATAAAAATATTTGAAAATTCAATTTTGAATTAGACAAAAATAAAAATTGTCATTTTGTATAAGACCTTATTTTAATGGCCTTATCCCAGGTACCTCACAAAACTTAATCAAGTAAATTTTATAGAAATCAGTTTGACTTAGAAGGATATGGAAAGGACTATGAAATCCATAGTTTGTCAGATATATGGACAAAGTGTTGAGGAAAGTTTTTATAGGCAGAAGTAGGAATAATAATCCATGTTTTCCTGTCTGCCCCATTGAGATTGAACTGTGTCCTCTCCACCTCAATGGTGAACTTTTAAGGAAGAAGTGGACAACATTGCCATAAGACAGGTAAGTGGCTATCTTTCTCAATTGGAGGAATGCCCACACAGAGGAGAGCATGGGGAATACAATATTCATTACAATGAATTCCAGGAGTACAACATTCAACAAACATATAAAGAGAATCATGGAAAAATCAACCCAAATACACTTCTCAACTACATTTTACTTCAAAATATTAAATTGAAACTATAACATGAAACTATCTGTTTGTCTCCCTGTGTCTACCTGCACAAAAGCATAAACTGATGGACAGAGAATCAGACATTTTTCCCTTCCTCCCCAGCTATCTCTTAGCTTTAGTGAAAGACAGAAAGGAGACATATTTCTCAAAGATAAGGTTTCCTGTGAGTCACTGGTTTAATATTCCTTTTTTAGGAAAAACATATGAAATTGATATTACACCTGGACTTTGGGGAAGATAGGCAAATGGGGATTTTTTTTTTGGGGGGGGGGAGCTAAATCTTGTTTCCTATGGCAGAAACATGGAATAACTTTAGTCCTATTGAAGTTTTGTTTGTTTTTAAACATTGCCAGAATCATTTATGTCTATAAAATTCAGGAATTAATGAATAATAAGAATCAGTTTCTGCCAATAAAATGGAATATTTCTTCCTCAGTTCTTTTTAGAGGTTACTCCAATTATCCAAAAGAAATTCAGAATTTCAGAATGTGACAACTTAAATATATATGTGGTGTGGAGGAGTAGCTAGACAAAATTTTTTCTTGGGGGTGTGTGACTTCTACCATCTCCATGTTTGGCTTTGAAATTGCACTGTAAAGGTAGCTCTAGCATCAGAAATTCTAGCCAAATATTTAAGCAATGTGATATTCACAGAAACCACAGTGAAGAAAACATATCTTGGCTTCATAAAAGAGTTGTCCTGCTGACTCCACCGGTGATGGAATTAAGACTCTCTCTTTCTGTCTCTCTGTGTCTTCTGTCTCTGTCTCTCTGTTTCTCTGTCTCTCTCTGTGTGTCTCTGTCTCTGTCTCTGTCTCTCTGTCTCTGTCTCTCTGTCTCTGTCTCTTTCTGTCCTCTCTCTCTCTCTCTCTCTCTCTCTCTCTCTCTCTCTCTCTCTCTCTCTCTCTCTCTCTCTCTCTCTCTCTCTCTCCTGATTTATAAGAAAATTAGTTGCAATTACTGTAGTCTGAGTTTAACCCTTCTGCTATTCTCCAGTTTACTGGGAAGAACTCACTTCTAATTTTGTTAGTTTCTTAGTATAGTCAGATCAGGACACACAATTCTTTGTATGAAGGAGATGCAGAATATGCCTACACTAGGAATCTTATTCCTTCCTTGGCATATGTAATAGCATTCCTCCCAGAATAGGGAAAGGAGGAGCAGGGAGGGAGAACCCTGAGGGAAATGTATTGAGTGTATTCAGGGACAACCGGCAAGGGAAACACTTCAAAAAAAGGTTGACTCTCAACTGTATCTTTCCCCTGGAATTCAAATTAGGACAGAGTTGTCGGTCCATTTTTCTCCTATCTGGGAGAACTAATATGACCAGGGATCGGGATAGAATTTGAGGGGCACAAGCAGACTTTTCCTGCAGATCTCTGGAAGGGAAACCAAGTACTAGTTGTTTATTAATCCTGGGCTGTACAAACCCCTAAATCCTTTCTCCATTTTTGCAAGTCAAGTGATCCAGAAAGTCCGAAACACTGTGAGCCAAAATTGCAGTTGACTCCCTTGGGAAGGTGATGAATTTGGAAAAGAGTGATGGGATGTTAAGGAGATTTTTGTTATATCTTAAATGAAGAGTATATCTCCATATACCCCAGTCAACGAGCTGGGTTACAATGTTCAATCTAAAACCACTAATGTGCCACAACAGATCCACGGATTACAGACAGTGTTTCCCTCAGGTTCCACTACCACCTCCTACCCCAAACCCTCCACACCCTTCTAGAGATAATTCTTTCACTGGATGACCGCCGGAAAAAATCACCCTCGGGAAAGCCCTAAACTAGTCGCCTAGCGCAAGCTTACCGTGCGTGGAGGCCAGAGAGGAGGCAGAACAGCACCAGCAGTTTAGGAGCCATGGTTTAACTAACGTTGCTTTCCAGATAGATGGAGCTGGGTGCGAGAAATGCTGCAGAATAATCCTGAACGAAGAGATAGTGAGGAGCCAAGAAGGGAAGCACTGAGGTGATAATCGGAGTAAGGGAAAAGAGGGGAAGTGAGTCCGTAGTTGGGGGGAGTCTGTGCACACCCCTTGTTTCCTCTCTGCAGCTCCGATCACCTTGCTTGACAAGACCGGGACTCAGCTTTCTCGATGCAAGTGCAGATAGGGCTTTCTTGGATCTGACAGGTGTGAAGGGTTTACTGAAGCTTCCGCCCTTTCCTTCTAGCCCTTCCAGCCCTCCCCACCCCACCCCCCCAGCCCTCTGCTTCGCTAGCCTTCCCACTGCCCCACAACAATCAGTCAATAGTATTTCCTATTTCCCTGCAGGACATGAACCCTAAGTACAGGAGCAAGCCCTAAGAAGATTCTCCAGGCTCCTGGGAGTCGGGCAACTAGGGCGCCAAGTCCAGAGGTGAAGCACCTGTTCTCCACTAGGCAGGAGAAGCAGCTGGGACTGCGGGAGCCGAAGAGAAGACACTAGCAGCAGTTGCAATGCTAACAACAGCAAAGCGCCAGCATCCAAAATCAGCGAGGGGAGCCCGCCACAGACCCACACGCAACCGAGTCTCCAATAACACCTTGGCTCAGAGCCCGGGACAACCACACACACACACACACACGCTCTCTCTCTCTCTCTCTCTCTCTCTCTCTCTCTCTCTCTCTCTCTCTCTCTCTCTCTCTCTCTCTCTCTCTCTCTCTCTCTCTCTCTCTCACACACACACACACACACACACACACACACACACACACACACACACACGCTTAAAAAAAAAAAAAAAGACTTTTTCTCCTGCAAGCCACGCTCCCAAAGCAAAATATAGACACCTCCCCCACTGAGATTCAATATGTATTAATGAGTCTGTCTCCTAAGGAAGGGATATAGCAGCCTCTATTGCCAGGTTCACTAGGTTGGTATCATCCTAAGCAACCTGGGGGATGAAGTTTGCTTTCACCTCCAAGAGATTCTTGAAAGAAGTGGTTGTCAGCTGCTCATTCATAACCCCCCTGAGGCGGACACCAATGCAGTGAATAATTTGAACAATTGGCTAGGGAGGGAAGGTCGTTAAATGTCACTAAAGTGAACCGCCTTGCTGACTTTGTAAGGTCTAGATGTGGCTCCCACGTTTTGAGTTTGAATCGGGGCGTGAGCGGGTAGAGGACTGAATACTATGAAAGGAGGAAGAGAAGTGGGGATCAGCGGGGGCTAAAAAGGGGGGGGACAAAGAAGGACTTTTACTTTCTCCTGAAAAGCTGTTGGGCCAGACTGGATTTGTTTTCCTGATTACTTTGTCACTGAAGTGATGTCACTGAAATGTCTACCATGATGCCATTTCTTCATATCTCCCACACCTATTCTTTTTCTCCCGTATTTCCTCTAGCATGTCCCTCAACTGCCATCCTCATTAATTAATGATACTTCGAAATTCACCCAAGTTGCCTCCTCTAGATGAAATGTCTAGTTTACCTGTGTGTTACTGCAAGTTTACCATACTTTGATTATAGAATAAACATCTACTAGGCTCTGTTCCCTAAAACTTACCCCACTTTTATCTCATTGTCATTAGCTTTCTCTTCAATGTTTGCAGGTATCTTCTTTTTTTTCTAGGCAGTTGAATAACAAAATTTGTTCAGGATGCATCCAAAGTGATGATTTGCTGACAGCAGAGGCAGCGAGATTAGTGACATATCTTCTCTCAAAATTCTCCCTAGGTCTGCTCAATTCTTTATGTAGACTCTACCTTTTGCCCAAGCGATTGGAACGGCTCCAAAATTTATTTTAAATGGTCTTTAGATGTGTTTTTAGAAAGACAACCCAGAAGATGAGCCTTAGATAAAAGGAAGATGGATGTGTATTTCAAGAAATAGTATCATTTGGCCCTGGGATTGAATATTAAAGGAAGTGTAGCGAGGAAAAGAGAAAGGAAAGAGAAAGGGAGAGAACATATCTGAAAGATGGGTTGGGTGGTAAAAAAAATTCTTAAGATATTTTCTATGCTGTTTATTAAGTCACAGAAGGTACTAATTACTCATAGATTAAACTATAGTTCTATATCTAAAGACAGGACATTACATTTTATAAAGTTGTTTAATGATGTTGCTTAAGAAAAGTATTGTTCTTTAATTACTGCCTTAGCAATATTATGATCTTGGAATTAAAGCTCTGATAATACATAATTCTTTGATGCCTTGTATTTAAGACACTACACTCAATGTAATTGTACAAAGTGAAAATATATAACACTCCTGCTCTAAAAACACAATCCATATATTCCTGAAAGGGAATTTAAAAGAACTGGAAAAATGTTTAACTTGGAAGATTAAATATCATTATTCTTTTGCCTTGACCCTCAATTATCTGCAGTGGTATCCCAAACAAGAACAATGGCCAAATCAAATCTGGCATTTTTGTTTAAAGTGCCTATTCTTCTTGGAGTTTTAGTCTAATGGATCAAATTATAAACCTCCCAAAATATTGAAGCTTGCTCCTTTCTCCTTTGCTCATGCTAGTCCCCACAATACTTTCTGCCTCATAAACTCACACACACACACACACACACACACACACACACACACACACACACGTGTGTGTATTGTTGTCCAGTCATTTTCAGTTATGTCCAATTCTTTGTGACCTCATTTGGGGCTTTCTTAGTATATATACTGAAGTGGTTTGCCATTTCCTTCTCTAGCTTATCTTATAGATGAAGAAATGGAAGGCAAACAGGTTTAAGTTGCTTGTTTTGGAGTAATTAAATGGTACAACAAATAGAGTGCTGATCCTGAAATCAGGAAGACTCCTCTTCCAGACTCAGACACTTCCTACCAATGTGACCCAGAGCAAATCACTTTAGCCTGTTGGCCTTAGTTTCCTCATCAGAAAAATGGACTGGAAAAGGAAATGACAAATCATTCTAGTGTCTCTGCCAAGAAAATCCCAAAGGGATCATGGAGAGTCACACATGATTGAACAACAAAAAAAGAATGCTTTATTTTGTTGATGTATGATGATGTTTGCATAAATCTTTTTCTTCAATCATCATTCTCAGGTTCCTCCAATAGATTGTAACCTCCTTGAAGTCAAGGACTGAAACATTATCTGTATTCTTTATATAATACAATAGTGTTTTGTATATTATAGATATATAATAAATATTTTGAATAAATTAACAAAAAGCCCTGTTTTATCAAATAGAATATAAAATTAATTGCTTTATATTTTCACCCTTCCTCCACCACTACTAAATTTTAGCACATTATAGGAACCTCATTTTACCCCCTATTAAACTGAACAATTTGGTGACCTTGGTCTCCTGCCTCCATGAAATGCCTTTATCCAACACAAGTCAATCTAATCTGTTACTCTGGCCCAAGTGAATCTTGAGCTTCTTTTTAGGCTCAATTCAGAGGTTATCTTATAAGGCTGTCTGCATTTACTTGTTACTCAACTTGCAATTAACTTATCTTTCTATTTATATCTCCTCCCCAAATATCCTTGTAATATTCTTGAAAGCAAGGCATTATATTGAATCCCTAAGTGACTATTAAAAGTTTTTGTATACACCTGGTACTTAAATGATAATTGTTTGAAATGTTAGGGTTTTCAATGCTGAATCAATTGAAAACTGATTTGGTCTAATTCATCATGTTGTCAATTAGGTGGAGGCAGAAAATGAATTTTTCCACTAGAAATTTCATTAATTCCACGAATCATGGTGACTTGACTTCCCCCTCCTCCCGGCTCTATTGCACTTGAATTGTATACAATTCATACATCTTAGAATCCTCTCGCTGGAGCTTCTTCAGTCATCATTCTTGTGCTGGAGAAGATGGGAATGAATTTCTAATTTCATACCTACCTGGCCAGCTTCATTCATAGGGGTGAATATTTCCTATCGGTGAAATAATTCCGGGCCTTGTGAATTAGAGATTCAAACCTAGTTCCTTTAGAGACACCACTGTGACAGTCAAGAAGTGACCTAACAGGAGCTGTCAGACTTTGATTCATTGTCTTCCTGGACCAGTTGTATTTTTTTGCCTCGAGCATGCGCAGCTGTAATTTCCTTTCCCCACTCGCTTCTGCGAGTTGAGAAACAGCAAGTATTTGCTCCGGTAACGTTAACGTTAACGCGCGAGTGACTGCCTTACTTTGAGTCCTTAGTTTAACTCTGTGAGGTGTGTCTGTCTGTGTGTGTGTTGGGGGGGTGGAGGGGTGGGAGGAGTTGGGGGAGAGAAGGAAGAGAGGAAATGAGTAAGACTTCCAGTTTTTTAACTGCTGCGGAAATAATCACAAATGTAGTATATAATCAGAATGGGGCGAAGGTGGGGGTGAAAAGGCAGGTAGTGGAGGTATCACAAGCACTTGTATAGATATAATATAGAAATATCTTCATACATAGACGTGCATACCCTTTAAATTTTTTGAAATCTATCCCTGCGAATAACACTTCTCCCGCGATACAGATGCCCTGAATTTTGCCCCCAAAGCAGAACCCAGGTGCATAATTCTTGAACTAGCATCTGTCCGCACGGAGGAGGCTTCCTGCCCTAGATCTGGAATGTCCCGAACGCACCAGCGTGGGTGGTCCCGGGTTTGGCAGGAGGAGGGAGAAGGCAGGAGAGAGGGACTGGAGATTCAGACTTGCTTGACAGGAATTCTCTTCTTTGGCTACAGGATCCTCTTGCGGCCGCATTGAGAAATTATTTTCTGGATCTCTTGGCAGCCTTGTTTCTCATTGCTCCCGGAGTGGAGGATGAAAGAAGGGCATTCCCAGCTTCCCATTATCAATTTGTCGTTTATCTTGTGGACAAAGGGTCACGGCTTCCTGAAGCTTTCTGAATAGTAACATTTTTTGATAGCAGAACCACCAGTCGGGGTGCCTTATTGATGACAGTCTGGCAGATTGCCCAGTGCCTAATACAGGGCTGCTCACTTCCTGAGTACTCAATATTTGAAATATTAATTGATGATGATGAATGGCGATTGCAGGTTAGGGGATAATCCTGTGAATCATACAGTCAAAACTAGTTCTTAATAAACGGGTTGTGAAGTGAGCCAAAGAATAAACAATATTTATATCTCTTTCTTCTAATCTCATTCAGACTCAAGGCACAAATATTACTATTAGGAGCAGGTATTATTATTCACATCACATTTCACAATTATTGTGTAAAACCTGGGATTGGAAACTACCGATTCTCCCTACTCTAGTCTAAGATGAAACATAGATTAAATACGTGATTGCTTCATGGGAAGACATAGGAGACTAACAGCTTTACAGCTAGAGATCTCAAATATTTACTTCAACTCTTTCATTTTACTGATAAGGACATTGAGGTTGAGGAAACACTCACAGGATACAAATAACAGAGTCAAGTTAGAGGGCAGGGCAACATACTGAGAGGCACAAGGAAGAAAATCAACCTTCCCTAAAATGTATTTTCTTTGTTAAACCTGAAATTGTGCCCATAGAGGCTCATTCTTTAAATTTTAATCTCCTAGTAATTTTTTTTTTAATGTAAATGAACCAGATAGGAGATAACAGTGAAAATAAGTTCACATGTTGATTTTTCTTCTTGAGGAACAAGGATTGTTAGGGTAGCAGGAGAATCCTGGAAGATACTGCACTGAAATAGAAAGTAAGGAGGCAAAAAGGAACAAAGAATGTGACAAATTTTGCCTAGGATTATCTATAATGTGTTTGACAAATCAGTAGATTCTTGAATAAAACAAATTTCAAGGCAGTCATAGAAGAAAGAGGTCAGGGGAAAGGACACATTTAAATATTTTCATTATTTGGGGCACATGATTTGTCAGTCAAATCCCATGGGTTAATACATTGATAATATTTGCTGATTGCATTTTTAAGAAATATACACATTATACATGAGATTTAGTTTAAGATAAATCATGTAGCTAAATCCCAAAATGGAAAACAATGGGGGAATATTCTTTTTTTTTTTTTTAATCTGTAGAGAACATTGGGAACTCTACATCAGTAGAGCACTATAGGAGAAAATTACATTAAATCTACATTTTTACACCATATGCCAAATGCCACATTCCACAAGTAGAACCATATTCTAAATTAGTTCTCACAGTTTTTTGGTCATAAGGCCCCCTTTTAATCTTAAAAATTATTAAACACAACAAAGAGCTTGTATTTAGATAAATTTGATATATTGTTGTTTACCATACTGAAAATTATATATATATATATATATATATATATATATATATATATATATATATATATCATTATGAAACTGTTTTGAGCTCTTAGAAATGTTGATAGAGGTTTTATAACTTTAGTGTCCTTGGATCACATCTTAAAAATTGCTTTGAGAGATAGAAACTAACAAAGAAAGAGGTTAATGATATAATTGAATTTTACATCTACTGATATGCTAGGGAAAGCAAAATTCTTATCTGTTCAATAAATGGAAGAAACTATTTGAAACAAAGGATAGTTTTGATCACATGTGTACTATTGCCAAATAAAAAGCATTATATCCAGAATAAACAGGGGAGAGGAGAGAAAAACCATTTATGTCAAACATGTATGATAATTCTATAAGGAAATCACAAAAATGCATAAGAATAAAGTCAAAGGATATTATATAAAGTAGTTCTTGAAAGAAGGAATTAGGCAGTAAGAGATACAACAAATGTTTCCTATTATTTGACCAGATGAATTCACTGCAAAGATTCCACAATTAATAATAACTCCACAAATAATAATAATTCATACTCTAAGGATGTTTTTGAGATAGAAAAAAAGTATTCTATCTAAAATGTTCCTAACATAATTATTTATAATGATTTAAAATATCAAAACAAACAAAAACTGAGGGGGAGGGTAAGGAGAGTTACATATATTACTGTTCCACCACAAGATCATACAGTTATAGGGTTAGAAGGATTCCCAGAAGCCATATAATCCAATGTATTAATTTTACAGGTGAGGGGAATAAAATTCTGGGAGATTAGATTTTTTTCCCAGGTTCCCATATCCTGTATGCACCACATAAAAGAATGGAATTAGGTTCTTTTGATTGGGGAATCAATCCTGTTTTTTCACTATTTTTCCTAAAAAAAAAAAAAAAAAAAAAAAAAGACAAATATAAAGACTACAAATAAATATTGAGTTACAAAGTAACAGTATGAAGAAAGCAGAAACAAAATAATATGTGATATATGTGTAATAATGCATATGAAATTCCTGGTTCTTTTATTTCATTCTTCTCTATGAATTGGAACAAATTTTAAAGGAGCCCAAGATAAAACTCAAAATTCTTTATTAAAATTCAACTGCCATGACCTTCAGAAAATATAACTGATTCTAATCAATTTAAAAATATCTTTAGAGGTGATCCATTATTTTATTTATATCTTTGGAATAATATGAGTTAACAAACTCTTCCTCTTCATTATACAGTCTACACTGTTTGAACATTTTCATGCATTTTAAGTTTCTTTTTAACTATGTCATTTTGCCCAATTACATGTAAAAACAATTTTTAAACATTTGTTTTATTTTTATTTTGAGTTCCAAATTCTTTCCTTTCTTTCAGTCCCCCCAAAATGACAAGCAATTTGATAAATCATTCATGTGAAATTATGTAAAACATATTTTCATATTAGTTATGCTGTAAAAGAAAACAGACCAAAAAAAAAAAAAAAACCACAAAACCAACCTTTTGAAAAATAAAAAGAAAATATATCTTTTGATCTGCATTCATATTCTATTACATCTTTCTCTGGAAGTGCATAACATTTTTTGTCATGAGTCCTTTGGAATTGCCTTGGATCACTGTATTGCTGAGAATAGTTAAATCATTTATCCTATTTAAGTTTTTCCACTATTTGAATCCTTTGAAGTAATCACATGTATTTGAAGTCACACTATTAGAAGTTATAATGATACAAAATATGATCATCAGTTTCAGCCCAATGGAAAGATACACCATAAATTTAAATAATAGTCTCATTTTTGATACCACCACTTCAGGAATTCATCATTACCAGTAAATAGAGCCTCACTGTTTTGAATAGTATCTTTCCCTGCTAAATTCGAGACTTCACAGAAAGGCAGGGTAAAGAAATATGATAACAACAAAATTATCATGAAAATTTGAAAATGAAACTTTCTGGAAGAATGAATTGGTTGATATAGTTTTGGTTGTTAAAAAATCAATAATCTTAAAATCACAAAGCATAACATCAAAAAACTTAACAGGATTTTTAAGAATTAGTCTAATTCTAGTCAATGGCTGAACCCCTTCTACCTTATCCTGGACCAGAAATTATCTATATTCAAGGAATGGATAATTAACTTCCATTTTAATAATAAGATAAAAAGCTTCAATATATAAAAGAACAGCAAAGTTAAGGGGTCTATTAAATATTAAATATGTTATTAATTATTAAAACATTTAGTAATACAATATTAGATATTACAATAATAAGCCAGATATCCCAAGGAAACCCATTTCCAGTGTTTTGTTATTGAGGAATTTTAGAGGTGTAGGCATTTAAAAATACATTTTCAATATGATGAAATCTTTCTTTCAAAAATAGGGCAAATGAAATTTGAGTCTGAAATTTATATATTCTATTGAAAATTCAAATGTGCCCAAACATAATCATGCAAATCCTCAGAAATGAATGCTTTTATGTAGTTCCAAAATGGAGTTATCTTACCTCTTAACTGCAAACTAGGTACACCCAAAGTGCTTTCCAACTAATCCATATTCAGAAATTCATTGCATTTGCTCATGGAACTGATTGCCCCAGATGTGCTATTATTATAAAAAAGACATTAAGCCTAATTTTTAAATATTTAAATGACTGTTTTCTCTGAAAGATCCATGGTATTTCCAATTTGGTGGAAAATGCCTCATTGATTTGATGCTACTTTTCACAATGCAAGTTAATGCTGATTGAATACTCACTATGGCCTTCAAAGTTGTGCTCTTCACTCAAGGTACACCACATATGAATAAACTGGCTATAACTGGGATCAATCATTGCAGCTCTTAGTAAGGTGCAATCACATTCATTTGCTGGCACTACAGCAAGCTACTTCATTTTGGGATAATGTCTTTTTTCATAATGGCTGTGGAATAAGGTTGTTTCTTTATATAGTCTATGAAATTTTCAATTTAGATTCATAGTATATAGAACTGTAAGACACCCTAAAAACTATATAAGTATATATTCTCATTTCCCTATCCAATCCCAATCATTAAATAGTAACAAGAACACTATATTCAGAATTAAAAGATCCTGACTCATCATCACTCATCATCATAAATCAATAAATCAATTATCCACATTCATAGCCCTTTTATCACATCATAACTACCCCTATATTTTATCTGTGTGACTTTGAGGCAAGTCAATAACAACATTATGCTCAATTTCCATCAAGTATCTATAAAAAGGATAACAATACTTGCACTATTTGCCTCACAAAGCTGATGCAAGAAAGGACTATGTGAATTGTAAAAATCTATATAAATGGGAGATATTATTAACTATGTGGATATCTTTCAGTTGAGAAAATTGAGTTCTAAAGTGGCTGAGGGACTTCATTAATATATCTGATAGCCACTGAATGTCAAGGAATATTGTGGTAAAAGGAAGTAACAAAATACAAGGAATAAGATGACCTGTATTATATACACCTGGTTAAGCAGTGGAATTTTTGTGTGACTTTGAAAAATTTTAAAGTGTCTTTTCACCTTAGTTTCTTTATCATAAAATGAGTATAATATTAATTAACATAATAAAGTTGGTATTTTATGAAGCATTACATGAGATAAAATATTTTAAAAATTTTAAATAAAATAAATACATTTTAAAATAAAAACAAAAAGGTTATACAAATGCAAAATACTATTGTTATAAAATATTTCATCAAATTTCATCAAATGACTAGTTTATAATGATATATTGAAAGGAAGTCCTCTGACATTTAATCAATGGATCATTTCCCAGTCTGTATTATATTTTCTTTCTTAATGAGAGCCATTATGGACAAATGATCATTCAAATACATTCATTTTAGGCCAGGCCATCAAAACACTCGCCTTGAATAGAAATATCATGGAGAAATATTATTTTATCAATGATGGTGAATATCCCAAACTTCAAAAAAGAGTACACAAGAGATCAATGAATATAATGTGCCATTTCCTGGTTACAAGATAAAAGATCAGATGATATAATATGTATCAAGTTTTTTGAAAACTTTCAAGTCCTATATAAATTCTAGATATCATCTTCATCATCATCATCAACTTGAACTGAAAGAGACTTCAGAGATTATTAAACAGTCTAATGCTTTTATTTTACAAATTTGTGCCACAAAATACATTAATTTTGCCAAGATTGTATAGGTAGGAAATGGAAAGGTCAATATTTGAATCCAATTCCTCTGACTCCATATTCTATGAACTTTCCAGGAATACTATGGACATAATATCCATGAATTACATCAAAAATTTGGCAAAGTTTCATGCAATATTCTAGAGTAAAAAGAAAAAATATAGATTGATTGGTTGACACAATTATATTTCAAAACTGATTGAATGATCAGAATCCAAAAACACAATGATTAGTAGAATTATTTCCAACTGGAGGCATGTTTCTATTCGAATATCCCTAAGGAAAATTTCTAAGCAATTGAAAAATGTAATCCTGTCACTTGAGAGGTAGTGAATTCCATATTTTTAAGATGTCCAAAAAAGGGTAAATAATGACCTGCTGAGGATGTTGAAGTATAGATGCTCTTTTTAAAGATATCTATTTCTCACCCTTGAACCCAGATGACTCTGGAGGAAAATTGGTAACTTTGCACAGCTCTTCCTTATTTTAAATCCAATTCACTTGCAAGTCATGGCATTTCCTTTCTGATATCATGGTGTTCTTTCAGAATGAAAGACAAACAATAAACTATAAGTAGTGGTAGTAATTGCCTCACTGGGGAACCAACTGGCCAGTTGCTCACCTGGAACTTCCTTCATTCCTTCCATTGTTCCTTTGTTCATTTGTTCCTTCTCTCTTTCCTTCTTTTTTTGTCCCTTGTTTCTTTCTTTCCCCTTTCTTCCTTTTCTTCCTTCTTTCCTTCCTTCCCTTCATCCTTTTGCTCTTCTCCCTTTGTCCACATGGGGAATTATAATTTTATCTTTGGATACTTTGGCCAAAGGAATATAAATTTTGATCCCTGGAACCTAGTAAGATGTAGTGGGATTTATAGGCAAGATTTCTCTTTTATGGATCATGCTTTAAACTCAATTTATTCTGGTTCTCTCAATGGGTCCAGTCCTGAGCCTTACTTGGTCATTGTTTGGATTGTAATGGCTCAAGAGTGAGTGTTAATAGCAGTTGTTTCTGCTTTGTTAAGAAAAACTTAGGATGTTCTACTTGCAGATTGATTTTATGTTATTTTTACTAGTAAAAGAGATCTTCTTTGCTCCATTTTACTTAGCCTTAGTCACTGAATGGCATTACTTCAGACAAGCTAAGATCTGGAAAAGACCTTAGCTTTAAAAGACCAAAGAAGACCTTCCACTGCATCCTAGGTCATCTCTAGTTGTTGTGATCTATATCTGGCCACTAACCCTGATGACTCTGAAGGAGAAAATGAGGCTGCTGACTTTGCACAACCTCACATAATCACAATTTACTTGCAAGTCATGGAATCACCTTCCTGTTATCATGGTCATCTTTGACAATAAAGCACAAACAAATGAAAGACTATACAAAGTGTCCCAAAAAGATTTAAACTGAACTGACTACTGGAGGTTTATACACTTTTATATCAGAAATATGTAAAAGTATCAGATATTTATGAACATTTTTGTTTCTTGTCCTATCATATTGCCAAAGTTAGTTTTTTATTATGAGCTTGTTTAAATAACAAAGTAACAGAATTGCAAGAGCAATAAGCAGGAGATCAGAAAGCTAGAAAAACTATTTAATTTTTTACAAAATATTTATAATGTTTGTCTCAACAATGTTTATATGCAATGGATTAATATTCAAATTTGAACTAGCTCAGCAGGACTGAGAGTTTACTGAATGCTAAATTTAAATAGGAAATCATTGTAAACAAGTAGAAAATGCAAGGATCAACAAAGGGCAGTATATGTTTTCTTTATTAGTAAAAACAAACAAACAAACAAAAATATTTCTCTACAAACTACTTTATGAAGATAGTATAGAAAGAATGCACTGGAGGAGCAAGGAGGAAAACCAAATAATAGCTTCTGAATGATAAATAAAAATATTAGACTTTTTCTTTGAGGGGATTGGCAGGTTGCAGGAAAAAAAGAAATCATATAATTCTCAACATACATATTATTTTATAATTATAACAACTTTCATAAAGCACCAATTCTGGTCACTTTAGAATTTAATAGCACCTTTTGGGGAACTTTTTTTCCTGCTTCATGGAAAGTGGTGTGGGCACTGACTGCTTCTGGGAACTGATAAATCTCAGTAATAGAAGATGCAGAAGTTGTCCAAGGACAGTCTTGTTGGGAGAAAAGTTATTTCCCTTCTCCAGAGTTTTACCAATTCTGTAGATCTTTCACAACATTATGGCATAGTTAGGAGCAGAAATTAGAGCATGTATTTAAATGTTGTCCAAAGGCTGGAGTTTACCAGGCTCATTAAGTAGATAAAAATAACATTATTTGCTCATGGAGAAGGTTTTAACATGTAAAAATATATTAAAGTAAAATTTGAAAATACCTCATGGATAGAATGGCTGAAAAAATATGGCACATGCATATAAAGAAATATATTGCATTATAAGGAAGGACACATAGGATAGTTTATGACAAACCTGGAAATTTATCCATGGAATGATTCTGTGTAAAAATGGGAAGAGACAGCAGAATTATATTATTATATAAATGCAATTAAACTATTTATTGCAAGGAACACCTTCTGTAGATTACTGATCAATTCAGCAAACAAACACAATAACAGAGGAGCATTGTTGAATAATGTCATCCTCTTCTAAGAGAGAAGTGATGAACTCACACTGCACAATAAGAATGACAATTAAAAAAATGATCAATGTGGAAATGTGTTTTGTATGACTATCCTTATTTGTTGCATGTAATATTTTTTCTTTTTTCAAAATTTTCATTGGAGGGAGAAAGGCAGAAGAATTAGCATGGTCATTGCCAAAAAGTGAGGAAAAAAGAAAAAGAGCATATTTGAAGCAAATACATATGTGTGTGCATACATATAAATATACATATGTGTGTCTACCTATGTGCATATTTACATATATATGTGCATATATATACACACACATATATATGTATATATGCAGGTGAGAAAAATAGAAGGAAGCACAGACAAGCAAAAAATTTGAAAGTTATACATTTGACTTATATATTAAAATTAAAAAGTAAACTATGCATGTTAATGATTCATAGTCTCATATGCAATCCTCTTTTTCTCTCCTACATTATATATACATATGAAAATCAAACTGGTCAATGACTTCCCAGTCCTTAGAAAATGTACAATATACAATGAGATATATAACATGTCACACATATTAATGTTGAATCTTGGTGAGCCTACTTCAAGCAACGTGGGATGGAGGGATCTTTCTCCTACCCAAAACAAAGGATACACAGGTGTTCCCTAGCTGTTTCCAATTGATTTACAGCATAGTGACAAATAGTCTCTTAACTGGTTCCTTTGCCAGAACTGGGTTTACATATAAAATCTGAATATACAAAAGACATTTTCTCTTCTCAGGGATTTTCAAGTGAGGAGAAAAAATTACTGTTTACCTTCTAGATAGAAGAACAAGTAGCAGCTGTGGCTACCATTAATTGTAAATATATTGTCCTGTTTTTGTTTGTTTGTTTATTTGTTTGTTTTTTATCTCTTTGTGTCAACTCTTTCCTGATCTCAGGGAAATAAGAATCCAAGACATAAAAGGACCATGCTGGGAGCTTGTGAGCCTCAATATATGAGAAGAACCAGAAAAGATTAGGACCTATACCCAATTGAAAGACATAGCTTATAGCCATAGCATTCAAAAGCCTTGGGAGAAGCCAGTCCTGTGGAGCAATCTCTTTACCTTAGTCCTTCTCTTCTGACCTGCAGAGGCAACATGCCCTTTAAGAAAAGAAATATGTGAGTCATCCATTGGCTATTCAGAAATGAATTTGATGAGAATACTGTTTGGTAGCCACTGCTACTGGTGTAAATCCACTCCCCCAAAACCAGAGAAGGTAAAAATAAAAAGTGTGTTCCTGTTTAGAAGGTTACTGTATTTCAATTCTTGATATACTTTTTCAGTAAATCTTTCTTTTTATTTTTTGTTATAGAATGCTTCATGAATTTGCATGTTATACTTTTACAAGATCATTTCAATTTTAGTTGATATTAGCTTGAATAAGGCTAAAATATGTTACAGCAATAAATGTATCTTTGTAAAAGCAAAGTGATATTAACCAATTATCAGTAATATTAGGGATAAACTAATGCAATCATTGTAATGCAGTTTGGGAAACACATTTGAAAGAGGTTTGGATAAGGAGTATTGGAAAAACTGTCCATCATCCTTCAGGGTTACTCCTAGAATCCAAAGAGGGATAAGTAATGTTTAACATTTATGTGGTACATACAGAATTTCTCACTTTTATCTTTAGAATAAAACTCAAACATACAAAATGAATAATATCATATTCTATAGATAGATTTTGACTGACCAGAAGAGTTGCATTGGTATCTGTCATATATGTTATATATTAAACATAGTTCCACAGTACAAATAAAATAAATGCTTTAACTAATGTCTATTTAGTGAATTTTATCAATGAGCTATGTGCTACAGAATATATATATAATTTGGGTCCCAAAATCAAAAGTGGAATAAAAGCATTTTACAAGTTTTTTTTTTTTTTGTCTGCCTGCATTTTTTATTTCCTTCACATATTAATTGTACTTTATTTAAAAGTCTTATTCTTCTTGTGCAGCAAAAAAACCTGTATATATATATATTATATGTATAATATATATATTATTTATATGTATATTATTTAACATATACTTTAACATATTTAACATGTATTGGTCTACCTGCCATCGGGGGGAGGGAGGGAAGGGAAGGAGGGGAAAAATTGGAACAAAAGGTTTTCCAATTGTCAGTGCTGAAAAATGACCCATGCATATATCTTGTAAATAAAAAGCTATAGAATAATATCACTTCTTGTTTACTCCCTATAACAGAATATTAACTTAATTCAAAAGAACTTTTCTTTTTTAAAGATATCTTAAAATTAATTATAAAAACTTATCGATACTTTTTGTTTTTAATATCATCCAAATTTCTTCTGTAAATATCAGAGAGCCATCCCTAATAAGAAAGAATTGCTTTATTAAGAAAATAAGAGAATAGAAAAAAAATCCAGGAAAATCAATAAAAAATATGAAATTATTTACAATGTCCCAAACTAATTCAACTCTGAATAAAGTAATAGGAGTTTTTCGTATTTTTAATTTCAAGATGATTTGATTTCAATTGTTTCATGGTTATTGATTTTTTTCATTGATGTTATCATAGTTGTATTTATTATTTTCCTAATTCTGCTTACTTCACTTTGTTTCATTTCATGTAAATTTTTCAGTTTTCCTCTGTCTTCATAATGCTCCTTATTTCTTACACCACTCTAATGAATTCACATGCCATGACTAATACTTCTTTGATTAAGGAGCATCTACTTTTTTAATGTGTTTGCTACTATAAAAAAGTTCAATTATAAATATTTTGCTCTATAAGGAGCCTTTCTTTTTCTCCATGACATTTTTTGATTATAAACGTAGGAGTAGAACCAAAAAGAAAAATTTCTAAAACTCTTTAATAGTTGTAATGATAAACCCCATAAAATTTGGAGTTTGGAAGGACTTTAAAAATTATGTAGTCTGGATTTTTGTCTAGATTGAGGAAAATAAAACATGGACAGAGAAAATGCTTTACCCCAAATCACACAGCTAATAAATAAAAAGACATGAAACAGCTTTTCTTACTTCATCTCCAGCATTATTTTCAAAACAGTTCATTGTCTCTCTATTAAACATTGCTATTTGTATTTAGTAAATAAAAATAAATTTGATTTTAAAAATTTATCTCTTGTACTTCATGCATGTAATTCTTTTGTGCTGAATAGAAATTAAAAGTTATGAATAGTTCTAGTTACACCAATAAATTTGACTCTTTGCTTGATAAAAACATTATTAATCTGAAAATCTCAATAACCATTCAATTAGAATAAATATTAAGTCTACTCACATATATTTACAAGGCCTCACATGTTTACAAGTCAATTTATTATAAAAACAGGTCTGCATAAGGTTCAAATTTAGTTTTCATTTTACATTACTTTTTACTTTTCATAGTTTAATGGGTGCTTATGGAAAATGACATTAACTTATTTAATACATATTCCTTGAAATTTTTTAAAGCTTAGAAAAATACTTATGTAAGTTTTAGGATATATACTAAGTAGAATATTTAGATAAAATATTATCCTTGTCTTGGTCTTACTAGTTTTTTGTTTTTGTTTTTTAATTAAAACTTTTTATTTATAAAACATATGCATGGGCAATTTTTCAACATTGACATGTATATGTATATATACATATATATATATATATATATATACATATATATATATATGTATATATATATATATATATGTATATATACACACACAGTTACCTTGCTGCACAAGAAAAATTAGATCATGAAGAAAAGAAAAAACTGGGGAAGAAAACAAAATGCAAGCAAACAACAACAGAAAGAGTGAGAATGCTATTTTGTGGTCCACACTCAGCTCCCATGATCCTCTTTTTGGATGTAAATGGCTCTCTTCATTACTGAACAATTGGAATTTGTTTGAATCATCTCATTGTTGAAGAGAGCCCCGTTCATCAGAATTGATCATCATATAAATCTTGTTGTTGTCATATATGATCTCCTGATTCTTCTCATTTCACTTAGCATCAGTTCTCTACAGGCCTTTCTGAAATTATCCTGCTGGTCATTTCTTACAGAATAATAATATTCCATAACATTCATATGTCATTATTTATTCAGCCATTCTCCAATTGAGGGACATCCACTCCAGTTTTTTGCCATTATGAAAAGGGCTGCCACAAATATTTTTGCACGTGTGGGTCACTTTCCTTCCTTTAAGATATAAGCCCAGTAAAAACATTGCTGGGTCAAAGGGTATGCACAGTTTGTCAACTTTTTGAGCATAGTTCCGAATTGCTCTCCAGAATGATTGGATCTGTTTACAGTTGCACCAACAATGTATCTGTGTTATGGGCCAGAACTTGAAACAAAGGATTATTACAAGGTGTTAACTCAGTGGAATTGATAAAGAAAATGGTTATCATGTTTAGCATGGTGCTTAAAAGTTCTCTAATTCATTACATGTACTTAGTACTTAATATAGTTCCACAAGATTCATACCTATGATAAGAGAGCACAGCTCATACAAACTCAGGAAGAGACAGAACTAGGGAAGAAAGAGATCATGGTGGTGGTTGGTCCTCCTGTCTCCCCCACAGAAACCAAGACACATTCAGGAGGACCTCAAGAAAGCTGGCCTGGCCCCAGGCAAAGAGATAATAAAGGATTTGGATTTTAACCCCTTGGCTACTTGTGTGGTGATTACTGAACTGAAATGATGGCTGTTCCCAGAGACCCCAAGAAAATCAAAACAGAACATTACATATCAGTGTCCCAGTTTTCCCATATCCCCTCCAACATTCAGTATTATTTTTTCCTGTCATTCTAGCCAATTGGACAGAGATGTAGTGGTATCTTAGAGTTGTCTTAATTCACATTTCTCTGATCAATTGTGATTTGGAGCACCTTTTCATATGACTACAAATAGTTTCAATTACTTAAGCTGACAATTGTCTGTTCAAATCCTGACCATTTATCAATTGGAGAATAGCTTTAATTCTTATAAAATTTAGTCAATTCTCTATATATTTTAGAAATGAAACTTATCAGAAACTTTTACATTTGAATGTAAAAATGTTTTCCAAGTTTATTGCTTCCCTTCTAATCTTGTCTGCATTAGTTTGTATAAAAACTGGTCTTACTAGTTTTAATGTAGTATTTATTTTATTTTATTTTATTTATTTATTTTTGTCATGAAATGGGTAGCTAGATGGCACATGATAGAGTGCTGGATCTGCAGTCAGGAAAACCTATCTTTCTGAGTCCAAATTTGGCCTCAGATACTTTTTAGCTATGGGATTTTTGGAAAATCATTTAACACTGTTTGCCTCAGTTCTTCCTTTGTGAAATGATTTGGAGAAGGACATTACAAACAATTCCAGGATCTTTGCCAAGAAAAGCCTAAATGGGCTTAAGAAGAATTGGGCATGACTGAAACAACAACAACAAACATAACCTCTTCCATTTCTCAATGCTTACTTTTTTTCACGTTCATGGGAGAGGAACAGTGACTTATCTAAACTTAGAATATCCTCCAAGAGCCAATCCTGTGCTCTACACAACATTGATTTGCTGAAGCTGCTGTTGTTCTTGTTGTTTTACCTCATTGCTCTTAGTCAGAGGTTCTTGTTCTGAAAGTCTCTCTCAGTCCTTTTTTGGAGATCAGTCCAGAGTACCCTGAATCAACTTGCTTTCCTGTCCAAGAGGAAAATGTTCAACAGAATATAAAAAGAGTAGTATTGTTTCTTTGAAACGTAAAAGATTTAGTATATACATGAATAGAATACACATTGCCCTGCACTGAGGAAAGAGAAGATAAACAGTTAGTTCTATCTTAACTCTGAGTTAGAATAATGTGGAAACAGAGATCCATGTAAACTCTTCCGGAGAGAAGTCCTGCTAAAAGTTCCTTATGAAACATTTTTGGGTTAAGTTAAAACATACAAACAACATCAATAGAATGTTTAAGATCCCTTTCATAGTGGTACTAAAGAAGTATAGTTCTGTAAGCTGAAACTCAATATATGGGTCAGGCCTATATCCTAAACTACTAATGAACACTGTCAGATGGATCTGAAAAATAACGAATTAAAACATAAAGAGGAATCTATAACACTTGCCAGAACCAAGCATAAATACAGTGGATTTGTTAAGTACTAACTGGGAATAGTAATGGGATATTAGACAAAGATCAAGAGCAGCATAATACAGGGGCAAGTCTACCTATCAACTAGAATTAATAAATTACAATTTGCCAGTGTTGATGATTAAAAAGGCAAAAAGAAGTATAGATTTTGCCCTCAAGGAGCTTACGTTGTAATGGGAGAAGATAGTCCATAAAAGGGGCAGCTAGGTAGTGCAGTAGCTAGGAATTAGGAAGCATCATCTCCTTGAGTTTAAATGTGAACTTACTGTTTGATTTTAGACAAGTCACTTAATCCCATTTCTCTTAGTTTCCTCATTTAGAAAATGAGCTGGAGAAGGAAATGGCAAACTACTCCAGTATCTTTGCCAAGAAGAGTCAGATACAATTGAAAAAAGTAACAGCAACAATAACAAATGTGGAGGGATGGGGAAAATGGCAGGAAGTAGGAAGAGAAAATCTCTGCAGGGTACAGTGTGTGTGGGAGGAAGGGAGTGATGCTAGAAAAATTTAGCGTGAAGTGGGGTTTAGATCTTCTCTCAATATGGAGGTTTCAGGAATAACTGACCAATGGAAGGAAAGAACTTCAGAGGAAGAGAGAGAAAGCAGATGAAATAGTTTGGCAAAGTGTAGAAAATATATTAATAATCCAATCTCCTCCAGTTTAGCATAATATCTTATGCTGATATTATAAATGATCTGGAATGTCCAAGTCCCTGAAAAATAGAAACCCTTTGGAGGGACAGAAAGAGGTTCTTAATTCAATGCAAATTTGAATGTGACTCTTTTGTTTCTTTTACTCTGTATTTGCAATTGGTGCTGTGTTTTGAATTTTTGTGAGCTTAAGTATTTCTAAAGTTATCATTATTTTTGTTTTGTTGTTTTTAATTATGTCTGATTCTTTGTGACCTCATGTGTGTGTGTGTGTGTGTGTGTGTGTGTGTGTGTGTGTGTGTATGTGTGTGTGTGTGTGTGTGTGTGTGTGTGTGTGTGTTTGGCAAAGATACTGGAGTGGTTTGCCATATTCTTCTCTAGGTCATATTACAGATGAGGAAACTGAGGCAAAAAGGATTAAGTGAATTGTCCAGGTTTTCTATCTAACCTTAGAGGAATGCCAAAATATAAATTTCCAGTTGGTCAAGAAGGCTCCAAAATGTACCTAGGCTATATTGGAATACTGAATCCACCTTCATTGGCATACAACACTTATAATTCCAAAGTAAAACATGAAAAAAGGAACTTAAAGGTTATTTAATTAACATTTTAATTTTACAGCTTTTTAAATAAAAAATAGCTTAAATAATATGTAAGAAATTAAAACCCCTAGACTAAAATGATTCAAAACCAGGTCTTCCAATTTTGTGTCCAGTCTTCTTTTCACTACAGAAAACTAAACAGAGGCTGACTGATCATTTGTTGCCATTGTTGTCCGGGTTTCCTACTAGAAGTGTTCAGACTAAAGCAGGTTAAAAGTGGAAAATATTTAACAAAATAAATAAATACAATAAAATAAAGGAAATATCAATGTGTGGTTTTCTAAGATAGTATGCAGCCTATAGGAATCATTATGAAGGTTCAGTGACCTTCCTTCCCACCCTTTTCTGTTTGAAATTGAAAACAGTGCCTCAGGGGATTTATTGTACATATGTACTATATGATTTCTAAGATCCCTTATGACTTTCAGATTCCCTAATTATTCTTGAATTCTTTATTACAGTCATGTTAATAGAAACTTGAAAGAAGTGTTCATTTGTTAAAATGAAAGCACAAAAAGAAAAAGAAAACCTCCAAAACATCATGAAGAAGAAAATAACAGAGACAAAGCATATATTAAGATCCTATGAATTTTGGAAATCTAGCAAATGTGTTATAATACAAAATGAGATTTTAGCTGTTAGCCTATCCTCATGTTTTTACATTTTTCACTACTTTTCAAGAATACATTTGCCTCTAAAGCTATAGTGTCAAACTTAAATAGAAATAAGGATCCTTAAAATGTAAATAAAGATTATGGGCTGCATATTGACTAAGACATAAGTTTACATATTTTTTAAAATTATGAAATCAAAGCATTAAAAGCAGATAGGAACTACATTTTAATCTAGCTCAGCAGGTTTCTCTTGTCTAATGCATATACCACATATTTGACACTATAAAAGATAGGAAGTGAAATAAAGAACATTTTTTTTATTTTGCAATTCTTTAGTTTACCTTAATTGATGAAAGACTAATTATTAAAACTTGAAGGGTAGGAACTCTTTTTTTCAATGATACAAGTCCTTCATTCTCATTGTCACACTATCACACATATCACAATTACATTTTTAGAAGAAGGGTTAGCAGAATCAAGGTAGTAGAAACCCATTATAAATTGTCCCATATGGATTCAGCTATAATATTCAAAGTACATTTTCAAAGTATAGAAAAGCATATAAGTTGTTTTCATTCATAAGAAGAGACTGCAAACAATTTTTTGTTAAAACAGGTTTTATTTTAGTCCCAAGTAATTTAATACTTTAAAAAATCTATGATTTTGTCAATCTGAACATTCTAACTATTCAATTGCATTTAAAAAATTATAATTCCTTTTTCTCAAGAGTTTCTGGGATTATATATTTACTTTGTGGACAACTTAATGATAAATGTTTCTAAAATAGTTCTTACTCAAACAAAAAATACATATATCATGACTGGGACTCTGGGCTTTTGTACACCATGAGCAGTTATGGGACTTTGTAGAAATGTGAACTTTATTTGAAGTCCTCATCATTTTTATGCCTTCAGTCAAAAACATCTCCTATGGTGTTTTTAAAATAGAGGTAAAACTAACACATATCTTGACTTTCTCTTTTATCTTACTCAAGTGTGTTGAAACAACAACCAAAAAGTAGAAGAGAGCTTTTCATCAATATCTCATCTGAAAGTTTTCCCCAGATGCTGTTTTCCTATCTTGTAATAATTTTATCATATTAGCATGGAGAGAGAAATGAATTAAGTTTAATAGATGATAATCTGAAGAATGTCTCATAGTATGCAAGGCTATTCCTCCTTCAGGGATTTCTCAAAAAAAATGACTGAATAATCTAGGTAATAAATGAGAAAAACTATGAACAGCATGATTTTACTCAAGAAAATGAAGGAAATAATCTTTCATTTCTAGCTTTTTAATGAACTTATATAAATTTAATCTCCATCTTTGGAAAACTATATTTGTTACTAAGTATCATGAGAGATAAAATGAAAATATGACCCAAAGAAATAAAGATGACCTGACAACAATTTGTCAAGCTATTTATTGGATGAGTTTTCTTCATGAATTTATTTAAAAAATAACTCCAGCAAAATCTTAATGTTTGACTATAAAAAATGACATTTTACCCACAGGAGTAGAATTTTTTATTTAATAAACATTTAAGATTAATTTACAAAAGCTACTAGAGCAATGAATCAGTCATGAATTACTTACAAGGCAATAAAATTGAAAATAACTAATTACAGATTCTCACCACTGAAGCAAAACACACTGGCAGTAGCGAGGAGATGGTACGTCTCAGATACATTTAATACATGGGCCAAGATTCTAATGTTGTCTCTGATCCATTCTTCTGTAATCACATCTCACTTCTTTTCTATGGTACTTATTTTGGTTAATGGGGAGAAACGTGATTTTTTTTTCCCAAAAGAAATTTATCCAGAGTTGTTTGTTTTAGGGAGAACATTCTCTCAGTCTAACATATGGTATATTTGTCATTAAAGTTTGTCTGCATAAATATTTTCTTATTCTATTTCTTAACATAAGTTCATGCAGTACTTTTTAATTTTAGAACAAAGTAAAAATTAACAAAGGTACCTTATTCTGTATGTGAAAGCTCATAGTTTCTTTAAAATGAGAATTATGTTTTTATAGTCTTTATGACCTGGATTTTTATCAGCTGGGAAAATTAGTATGAATTGACATTTGAAATATAAAAAACGTTGGTATGTAATACTTGGAGCAGTTTAAAAATATAACTTGTCTTGTTTGTAAACTAGCAATGCAAAACCCTGAACAGTTGGGTGCTATTCAGCATTTTCTGACCTTCCAGAATATTGTGTAGCCGCCATTGTCAATGTCACTTCTTTGAAATATCTGAGGTTACATGTAAAACCAATCAAGGCAATATTATTTGTACATATTATTAAACATGCAAAAATTTCCTGAAAGATGTCACCCAGATATCAAAAGTCTTGTAGAGCTCAAATTTCTCCTTGGTATCCTTTTGCTGGAAGTATGGCTCTCATAGGGTTTGGGAGTCCTGAAACTTATTTTGGACGAGTGGCTCCTTTAATAACTGGTTCCCTATTCAAATACGTTGCCCAGTAGACTAAGTTGAAAGTGCCAAATAGGACTGGAAAAACAATTCGGGACATTTTGTCAATCTTGCTGATGCTATTGTAAGTCTTTTTACTTTCAGGAGGCTTCTCTTCTGCAGGTTTCACAGGGACAGGAGTTGTGTTTGAGACACCTGAGGGAGTTGGATCTTTGGGAATGTTTGGGGGATGGGTCATCTTTCCAGTATTATAAGCATTTGTTGATTTGTTTATGAATATTTCACGCTCTTTTTTCTGTAAAATACAGTTAAAAAAAGATAAACAGATCATATTGCTTATAACCTATTTGAAAGCACAAGGGAAGAAAGATGTAACGGATACAATTATCTCTTTTCTCCCACTGCCATTTCAGTTGTTAAAATGTTTCTCCAATATTACCAAATGGAGGATTTTTTTTTAATAAAATGTCTACTGAATGATTAAATTGAGACTATTGCATGATTACACACATACACACCACATACACACAACACACACACACACACACACACACACACACACACACATTCCTCAGTATTACTAGGGACTCCAGTTTTTAATTCCTTATAAGCCATGTAATTATCTAGTAATTCAGCAGCACATAATGTAATCCTCATAAATGTAACAAAATGTAAGATCTTATGGAAAGATGAGAGAGAAAGACAAACAGAGAGGGGGAGAGAGAGACAGAGAGAGACAGAGACATAGATACAGACACAGACATAGAGAGAAACAGAGAGGGAAAGGGAGGGAAAGAGGAAGGGAAGAACAGAGGGAAAGAGGAAAGGGAAAAAGAAGGGAGTGAGGGAAAAAGGGAAAGAGGAAGGAAAGAGGAAAGAAGATAGTTTAGCTGTGTGAACATAAAATCCTCCAAGTTGACTGTCAAACCCATGGGTTCATTACTAGCTGTTAAGGAAAATGGTAAGAGACAAGAGTCCTCTTCATCATTTCTATTTTTTTGCCTACCATCCGTCTTAGTATCACTGGATTGTAGATGTCAATTTAGAAGATTATTTGCAAATCATGAAGTCCAACCCTCTCATTTTATACAAAAAGAAACAGAGGGCTAGAAAGGCAATAATTAAACCCAGGACTTACAATTTCAAGTTTCATTTAAAATCCTACCACATAATGCCTTTCTATTTTAGGTCAGTTTTTTCTAAGTAGATAATATATATAGAATAGTAATTATTTATTAAGTGCCCAGCTAATTTCAGGGGATATGTAAATAAGGGGAAAAAAAGTATAACTCTCCTGAGGAAGATATATTCTAATGGGAAGAAATTATAACAGATTATGATTTCATAACTTATACAAAATATAACATAACAAAATTAATAGTATAATCAGAACAATTAGAAATGCAAAATCTCATAAAAATCTTGCCCAATAGTTTATTGGTATAAAATTATCTTTCAGAGGAGAGAAATATCATTTTGTGATTCATCATTATTAAAGAAGCAACCTATTTCTAAAAGCTTTTATATTATAGATATTTTTGTTTATTTGTGTAACCAAAAATGAATACTGCACTCACTTATTCAATATTACTCATGTAATATTTCCTAAGTTATCCCTCTCTCCAATTATATTTTGTTTTGACATGTGAAGTTCTCCTT
The DNA here is from genome assembly GCF_048593235.1 of Sminthopsis crassicaudata. Classification (NCBI taxonomy): domain Eukaryota; kingdom Metazoa; phylum Chordata; class Mammalia; order Dasyuromorphia; family Dasyuridae; genus Sminthopsis; species Sminthopsis crassicaudata. The sequence goes on from NC_133619.1 coordinate 245,550,226, forward strand.
CCTCAAATAGATAGGATTACTATCATTATAGACTTCCTTTGGATTTTAGGAACTATGTGCAGTCCATTAGTTGCTTCATTAGTTTGATGCAACATATTATATAAATATATTAATTCAAGAAAGTAGGGAGTTTTATATAATTGCTAACATCTGCAAGGTTGAAGAGTGGAAATTCAATTGTTAGAACTAAAAAAAATCTTCCCAAGATTATTACTCTTGATTATACTTCCCAAAAATAGCAATGCAGGAACTTGTGAGATCCATCTCTTTATTCATAAACTTTATTTTGTCCATTTATTTTAACCTCCTCTGCTAGCATATCTTTGGTCAGAGTTGTACCAAGTAGTACTACTAGCTCAAGCTGTATCTAAATATAATTATTAATTTGTGATACCTGGATGGTCAATCTGTCATTTTTCACTTGTTCACTTGTCTCTAAGATTTGTTTTCTTTTTTTCACACTATCATGCAAATAATAAGGATCCCTTTTGCCTCAAGCCTGAGTTAATGTAATAACACACTATCAGATCCAGCAGTAGATAAAGCACATGTTCTTAGAAGTGAAAAGGAAAAATCAAAATAAGTACCTTGTTTTTCGCTGCTTCCTGAGCTTTTTTTCCATCCCATGCCCAGCTTCTCTTTGTAAAATAGTTCACTGTTGCAAATTCAATCAATGCAGAAAATACAAAGGCATAGCACACAGCTATGAACCAGTCCATTGCTGTTGCATAAGCAACTTTGGGCAGAGAATTTCGGGCACTGATGCTCAAGGTTGTCATTGTCAGGACTGTAGTAACTCCTTTGGTCAGAAATACCAGGCAAGAAGGTGGGAGAAAAGAAAACAGATTAGTTAATTAACATCTTGAGCCTTCTAAAGAAAAAAAAATAAAATCCACCTAAAACCAATAAATTAATTCAATGTGATCCATATCCCTTTGTGACACTGAGATTACTGGGGATGTATAGCTTTTAGTGTAATATAAAGTTTTGAGAATGATAACAAATTTAAAGTATTATCATCAATACCACGAAAAAAGGTTAGATGTTTTTATATAAAGTGGCAGAGATTAATGGTCAGTGTAATAACACAAGTGCATTTTATTTTTAAACATCTTAAATTCAAGTTAAATCTACATACCTATGAGGTAAAGTTGGAATTAACATATTGATTGAACCTTAGCTTTAATCTGTCATAGACCTTCATTTTCCCAAGAACAGAATCTGTTATAAGATTGAATTATTATTTATTTCTTAAATTCAGAATAAAATAAATAAAAAATAAGGTTGCAAAATGTGATTCTAGGCATTTATTCTTGGCTTTGGGGGAATATGGGTATTTTACTGTGGAGACACTCCTCATGACAGGTGGTATTGCTCAGATTTTTCTTTTTCCATGAAATTGGATAGTAACCCAATAAATAGCTTTTGAAGTATCCATGTATTTCTGTTGACATGAAAATGTCCTTCTGAAATAATCCCTCCCTTTAACATTTTTCTCTTGATAATTGCATTAATTTAGTTGAATAAAATAGCATGGAATGTATTTGGCAGAAAAAGGATCATACTGCTGTATTTTCCAAAACATGGAGGATAAAATGTCCATGCCCTCACTACAATAAAGGGGATCCTAGTTACTTCAACCAATAATATTCCACCTTTAAAAAGTAAACCACAAAAGAAAAAAAATTCCTAGACATTCACTCATCTTTACAAATTTTTGAAAAAGAAAGCAGGCAAGAAAAATGAACTAGACCCTCATAGAAAAATAGCAATACACAGACAACAGACTTCCTGTATCCTAGACAAAGATCCCCTGTTCCCATGGCATAGAAGGGTAGCAATATATAAACTATATTCATTTATTTGACTTTGCATCATTATATGAGGCTATTAAAATGCAATATTTGTAATATTTAAACATGCTATGATATGCAAAAGAAGATGGACTTGAAAAATTTGGTGTGGTGCCTAAATATGTCAGATGGCTCCCTTTATAGTATTTTATTAGTTTTACTGATGAATATTTAAAATGTATCTTAGAGCTGAAAATAACACTAAAGAACATGTAGTCTAAGAACTTCATTTTACAAATGAAGAAACTGAGGCCTAAAGTAGAAAGAGACTTACCTAAAGTTGCCTGAGTTAGTTAGTAAAAGAATTAAGGCTAGACTTGAAGTATTGATAACAAAATCCATTAATTTTTTTTTCTACTCCTGAACCATGCCGCTTTTCATTTATGAAGTAGGTTTTTTGGGTGAAGGTAACATTTTTCAAATTTTGTTGTTGTAATAGTTTTGCTGATGTGTCATTTCTGATACTTTGTTACCTTATTTGGAGTTTTCTTGGCAAATAAACTGAAGTGTTATGCCACTTTTTTCTTCCCAAAAATTAAATAATAAGTAAAACTAAGGCCTTACTAGTGCTAGGTCTTTTCCATGTTAGTTAAGAAATTAGATTTCCAACTACTTCAAGCCTATAGAACATAGTATAGAACTCAGTATGTGCATGATGATGGAATATAATAATTACTTAATAAATGTTTATTGGATACAACTTGTGGCTAAATTTCAAAAATAAATTGAAAAGTCTGGGTTTTTTAAAATAATTTTCACAAAGCCTCAGCATATGTCTATCCTAAAATTCCAGAGGCCTCCAATTATGTCCTAAATGTGGAGGAATAGAAAGAATAATATTAAATTAAGAGTTAGAAGATCTAGATTGTAATTGTAGATGTGACTTTAACTACCATTGGATAAGTTATTTAATTTTTCATCCATAAAATTAAGGAGGCTGAATAAATAATACTTAAGATACCACTTAGGACTAAGGGCAGCAAGGTGGCACAATAGATAGACCTGATGTCAAGAAGACTCATTTACCTGAATTCATATCTGGCCTCAGACACTTAATAGCTGGTGACCCTGGGCAAGTGACTTAACCCTGTTTGCCTCAGTTTCCCCATCTGTAAAATGAGCTGGAGAAGGAAATGGTAAATCATTTCAGTATCTTTGCCAAGAAAACCCTAATATTATATAACATAGCATAACATAATATAATGTATAATATGGTATCGTATTAATCTGACATATTTTACATATATACATGTGTACATATGTAGCTTTGCATATATCTATGTAAAGCTTTCCTTGTGAGAGTTAATATATGCATATTGTATGTGTATTTTAACTGCATGGTTCCTGCTTTTTGTATGTATGTATATCTATGTCGTGTCTGTGACCATCTTAGAACTGTAGTTCGTGACTGAAAAATGACTAAAGAAAAAACCCAGAACTAAATCTATGATATTCTATAAAAATAAAATTCCAAATAAATTAGATCAATTGATATTTTATGTTACAGAATAGTAAAAGCAACAAATTAAAGGTGGAATGGAAGGACTAATATAAAGAAGAATGACAAGAATGAGACCAGTTAATTACCAGCTTTAAAGGAGCACATCAAAAAAAAAAAGTTTTATATAAAATTGTATTTTATATTATGCTATAGCAGAATAGTGAATATCTGTAATGATAACCTTGAATCAAACAGAAAAAAAGTTCAAATATGTTCAATTATGTTTAGTATCCTCTTTTTTAAATTTAAAAATTGTGAAAGATTTTTCAGAAAGATTTAAAATTGAATTACTTTTAAAAAAGAAAATGAAATGAAGCTCTAAGAGGCATACTTTAGTTGTCTGTTTAATTTCTCCATCTGCATTTTTTTTTTGTAATTGTATAAAATTGTTGATGCTTTTCAATTTACCAATTCCTATGATATGTCTCTTCCTTTCATTTAAATAAATGTGAGAAAATAAAGTTATTGGCTAGGAAAACTCCAAGCATTTCAGGGATTTGCCTAAGGGATTGAATTGAAATCTGAATTCTATTATGGGAGGAACCTTATATTTGCCACTTTATATATACATTTCCCAACAATTTTGGAAAACAGGGTGTTTATTATAATATATTGAATACACTATAATAATATTTTTCTTAAACATGTAAAATCTGAATATTCAACTTTCTAAAAACTAACCTAACAATATACTTCTGAAGACTGTATACTATACAGAAATGTAAATATATATGTATATATATATATATAAAATCTTATTAATATGTCCAAGTTTAAATTGAAAACTTATAATGAATAAAATTCACTTTAACATTTTCCAAAATGTGTGTATCATTAGTTACATTAAATGTTCTTATGCTATGAAGATTTCTTATATATTCTTCTAATTACAACTATTCCTTCTACATCATGACCTTCCACATTGAAGCTTTAACATATATTGGTAATTTAATGGGAGTTTTGTAGAAGCTGCAGACAACAAAGGCCAACAGATGACACAGAGCCTATGCCCAAAAAACTTAGTCCAAATCTTAGACAATATTGATAATACCACATATAAAAGAAAGGAAAAAAAATCAAACTTTGCTGATATAAAGGGAAAACCAAAAAAAAAAATTAAAGAATCTTCTAACCCCTGTGAAGTGGAAGGGATAATTATAATGGTTCTAGAAAACTAAAATCATTGTATCTTAAAGATGTATGGGGCTTCAGGGGTCTTCTAATTTTTAAAATGTATATTCTTAGTCTTAACTCCCAAACAAAGCAGCATTACTCTTTATGAGCATTTCATTAGATTCTACTAACAAAACTGAAAGGCAAAATATTGTTAATCTTGAAGGAAGACAGACTTGATTGGGCTCACAACCAGCCTTGACATATTATGACTAACTATACACATAGGCTAATCACTTAATTTCTTGATGCTAGGTAATTTTTAAAGAATGAGTATTATGATTATCAGGGGAGGAGCTGGAAAATGCATTATATTATCAATATAATATAATGTTATATTAATCCGACCTGTGTATACATATATATATAGATATATATATAATACACATGTGTCCCTATGTAGCTTTGCATATAACTATGTAGAGTTTACATTGTGAGAGCTAATATATGCACATTTGTATGCATCTGTATGATTTTTATATCTGTATGATTCATGGTTTTTTTTTTTTTTATGCATGAGTAATTTTTTATAACATTATACCTTGTAGTCATTTTTCCAAATTTTCCTCTCTCTCCCTCTACTCCCTCTCCTAGACGACAGGCAATCCCATATATTTTACATGTGTTACAGTATAACCTAGATAAAATATATGTGTGTAAATCCAATTTTCTTGTTGCACAGTAAGTATTAGATTCCGAAGGTATAAGTAACCTGGGTAGATAGACAGTAGTGCTAACAATTTACATTTATTTCCCAGTGTTCCTTCTCTGGGTGTAGTTGTTTCTGTCCATCATTGATAAACTGGAAGTGAGTTGGATCTTCTTTATGTTGAAGATATCCACTTCCATCAGAATACATCTTCATACAGCATTGTTGTTGAAGTGTACAGGGATCTATTGGTTCTGTTCATTTCACTCAGCATCAGTTCATGTAAGTCTCTCCAAACCTTTCTGAATTCATCCTACTGATCATTTCTTACAGAGCAATAATATTCCATAACCTTCATATATTATAATTTGCCCAGCCATTCTCCAATTGATGGACAACCATTCATCTTCCTGTTTCTAGCCACTACAAAAGGGCTGCCACCAACATTTTGGCACATACAGGTCCCTTTCCCTTCTTTAGTATTTCTTTGGGATATAAGCCCAATAGCAGCAATGCTGGATCAAAGGTTCTGCACAGTTTGATAACTTTTTGGGCATAATTCCAGATTGCTCTCCAGAATGGCCAGATTCTTTCACAGCTCCACCAACAATGTATTAGGGTCCAGTTTTCCCACATCCTCTCCAACATTCATCATTATTTGTTCCTGTCATCTTAGCCAATCTGACAGGTATGTAGTAGTATCTCAGAGTTGTCTTAATTTGCATTTCTCTGATCAGTAGTGATTGGAACATTCTTTCATATGAGTGGATATAATTTCAATTTCATCATCTGAGAATTGGTCATATCCTTTGACCATTTATCAATTGGAGAATAGTTTGATTTCTTATAAATTAGGGTCAGTTCTCTAAATATTTTGGAAATGAGACCTTTATAAGAACCTTTAACTGTAAAAATATTTTCCCAATTTGTTACTTCCCTTCTTATCTTGTTTGCATTAGTATTCTTTGTACAGAAACTCTTTAGTTTGATGTAATCAAAGTTTTCTATTTTGTGATCAATAATGATCTCTAGTTCTCCTCTGTTCATAAATTTCTTCCTCCTCCACAGGTCTGAGAGGTAGATTATTCTCTGTTCCTCTAATCTATTTATGATCTCATTCTTTATGCCTAAATCATGGATCCATTTTGATCTTATCTTGGTTTATAGTGGTAAGTGTAAATCTATATCTAATTTCTGCCATACTAATTTCCAGTTTTCCCAACAGTTTTTTTTCAAATAATGAATTTTTATCCCAAATGTTGGTATCTTTGGGTTTGTCAAAGACTAGATTGCTATAGATGTACCCTTTTTGTCCTTTGTACCTAATCTGTTCCACTGATTGACTGACTAGTCTATTTCTTAGCCAATACCAAATGGTTTTGGTGACTGCTGCTATATAATATAGTTTTAGATCAGGTACACCTAGACAACCTTCATCTGACTTTTTATTCATTAGTTCCCTTGAAATTTTCGACCTTTTATTCTTCCATATGAATTTAGCTGTTATTTTTTCTAGGTCATTAAAATAGTTTCTTGGGAGTCTGATTGGTATAGCACTAAATAAATAGATCAGTTTGGGGAGTATTGTCATCTTTATTATATTTGCTCGGCCTATCCAAGAGCACTGAATGTCTTTCCAATTATTTAAATCTGACTTTATTTTGGTGGCAAGTGTTTCGTAATTTTGCTCATATAATTCCTGACTTTTCTTTGGTAGATGGATTCCCAAATATATTATACTCTCAACATTTGTTTGGAATGGAATTTCTCTTTGTATCTCTTGCTGTTGCATTTTGTTGCTGATGTATAAAAATGCTGAGGATTTATGTGGATTTATTTTGTATCCAGCAATTTTGCTGAAGTTGTGAATTATTTCTAATAACTTTTCATTAGAATCTCTGGGATTTTCTAAGTATACCATCATATCATCTGCAAAGAGTAACAGTTTGATTTCCTCATTATTTACTCTTATTCCTTTATTCTCTTTCTCAACTCTTCTTGCTGAGGCTAACATTTCTAATACAATATTGAATAGTAATGGTGATAGTGGGCAACCTTGTTTCACTCCTGATCTTACTGGGAAAGGTTCCAGTTTATCTCCATTACATATTATGCTTACTGAGGGTCTTAAATATATGATCCTGATTATTCTAAGGAATAGTCCATTTATTCCTATACTCTCAAGTGTTTTTAGTAGGAATGGATGTTGGATTTTATCAAATGCTTTTTCTGCATCTATTGAGATGATTATTCATTTGATTATTAATATGGTCAATTATACTAATAGTTATCCTAATATTAAACCAGTCCTGCATTCCTGATATAAATCCTATTTGATCATATTGTATTATTCTGGGGATGATTTTCTGAAGTCTTTTTGCTAATATCTTATTTAAGATTTTAGTATCAATATTCATTAAGGAAATTGGTCTATAGTTTTCTTTCTCAGTTTTTGACCTACCTGGTTTAGGTATCAGTCTGTGTCATAAGAGGTGTTTGAAGTAGGTATCCTTCATCCCCTATTTTTTTCAAATAGTTTATATAACATTGGAGCTAATTATTCTTTAAATGTTTGGTAGAATTCACATGTAAATCCATCTGGTACTGGGTTTTTTTTCCTGGGGAGTTGATTAATAGCTTGTTCTATTTCTTTTTCTGAAATGGGACTATTTAATCAATTTATCTCCTCCTCCTCTGTTAATCTAGGAAGCCTATATTTTTGGAGGAAGTCATCCATTTCACTTAAGTTATCAAATTTATTGGCAAAAGTTGGGCAAAGTAACTCATTATTTCTCTAATTTCCTCTTCATTGGTGGAAAGATCATCTTTTTCATTTGTAAGACTAACAATTAGATTTTCCTCTTTCCTTTTTCTGATCAGATTTACCAAAGGCTTATCTATCTTATTGGCTTTTTCATAAAACCAACTCTTCGTTTTATTTACTAATTCAATAGTTTTTTTTTTTTTTAACTTTCAATATTATTGATTTCTCCTTTTAATTTTAGTATTTCAAGATTGATTTTTGGTTGGGTGTTTTTAATTTGGTCTTTTTCTAAAGCTTTTTAAGTTGCAGGCCCAATTCATTAATCTTCTCTTTCTCTATTTTGTTCAAATAAGCCTCTAAAGATATAAAATTTCTCCTTATTACCACTGTTAACTGCATCCCAAAGATTTAGTATGATGTCGCATCATTGTCATTATCTTGGGTGAAATTATTAATTGTTTCTATAATTTGCTGTTTCACCCAGTCATTCTTTAAGATGAGATTATTCAGTTTCCAATTACTTTTTGGTCTATTTACCCCTAACTTCTTATTGAATGTAGTTTTTTATTGCATTGTGATCTGAGAAGAAGACATTTATTATTTCTGCCTTCCTGCATTTGCTTTTGAGATCTTTATGTCCTAATATATGGTCAATTTTTGTATAGGTTCCATGAATGGCTGAGAAGAAAGTACATTCCTTTCTATCACCATTCAGTTTTCTCCAAAAGTTTATCATACCTAGTTTTTCTAATATTCTATTTACCTTTTTAATTTCTTTCTTATTTGTTTTGTGGTTTGATTTGTCTAAATCTAAGAGTGCAAGGTTGAGATCTCCCACTATTATAGTTTTACTTTCTATTTCTTCTTGCAACTCTCTTAACTTTTCCTTTAGAAATTTAGATGCTATACCACTTGGTGCATATATGTTTAGTAGTGATATGGCTTCATTGTTTATGCTACCTTTTAACAGGATATAGTTTCCTTCCTTATCTCTTTTAATTAGATCAATTTCTGCTTTTGCTTGATCTGAGATAAGGATGGCAACCCCTGCTTTTTTGGCTTTACCTGAAGCATAATAGATTCTGCTCCAACCTTTTATCTTTACTCTGTATATATCTCCCTGCTTTAATTGTGTTTCCTGTAAACAACATATTGTAGGGTTCTGACCTTTGATCCAGTCTGTTATCCGTCTCCGTTTGATGGGAAAGTCCATCCCATTCACATTTACAGTTAAAATCACTAATTCTGTATTTCCTACTATCATATTATCCCCAGATTATGCTTTTTTCCCTTGACCCCCCTGAACCCCTTCCCCAATATTTAATTTATAGACTCCACTTGTGATGTGCAGCCCTCCCTTTTTAGTATCCCGACCCTTCCCTTTTCTTGTACCCTTCCCTTATTCCCCTTTTCCTTTTCCCTTTTCCTCTCCCCCCTTTTAATGAGGTGAGAGAGAATTCTCTGAAAAACAAATATGTCAATTATTTACTCTTTGAGCCTCTTCTGATGAGAGTAAGATTCACACAATGTTTCTCCCCCTCTCTAAATTCCCTCAGATGTGGTATATTTTCTATGCCTCTTCCTGGGATGTAGTTTCCCTCTTTTTATCACTCCTTCCCCTTTTTCTGATACTACCCCCTTCCCTTCACTACTCTCCTTTTTTTAATATCAGTAAAATCAAATTTTCCATGCGGACTTTCTGTATATCCACAACAGAGATACAGTTCTCAAGAGTTCTTTTTACCTTTTTCTGCTCCTCTTCAGTCTTGTAGATGTAGATCAAATTTTTTGTTTAAGTCTGTTTTTTTTTTCTTAGAAACAAATGGAATTCCTCTGTTTCATTAAATGACCATCTTCTTCCATGGAAGAAAATGCTAAACTTGGCTGGGTAGTTTATTCTTGGTTGCAATCCTTAATCTTTTGCCTTTTGGAATATCAGGCCCTTCGATCTTTTAATGTGGAGGCAGCCAGATCTTGAGTGATCCTTATTGTGGCACCTTGATATTTGAATTGTTTTTTCCTAGCTGCTTGCAATATTTTTTCCTTTGTTTGGTAGTTCTGCAGCTTAGCTACAATGTTCCGTGGAGTTCTTTTTTTAGGGTCTTTTTCAGAAGGTGTTTGATGAATTCTTTCAATGCCTATTTTCCCTTCTGTTTCTATTATCTCTGGACAGTTCTCTTTGATGATTTCCTGTAAAATAGAATCTAGCCTCTCTTTTTGATCATAGTTTTCGGGAAGTCCAATGATCCTCAGATTATCTCTCCTAGATCTATTTTCCAGGTCTATAGATTTTCCCAGTAAGTATTTGATGTTATTCTCCAGCTTTTCTTTTTTTTGTTGTTGTTGTTTGTTTTGTTTTGTTTGACTGATTCTTGGGTTCTCAATGAATCATTCATTTCTATTTGTTCCATCCTGATTTTTAATGAGTTATTTTCTTCATTCACATTTTTTAGTTCTTTTTGTATATGCCCAATTGAGTTTTTAAATGAATTATTTTGCTCTATTTCTTTCCTTTTCCCTAATTTTTTAGAGAGTTATTTTCTTTATTACAAATCAGAAATCCTACTTTCTTGAGACTTTTTTATCTCTTCCAATTCAGAAATCCTACTTTCTTGAGAATTTTTTTATCTTTTCCAATTCAGAAATCCGACTTTCCTGTGATTTTTTAACCTTTTCCAATTCGCAAATTTTGTTTCCCTGCATCTCATGTGAATTCTTTATTTTTTCCAACTCAAATTTCAGGACATTGTTATTTTCTATCATAGCTCCTCTTTCCTTTCCCCATTTTTCTTCAAACTCTCTTAACTTTTTAATAGTCTCTTCTAGGAGAGAGTTATGTGATGGGGGGCATATATCATTCCCCTTTAGGTTGTTATCTGCTGACTCTCTGCTGTTAACTTCCTCAGGGTAGGATACCTGCTCTTTCTCTGTGTAGAAGGTATCAATCATACTCTTCAGCTTTTTATTCATTGTTAAAAATCTGTTGGGGTCTGCCCTTGGGGTAAGAAGTTCATTTATTTATTTATTTATTCATTTATTTATTCATTCATTCATTCATTCATTCATTTAATTATTTATTTATTTTTTGTTTGTTTGTTTGTTCGTTCATTCATTCATTCATTCATTCATTCATTCATTCATTTATTTATTTGTTTGTTTGTTTGTTCGTTTATTTATTTATTTATTTATTTATTTATTTATTTATTTGTCTGCTTCCTCCCAGACTGGATGGATGCAGCGTTTCCTGTGCCTGAGCTAACAGAGAGCTTCTGGGAGAGAGTTTCCCTCCCCGTCTCCAGAAATGCCTCAAAGGTGATTAGTACAGCTGCACTGTGAGGGATGCCAAGTGAAGGACCCCGCTATGTGGCCTAGCAACTGCCCTGAGGTTTAAAGCTGAAGAGTAAATGCAAAACAAAGCCCAGTCAATGTGTCCAGTGGGGCGTGGATATCAGCAACTGATGTGAAGAGCTCAAACTGGAAGTGTCTGCCCGGAAACCTCGGTCCTTATTTCAAAGGTTCTGCTTCTCTGGGTGTTCCTGCTTTTCTGGGAATTCCAAGGCTGCTAGAGTTCCACTTCCTCAGGCTAAGCCCGGCACTATGTGGATAAGATATTGCCTCAGGCTGTGTCCCCATTGTTCAGGCTCTTAACTATCCCAAAGAGAAGCCCCAGGCAGCAGAATGCAGCTTCACAACAGTGCAGGGATCTATTAGGTCACTTCTGGATTGGAGTGGTTCTAGGATCTGGCTTTATGTTTTAAAGTGGCTTGATTTTTCTTCTGAACTGCTGTTCTCTAAAAGCAGAGAAGAGCTATCAGCCTGTGCCAGATTCCTCTATCTCAGTGGCTTCTCTGATCCCAGAGTTCTCCCCAGCCCGATCAGGCACAGTGTGTTAGCACCTAACTGTCTGTGCTGGCCTTTTTTCTTCCTTCCCTTGCAACCGACCTTTTCTGTTGAAATTCAAGATTTTCTTCAGCTGGTAAGTTGTGCTTCTAATCCTTGTGGTTTTTATCAGTCCAGAGTTATTTTTGAGGCTGATTTAACTAATTTGTAATGAGGGAAGAAGGGAGCTTACAAATTCGCATGTATCTTCTCCTCCATCTTGGCTCCACTCCCATGATTCATGGTTTGTGTGTGTGTGTGTGTGTGTGTGTGTGTGTGTGTGTGTGTGTGTGTGTGTGAGAGAGAGAGAGAGAGAGAGAGAGAGAGAGAGAGAGAGAGAGAGAGAGAGAGAGAGAGAGAGCAATCTAGTTCTTTTTTAAACATTACTTTCTGGCAAAGATAAAAAGGAGAAATTAACTTGCTTTTTATCTTAATAATTTTATATGTCAACAGTTTACTAAGATAAAATATAGCTATCATCAGTATAAAATGACAAGGTGTTTTTTTTTACCAGAAGCAAAGAAATTTGACAATTAAAACCAATATAAATTTATTAATCATCCATTATGTGAAGAGATTTATTACTTTGAAAATAATGATAAATTAACTCTAATTAATAAAATAGGAGAACCAAGAGTTAAGTTAATGCTTTGAGATGATCTAAAAATGGCATAATTTTCAGCATCTTCCACCTTTTTTTTTCTGCTCTATCACCTTCACTGCAGAAGTGGGCGACAGACTAAAAGATTATTTCTTATCTGTTGCCTAGTCCAAAGAATTTGTCATATTAACCATACTCCTGGGAATGTCATCTAAGATAGATATGGACTAGGATAATGTAAATCATGCCTACTGTCCTTAAGTTGATGATATCAAAATCGATAAAAATTGATCTTGGTACAGTGGGCAAAGAATTTCCAGTATGGTAGAACTAATGAGGGCATCTCAAGGCTAAAATCCATTTATACCACACCCTCCTTATTGGTTATAAGACTGATTACTTGATATTCTATTCCTTATATGGATAATGAGGAAGAATCTTACACAAATAGACTTCAGAGCTTGCTGAGGTAACATTGAAATGCTAAATATACTCTATTTTTAAAAATTAATATTATGATTATAATTTTTGACAGTACATATGCATGGATAATTTTTTTTTACAACATTATCCCTTGTATTCACTTCTTTTCCAAATTTTCCCCTCCCTCCCTCTACTCCCTCTCCTAGATGGCAGCTAATCCCATCCATGTTAAATGTGTTACAGTATATCCTGGATATAATATATGTGTGCAGAACCAAATTTCTTGTTGCATGATATGAATTGAATTCCAAAGGTAAAAGTAACCTGGGTAGAAAACCAATAGTGCAAACAGTTTACACTCAATTCCCAGTGTTCCTTCTCTGGATGTAGCTATTTCTGTCCATCATTGATCAACTGGAACTGAATTAGATCTTCTCTATGTTGAAGATATCCACTTCAATCAGAATACATCTTCATACAGTCTCGTTGTTGAAGTGTATAATGATCTCCTGGTTCTACTCATTTCACTCAGCATCAGTTCATGTAAGTCTCTCCAAGCCTCTATGTATTCATCCTGCTGGTCATTTCTTAGAGAGCAATAATATTCCATAACATTCATATACCATAATTTACCCAACCATTCTCCAATTGGTGGGCATCCATTCATTTTCCAGTTTCTAGTCATTACAAAAAGGGCTGCTACAAACATTTTGTCACATACAGTCCCTTTCCCTTCTTTAGTATTTCTTTGGGATATAAGTCCAGTAGTAGAAATGACAAATTTACTCTAAAAATATTCTTGAACTGAATATCTTAGCACACATGCAATAAAGACCTATAAACTTCTCCCTCATAAGAAACTCCACACTCATTCCTTGTTTCTTTGACCGTTAACTAACTGTAGGAAATTTCCATTAAAGAAAAATCCCAAGGGAAAGAAATGTGTTCAAACTTGATTAATAATACAGCATAAAATCTGCAAAAAATTAGATAGTGAAAGATGTGTAAGAAATAGTCAAATAAATGCTGCCTAGTACCTTATAAAAACACAGACATAAAAACTTACCAAAAACAGTTCTAGCTGGAACTGATTCTCTGTTCAGCCAAAATGACACTTGGGATAAGATCACTGTCATTATGCAGGGAAGATAAGTTTGAATGACAAAGTAACCAATCTTTCTTTTCAAATGGAAATGTGCTGTCATTATTGTATATTCACCTAAAAATAAAAATAAATAAATAAACATGTCAACAGAAATTAGTAAATCCCTTATGGAGAGGACTTTAGAAAGCATATAATTTCTTCAGCTGCAGTATTAGGGCAAATGACAATGGAGGTGTTTATATGATATATTTATTAAGCAAAGTAAGGTTTATTTCATAGCTTTTCAGCTTCATATTAAGGAGTGTTTTTTTTTTTCTTTTTAAAAAAGAATGGGGAAAAGGAGGCATATCACAAAAAGGTTGGAGGATAATGAAAGGTTATATAAAATTTCACATTGTGAATAATGGAAAAGTTCATAGCCAAGAAGTTTATAAAAGATAGAATAACTTCAAATACATTTTGGAATAGTGAATAGATTGAGGTCCTCAAAATTTGACATATTTAATTGTGTGATTCTGGGCAATATTTTTACCATTTACATGCCTTTAGCAACTCTCTAAATCTATACATTTTTGTGATGATCAATTTTGATGAATTTGGCTTTTTTCAACAATGAGATGATTTAAGGCAACCAATAGACTTGTGATGTAAAGAACCATCCTCATCCAGAGAGAGAACTATGGAGACTGAATGTGGATCAAAGTATAGTATTTTCACCTTTTATTGTTTTTATTGTCGCTGTTTGTTTGTTTGTTTGTTTGTTTTTTCTTTCTCATGTTTTTTTTTTTCTTTTGATGTGATTTTTGATGAATAAGGACACATTTAGAAGAATTTCACTCTTAACCAATATTGGATTATATCTAGGCAATGGGAGGAGAAAAAAATTGGACCACAATGTTTTACAAAGGCAAATGTTGAAAAAAGTCTTTGCGTGTTTTGGAAAAAATAAAAAGATATTATAAAAAATAAAGCTATAAGTTTCAAGACTTTCATTGATAAGGGTGTGTGGGAGAAGAGATATGGCCTGGATTTCCTCACAGAAATATGTATGTATGCAAATGAATATTCCATTTATTTCTAATATAATACATACATGAGTGAATGTGTTTATATGTGTGTGTCTGCATGCATGATGGACCCTTTTGGAATAATTGTGAAGCCTTATCAGAATACTATTTTAAATACATATAATTAAATGTATAGGGTTATAAAGGAAACTAATTATGTTAGTTTCAATAATTATACTGAAAAACTTATCAAAATTTTTTAAATTGACAAATTTAGTTTAAAAATTCTTTCTCTATGGAGTTTAATGATAGCAAGAAAACACCTAAGTCATTTATACACATTATTTTACCACTATTATTTATAATAAGAATAAATATGAAACAATAGGCTCAATGTTAAGAAAATAGTGAAATAAAATTAAATATAAAATTAATGGTATATTCTTGTGATATAAGCAATGAAGAAGATGAAGAAAATTGAAGAAAAAATAGGGGAAGACTTGAATGAAGTGAAACATACTATAACAAGCTCAGGAATAAGGACAATATATAAAAGACTCCAACAACACATATAAAGACATAAAACCAATAGAAACAAGATTAAAAGGGAAGTACAAAGCTAGAGGAAAATCTTTACAGGCAGTATTTCTGATAAAAGTCTTATTTCTAAAATATATAAAGAACTCTGTCAAATTTATAAAAATAAAAGTCAGACCTCAATTGATAAATGGTCAGAGGCTATGGACAGACAATCCTCAGATGATGAAATTAAAGCCATCTTTAGTCATATGAAAAAAATGCTACAAATGACTATTGATTAAAGACATTAAATTAAAACAACTCTCAATTATCACCTCATACCTCCCCAATTGAGTAAGATGACAGGAAAAGATAATGATAAATGTTGGAGAGGATGTGGGGAAAACTGGGATAATAATGTATTATTGGTGAATTTGTGAAATGATCCAACCATTCTGGAGAGTAAGTTGGAATTATGCTCAAAAGACTATCAACTGTACATTCCCTTTGACCCAACAGTGCCACTACTGGGTCTGTATCCTAAGTAAATCATAAAGAAGGAAAATGAACTCACATGTGCAAAAATGTTTATTGCAGCTTTTTGTGGTAGTAAAGAATTTGAAAATGAGTAGATGTCCATTAATTGGGGAAGAGTTGAATAAATTGTGGTATTTGAAGGTAATAGGATATTATTTTTCTGTGAAAAATGATGAATAACCTTAGAAAGCCCTGGAAAGATTTACATGATCTGCTAAGTAAAACAAGCAGAACCAGGAATACATTGTATACAATAACAGCAAGAATGTGTAATAGTCAACTATGAAAACTTTGGTTCTTCTCAGTGGTTCAGTGTCCCAAAGCAGTCCCTATAGACTTTGGACAGAAAATGTCTGTGTATCCAGAAAAAGAACTATGGAGATTTTATATAAATCAACAAATGCTATGTTCACTTCTTTTTTTCTGTTTTTTTTTTTTTGTTGTTGTTGTTGTTGTTGTTGTTGTTGTTGTTCTCGCCCATGATTTTTCTCTTTTGCTCTGATTTTTCTCTCCCAAAAGGATTCACAAAGCAATGTATGTCAAAAATAAAAAAAAGATAAAAAGACATAAAAAAGCACTACAGGGCATTAAAATTCATGTCATATACATTGGACAATGTTAATAATAAATCATTTAACTTAGAGAATTCTTCCTTTCTGTTTCCTGGCACATAGTAAATGCTTAATAAATATTTGTTGAATTCTAAAGACCTATCTCTAGAGAGAGACTGATGAAACCTATGTGCAGATTGATTTTTCTTTTTTTATTTCTTGTTTGTGTTTTCTTTTGCAACATAGCTAGTTTGGAGATAAGTTTTGTTGGACCTCATATGCATAATCTACATCAAATAGCTTGCCTTCTGAAGGAGGTGTGTGGGATAGAGATAAAAAGGAGGGACAGAATTTGGAAATCATAACTTTAAAAACTTAATGCTAAAAAACATATATGCAATTTGGAAGTATTTAGCAAAGTAATAAAATACATTAAAATAAATATTTCTTAATTGGCTTACTGACTACTGTTAAATTATAAAAGTAGAAAATGGCATGTGCTAAGTCACAAACACTTAGGTTGTTTTGATTAATTATCGTAATATACTAAAGATAATTTTTCTTTAAATTATTTTCATTTTGAATATTTGTTGGAAAATATTCATTATATCCAAATAAAATCCCTTTCTTTAAAAAATAGAAAATAGTTAGAGGAGAGAAAAGAATAAATGGAATTCCTTAGACTAAATTTCCCAAGTGACCCTGATTACTGGCCTCTGGAGAGCTTGATGAAGACCACCAAATCCATTGCTGAATAAGGCTTTCCCTCGGTAAAATCGGATTTCTGTATTTTACTAATCCCTAGTTACAATCTGTGTCTTGCTCTCTGAGCTATTCACCCTGCAATCAAAATACAGCCTACCCAGATAAAACATCAATGCAAAACATAAATGCATATATAAACTGATATATAGGGGAGTTCCCTTTTTTATTAGTCTAAATCCAAAGAGAAGAAAGTGGATCTTCTAAGCACTAAGATCGTGAGTGCAAATTCCCAAGGATCCTACCTAAAATTCCAGTATTCTTCCTCAGGGAAGAAGCAGAAGAAGAGGAAGAAAACAGAAGTAGAAAAAAGTCTTCAAGAGAAGAGATTGCTCACTATCAGTGAGAGTGGGGATCTGTTTCCTCCCCATTCTGCTTCTAGTGAAGTTTCCTTGGAGATGTACCAATATCTTCTCTGGATCTTCTTTGTTTTGTGGGATGCAAGAGGTGAACTGCCATTCATTGCTGATAATAATGCTGTCCTCACGGTGAACTGGTAAGAAATGGGATTGGTACTTAAGGGGTAATGATTGCAATCATTTATACTCAGCTATTATAAGGGTTCAATTTCAATATTGTACTGGAACTTTACCAGAGTACCAGGAGGTATGTGTTTTAGTGCTGGGATTGTGGAGGGATAATGGGTAAAGAAAAAAAAATGGTACACATAATAGAAAAGTTGGGAAGGCAGTAGGTTGTCATTTTCAATTAATAATTGATGTGAGTGAACCCTGATTATGTGAATATCTAGAAAACAGGTATGTGTTTTAGAACACAGATTTTCTCAAGCAGATTTTTAATAAAAGAAAATGATGAAAATGTTGGTCAAGGGAGACAGTGGGGCTTAGTGTGAAAAAACCATGGGTTAGAGCCAAAGACTTAGATTTTAATACTTACTGTGCAACTTATTATCATTATTTCCTTAAGTTAACCATTTAACTTATCTGCTCAGTTTCTAATTTCTAAAAGAGTTTGAATTAAATTTTATCTGAAATCTCTTTTGACTTTAGATTCCCAAATTTTTGAGAGGGTAGAGAAGAAAATTTTCTCATCATTCCTCCCTGATTCTTACTAACATTCAATATCATAGTCACAGAAGCAATACTTTTAATGAGCAAATAGAATATACCCTATCTGCTGGACATGTTGATCTACCATAGTGTAGCCAATGAGGTCTTGGTTGTGCTCTTGTGCCTATAATATCATACAAGCTCTGAATTCTGTAGTTGAACCCCTCAACTTAATGACAAGAAAGGTGGCATGTTGGAGGTAGGTTCTTCTGATTCTGGAGCCAACATACTATCCCTTATGTGGTGCCTCCTAAGAGTATCCGATCTTTGGATCAAATCCCTGCTTTGCACTAATTATCTGTGAAACTTTGGAAAAATTACTTGGATTCTTAAAGTATCTTCCATTTTTAAACCTCTGCTCCTTCACCTGAAAGTCTCCTATGATGTTTTCTAATAGAAATTGCTTAGTTACTTAAATTAATTTTGAAGGCAATCTTACAGCAGTGACATACTTTCCTTCAAATCCTACTGCTAGCAGAGCCATAACAAACACCATTATCCCCTAATTCAAAATTCATTCCCTTCCCCCTGATACTCTGCTGTCATCATTCTAATACATTTGAGAAGAAAAAAACATTTAGTAAAAGATTAATCTGGTTAAACTTGATAAAAAGAGGACATGTAAGTACAGGATAGGAAGTTATGTGATTGCATGGGAGAGATATAAAATCATAGGGTAGGGAGTTGAAGGAATAAAAAAATAATAAAGATTGTGTATTTGGGAGATGGATTGGGTAATATGTTAGATATACTATTACTAATATTGTTTGATATAGAATACCAAGGTACTAATTGACAAGATACCATAAAACCATCTTGTTATTATTTTTAAAAAAAACTAGCATACATTATTTCAGTTATTTTACTTCCTTATTTCTTATGGAAATATATTTCCTAATTTTTTCTCACCTTCAATTCAGCATCCTCCTGAAATGTTGAAACTACTATTATAGGTTTAATCATACTTCTCTAGACTACCTAACAAGCAGGTTATTATTAATAAGTAGCCTACAAGCTAGAAGTTAAAATGTTATTTCATCCATGAATATAAATAGAATATACACACATTGATTATTTCACCTTTATAAATCATGTTTCTATTTGAAATATGAAAATTTCCCCATCATCCACTTCCCTTTTTATTCTTCTTCTCATTTCAATACAGAACAGTAATAATATAATAAAAATAATAATGAGGGCTATAGCCTGAATGTCTGATTTCATGAATATAGGGAATTGCCAGGTGAGGAAAATCTCTTTATCAGAGCAGATTGGCACCTCTCCTTCAACTAAAAGAATAAGAGATTTATAATCTCAGAGAATCTAATTGCTTTTTCTAGGATCAAACAGGCAATATCTGTCAGAGAAAAGACTTGAATCCATGTCTTCTTGGCTAACTCTCTATCCAGTACTGTCCCTACCAACAATATGAACTATCATTTTCTGATCCTTTTTCAGGTTTGGCAAGCAATTATGTACAATATTTCATTTGAGTCTTAGGGATATTTTGTGAAGTAACTCCTATTTTCTTTTTTTTTTTTTTAAATAATTTTAAAAATTATTATAGCTTTTTATTTACAAGATATATGCATGGGTAATTTTACAGCACTGACAATTGCCAAGCCTTTTGTTCCAATTTTTCCCCTCCTTCCCCCAACCCCCTCCCTCAGATGGCAGGTTACCAATACATGTCACATATGTTAAAGTATAAATTAAATACAATATATGTATACATGTCCAAATACCAAAAAGTAACTCTTATTTTCTAACAGAGGAAAATGAGGCTTGGGGAACTCAAATGTCTTGTTTCTGATTACATATCTAATAAATGTTGGAAAAAATAAGTCTTTATAATTTTAGGGCCAGCATTCCATCTTCTATGTCATGCTAAGAACAAACAATTCAAATCCTTGATTTACCCATTTGGATTAATCACTTAAATTCTTTGGACCTCAGTTTCTTCATGTTAAAAGTGAAAGTCTTGAATTAAATTATTTCTAATCTCTGCTTCTTTATCTAAAAGTCTCTGATAGTTTCCAATAGAACTTGCTTAATTAATGAAACAATTATAAAGGTAATTTTAAAGACTTTCATATTCAAACCAGGAGATCATTATATACTTCAAGAACAACACTATATGAGGATGTATTCTGATGGAAGTGGTTATCTTTGACAAAGAGAAGATCTAATTCAGTTCCAATTGATCAATAATGGACAGAATCAGCTACACTCAGAGAAGGAACACAGGGAAATGAGTGTAAACTGTTTGCATTTTTGTTTTCTTCCCAGGTTATTTTAACCTTCTGAATCCAATTCTTCCTGTACAACAAGAAATTCAGTTCTGCGCACATATATTGTATCTAGGATATACTATAACATATCTAACATGTATAAGACTGCCTGCCATCTAGGGGAAGGGATAGAGGGAAGGAAGGGAAAATTTGAAACAGAAGTGAGTGCAACGGATAATGTTGTGAAAAAAATTACCCATGCATATATACTGTAAAAAAGTTATAATAATAAAATAAAAAATATGAATTAAAAAAAAGAAAATTTTAAAAAATTTTAAAAAGAAGACTCTCATATTCAGTGACCAAGAAGGTTGTATTTGGTCACAAATGGTAGAAATTTTTAGAGAATTTATGATCTTTACCATCTATTGATCCTCATTGTCTTATTATAATTTAATGACTACTGTTATTAACACTTTTCCTGTAATTTAAAGATTGTTGTCCTACAAATCGGGCAGGTAACAACTTTGCTTCCATAAATTAATACATTACCTCATCCCATCCTCCTAATAATGTTCCCATTCCTAGTGGATGACCCCATCACCAGACACTCAGAATGGAAATCTTTGAATTACTTTTTAGTTTTTTTTAATAGTACTGAATTTTCCCCCCGTTACATAACAAGAAAATTTTAACATTCATTATTACAAGATTTTGAGTTCCAGATTTTTTTTCTTTATCCCTTTTCCTTTCCCTCTTCTAAAGAAGGTATGCAGTTTGATGTAGTTTAAGCATGAGCTATCATGTGAAATTATTTTCATATTAGTCACAATTGTGAAAGAAGAAGCAGATCAAAAGGGAAAGATTATGAAGTAGAATAAAATATAAAATGTTTCTACCTTCTTTCAGACTTCTGAATCACTCTTGAATTTTTGCCTCTTACCACTTTTGCAAAATATTCAACTATTGCCAACTTGTGTCAATTTTATCTCTGTAGACTATTATGCCTCATAATAATGCCTGCCCCCTTTCATAGCAATAGTGTTATCTCAGGTACACATAACCTCCTCCCTAGACTATTATAATAACCTTTTTTTAAATAAGTATTTTATTAGAAATAACTTAATAAAACAATAATTGATCAAATTTGAACTAATTTCTCCTATATCACTATCATCATTTCTGTTTCATTCATTCTCATTCACTTTCTATAATATTCTCTTAACTAATCCTCTGTCTCTAGTCTTTTCCTTCTACAAGTCAAATTTAATACAACTGCAAAATAAATAAATAAAGCTCTTTCTATTACACAAGTGTGAACAAATCAGTTCCCTGTACAAAAATCTTCATAGATTCCCCATTTTCATTATGATAAAATAATAGCTCATTAGTTAGGCATTTATCATATTCCATATTTTTCCAAACTACCATTCCAAATTTATTTCATAGCAGTTTCATTTGGGGGGAAGCATAATTCTTTTTTTGGGGGGAGGGAAGCATAATTCTTTTTTTTTGCTCTTTTTTATTCAATTAATTTTTACAAAAATTTTATGCATAGGTAATTTTCCAGCATTCACAATTGCAAAACCTTTTGTTTGAACTTTTCCCGTCTTTTCTCCTTCCCTCAGATGGCAGGTTGATGAAAACATGCTAAATATGTTAAAGTGTAAGTTAAATACAATATATGTATACATGTCTAAACAGTTATTTTGCTGTACAAAAAGAATTGGACTTTGAAACAATGTAAATTTAGCCTGTGAAGGATATCAAAAATGTAGGCAGACAAAAATATAGGGATTGGGAATTCTATGTAATGGTTCATAGTCAACTCCCAGAGTTCTTTTGCTGGGTGTAGCTGGTTCAATTCATTACTGCTCTATTGGAACTGATTTGCTTCCTCTCATTGTTGGAGAGGGCCTCGTCTATCAGAATTGATCATCATATAGTATTGTTGTTGAAGTATATAATGATCTCCTGGTTCTTCTCATTTCACTCAGCATCACTTCATGTAAGTCTCTCCAGGCCTTTCTGAAATCATCCTGCTGCTCATTTCTTACAGAACAATAATATTCCATAATATTCATATACTACAATTTATTCAGCCATTCTCCAATTGATGGGCATCCACTCAGTTTCCAGTTTCTGGCCACTATAAAGAGAGCTGCCACAAACATTCTTGCACGTACAGGTTTCTTTCCCTTCTCCAAAATCTTTTTGGGATATAAGCCCAGTAGTAATACTGCTGGATCAAAGGGTATGCACTTTTTCACTTTCATCTTTTTAAATGAAACTTCTAAACTGTACTACTTAATCATTCAGTCTTTTCCTGTACACTTAGCCCTGGATAAATGAATATATATATATATATATATATATATATATATATATATATATATATATATATATGTCATATCACCCCTTACCAAATCTTCTAAAAGTAATCTGTTCTCCACAAATTATTTCTTGATTTTCTAAATGGAATAAATTTTTTCCCTTCCTAAAATTGTTGGATCACTTTGATTTTCCATCAATTAATAATAAACAAGAAGTCCACTGGCCTTATGTGACTATCTCTATATTTTCCTGGCAAAGTAAAGCTATCCATAAAACCTCTCCTTACCATTAATGCCTATGTCAACCAATGCACAAATATTCATGTGCCAGTCTGATGTTTCATTGTTATCCTGCCATATATGAGTACCTTAATTTCCTTCTACACAGAATAAGAATACTGAAAGTCAGTACTTTCTTGATGGCCAATATTTCACATGAAAGAGTGCTCTTACTAGTTTCTCTCTTTTCACTAGCTTGGTTTTGTCCAAGAAACCAACATTAGCTTTGTAGTTCAAACATAACTTATGCAAACTTTCTCTTGATATCTTCCATTAAAAGTGGAAATGTGCTTTGAAGGCTAGTTAGTCAGAAACATTACTTATGCCTAAGCAAACTGTCATTCATGTGCCACTATCTATATGTCTTAAGAATAATTGCCAACCCATAGTCTATATTCTTCTGTAAAAATTCCATGTTTGCTCTCTATTTCTATTATAAAGGAATTTAGATCCTATAAGAAGGGCAAATCCTATATGGACTGAAAAGTGTCATGGGATTTTTTTCTTGGAATTAATTTAAAAACAAATAGTGTTTTTTATCATACCTGTGCTGGTACTGATGTTTTCTGTTCCCACAGTCTGCCCCATCAGATGGTACTGATTTAGGCGGGATCCATCTTCTGCTACCACCACAGATTTAGCAGTGCCATTTGTCCAGATATAAATCACTTCAGAATTAGGGTATGCATCTGCAAAGAATAGTAAAAAGTGACTGTTTAAAAATAGTTTAATTTCCTGTCGGGTAGAACTTAGGATATTTTAGCAATAATAAAGAATAATGATTTGAGTCATCAAGTCTAGTTCTGAAGTTATTAGGTCAAAGCCCTGTGATTTAATAAATTTGTAGAGTAGTCAGAATGGACCAGATGCTAATCTATAATCCTTCAGTATCCTTATAGTTTAGATAGATTAAAGTACTCAGAAACCAATGATTTTTGATGACCTTATAAAAGTGTTAGTGTATTGTTTATTCTTCTATCTATCTGTCTATCTATCTATCTTGTTACAATTAGGTCCATTTATGAATATATTGAATTTAAAGTTTTGGAATTTTCCATTCCAATTTCAGGGGTTTTTTTGTATCCATTTAGGGTAATTATTTGGCTCCCTTATTATTCACAAAATCATGAAATCAGACAATGTTATTTGAAAATGACTTTAGTGATCATCTAATCTAACCCTTTCTCCTTTTTACAGATGAGAAAACTGAGGCCTAAAGAATAATTGTCCATTGTTATATAGATAGTATGCAACAAAATTAAGATTTTAATCCACGGGACAGCTAGATGGTGCAATAGAGAGATCATTGACCTTGGAGTCAGGAGAACCTGAGTTCAGAAGTGGCTCCAGATACTTAATCCTTACCAGCTGTGTGACCCCTAGGCAAGTCATTTAATCACAGTTGCCTTACCAAAAAAAAAAAAAAGTT
The DNA here is from genome assembly GCF_048593235.1 of Sminthopsis crassicaudata. Lineage (NCBI taxonomy): Eukaryota > Metazoa > Chordata > Mammalia > Dasyuromorphia > Dasyuridae > Sminthopsis > Sminthopsis crassicaudata. The sequence continues at coordinate 245,574,892 of NC_133619.1, forward strand.
TTAGTCCATGTCTTCTGACATTTAATTTTATAGATTTTTATACTTCACTTGTAAATAGGAAAAAAAGTGTACCACATGAGCTAAATTTTGAATCAACATAAAGATAGCTATAAAAAGACATTCAATAACTCTAGAAGAAAGTCATTATACTGTTTCCTTATCATACATCTTACCCAAATTGAATGGGACCAAGCACTATCCACATTTATGACATTCCAAAGGAATGTTTTTAGGACCTATCCCTTATGAGATCCTGACTGGTAATAGTTATACAACAGTTATACATTGTAATGGTTTTTTGGTCATGCAATCTGACATTGCAAGTTCTCTTGAAACTATATGACTAAAAGGTGTCAAATTTTCTTCTCTGAAAGAGACTGGCAAAAGTCCCTTAAGTATAAAACAACTGTATATGCAAGATGGTAACCATATAAATGAGGTTGCGGGGTACATAAATATGAAAAATACTATTGTTTAGCATGTGTTGCTACATCAGACCTTTCAGTGTTCTGCGGATTTAAGAGCACTGAAGTGAGCCCGCTAAAGTAGGCCTTGGATAAGACAAATTGTAACCTAAGCTGGTATGCATTTACATATTCTAAAATATAGCTGGTACTTCAGATCTAGAGGTGAATAAGGGGAATGTATTCAAGGTGGTGGTGTCATAAAGAGGTGCTATAGAAACTCTGAGGAACAAACCAGATTAACAAACTGAAGATATCTGATGATTTTAAAGCTCCATTCAAAGGCACAAACTGTGCCTTTGCTAAAGAGAAAGGAAAAAACAGAATACCATAACCTTTAAAAAATAAATAAATAAAAAAGCATGATAGTGACACCAATTATCTGTGCTCTGTGAAACCTGGGAGACTTTTGTCATTTCCGATTGAATTCTTTTGTGAAATACTGTTGTCTAATATTATTTTGGTAGGGTAGAGGTCATGCCTTTGATTATTGCATTTGCCAACAAATAAAGATTCAATAACTTTTCAGAGATGATTGGTAAAATGATCTCCAGTAAATTGTTCTTCCCCTAAAGGTTTTTTGTTTTTGTTTTTTTGTAAAGCAAACAGAAAAATACAAAAGTACAAAGGAGTTTTTACAAGCTTGTTTGTCAGGGTTCATTTTTAGAAATGATTAATAGTATTCTAGGAAGGTTATACCATTACCAACAAAACATCTAGATCAGAACTAGAGACTTTTTCTAGCATTTTTCTTTTGTTTTTAGATGAATATTATATCTACATGGCATTAAGATTAATTGGCTCAGTTGGTTGGATTATTGTGGTAATGAAGAAATATAGTTTGAAACAAGAATTAATATAGTTAGCCTTAGAATAAAAATTATGTCCCCTGACTATACACTGTATCTTGATTCTTAACCAGCCATCTCCAATGCCAGAGTCACAAAGAAGCCCAGATAATAGTGTGAACATTGCCAGAAAAATTATACCAAATGTATGGACAACTTAAAATGAAAGTGAACAAAATGGTTTTCAACATGTTATATTGTATCTGCCCCCATTAGACTGTGAGCTCCTTAAGGGGAAGTGCTTCTTTCTTTCTTTCTTCATTACATGTCCATTGATTACCACAGTGCATCCCCAAAATAAGTATTTTAAAAAATACATTAATAAGATCCAGCATTTCAGGATTTGTAAAACAATTTGCAAATATCTTTGTCCTCACAACAACCAAGAGAGATGTCCTAATAATTGTCTGAGACCAGATTTAAATTCAAATTTAACATATAATATATTGTACTAGTTAGCTGGCTATTAGAACCAATTGTTGCTTATTCTAGATTTTTTTTGTTCATAAAAGATAATCATATAAATATTAAAATTAACTAAATATTAAAAGTAGCTACAATGGAATGATATAAATTATGCACAGTTATGCTATATCATATTCCCAGTAGTAACTTGTACATGCCAAGTCTAGTGATATGCTGCGTGATATATTTGACAGACACCTAGAACTGGACTCAGAAAAACTTGAGTTCAAATCCTACCTTAGCAGAAGTCACAACATTTAATTGCCTTAGTTTCCTCATTGAACTAACTGATTTTAACATATTCCATACAGTGTTGTTGTGAGAACCAGAGATAATATATAGAAAGCTCTTTGCAAAACTTTAAATAATATATGTTTTAGGCTTCATGATCATAATCATCATCTTCATCATCATCATCATCATACATGACTAGAAAAGGAGGTTACTCAATCATCCAGCAAGACTAAAAGATTATAAATGAGTGATCTAATTAAAATAATGCTACCTAGATAATAAAGTATCTGATGAAAATCTTTCATGTCTTAGAAAGAGAAGGACAATATTAAGACATGATTGGAAGTCACAGAGAGTTTGTTTTCTGGAGAGATAATGGGAGTACATATAGAGATGAAACTATGAAGCCAAACAATTATCACAATATTAAGGAGAAAGCACTTTAACTTGACTGGTAAGGCCTTCATTCATCTATGATAAAGCCATTTTGGAGCCTATGAATATCCCACTCTGAAGAATTGATTAGAATTATGCTTAATGGTTGTTAATTCAACATGATTTTGTGTCACATTGTGTTTGAGTGCAACATTTTATTTTTGCCATATGCAGAACAAAAGTTACTTGAAAACAAATGATATCTTACCCATTGCTCCATATCTGTGGAGGGTAGGTTTTCAATGCAGAGAATAATAGTGTTCATGAATGTCACAATACAATGCTGATAACAATAATTTGTAATTAAAATTGAAGTTACTAGCATGTTTGTTTATTTTTTAATATTTTATTAAGATATGATGTCTCAACATCTTAGGTTTCTTACAAATATGCTTCTCTACCAAATAAAGCCTGTTTCATCAAAAACTTCCTAATTTTTACTTTATTTTAAAAATTGAATCCATGATTTCATTGGTATAAATAAGCATTTACTAATGCAAATTGATTGGTTCCAGCTCTAACACATTCCTTGAGTTTTTCCTGAGGCACCAAGAGTTCAAAAAAAATTTTTTTTTTTTGCCAGATCATATCGTCAACATGAATCAGAGGCAGAATTTTACTTTTCTGCCTAAGAAGCCTTTACACCAAACTACACCTAAGAATATCTGAGAGTGTCTTCCTCCAACCTAAGAAATATAGTAACTTTCCTTCTTTTGGATTAAATAATGCTGGATTTTTCTGAATCCTGGTATCACAATTATCACTGTATTTTTTTGTGAAATTCTACAAGGAATGGCTTGCCAATTCTGACATAACACAAAATACTTTTGAACAAAATTTGTGTCATTTCTACTTTATGTAAGTTTTACAGAATCCTGTAATTTTACAAAATTATGTAAAACAATAATATAAAGATATGGATTGTTTCCTATCCAAAATATATGTACCAAATTCTGCCCAAAGACATTAATAAGATTGAGCCAGCAACTATGATCCTTCTATATAGCTAAGATGAGCTTCTTCAGCTCTTGGTTTCTTCTTCATCTGCTGAATGACTCATGCTTCTATGACCTTTCCACCTGCTGTCCTGTATTCTTTCTCTTCCCAATTCATCTATTCAAAAATATTGTCACTCAGTGAAACCTATTTTAGAATTTCCTCTGTGTAACAAATTAATCCTAAATGGCAGTCATGTGTAGTCATAGAATATCTTTCAACTAGTGACAGACTTCCTTACAAATAGGGAAAGCATTAGGTTCTACAAATTTTTTCTCCCCCATTCTTCCAGAAATAATGCAGGGAATAACTTTAATATGTTGACAAACATCTAACTGAATACGTGCTTTCTTCTGGGATACCAAAAAATAAATGAGAGAAAGGAAATAAACTTCATATTTGGGAGGCGAATTTAAACTCAAGGGCTTTAAACCCAAAGCTTCTCTTTGGACTTGAGCAGCTGACGCAGCAACTACTAGGGAGTCTAGGGGAAAATGCATTCCTTTTGTGGCAAATCATAGCCAATACCTTTCTTATATCCTGTAGTACTATAAAAACAGATTGGTAGATATGATGGTTGAGTAACCCAAGTAGTATTAAAAAGACTGTGCAGCTTCTGAGACAGTGTAGGACAGAAAAAGGCCAAAATTTATAAGAGAGGTATCCTGCTTTGATTATGTTTCATGATATAATTTAAAGGGTAATTTTTTAAATACCTGTATAAATCTATAGATTTACCTTCCTTCTGATACTATCAATTATATCCATATATATATATGTGTATATATATATACATATATATATATGCATGTGTATACATGCATAATCATATGCATACTACAATAACTATATATATAAAAGATGGTCTGAAATGTGTCTCCTTTTTAGATTACAAGCTACTTGAAAGAAGGGATATTTTTTTCTTTTTTTATCCCCAGTGCCTAGTACAATACCTAGTATGTAGTAGCATTTTAAAAATGCTAGTTACCTACCTGATTGAATTGTACAACCATTTCATATTGTCAAGCTTGGAAACTACTTTGGTTTTCTAAATTTTTACAAATCATATGCAATAGATTGGCAAACTTTTTAAATTCTACTCCATCAATATATCTCAAATCTAAGCCTCTTTCTATTCACATTTTTACCTTCTAATTCAGCCCCTTATTACTTCTAGCATATATAATTACCTTACTAATTTATGAACTGATTTCTCTTCTGCACAATCTATCCTTCACACTGGTACCAAAGTCATCTGACTAATGTGACACACAGAGAATTCATTCCTTTGCTCTGTCTCTACAAGTAGGTGATATAATAGAGAGCAGGTCAAGAGGAGCTGAGTTTAAATTTGATCTCAGAGATTTATTAGCTGTATGATCTTCATCAAGTCTCTTAAACCTGTTTTGCCTCAGTTTCCTCCTCTATAAAATGACCTGGAGAATGAAATTGTAAACTGTTCCATTTTCTCTGCCAAGAAAACCCAAAATAAGTTCAAGAAGATCCATATAAGACTAAATCACCATAAAAATAGTAAGGTCTCTCTATATTGCATACCAGAAGAAAAAGAAAACAAAACAAACCCCTCTTTTTCAAAAACAATCCCACAACCTGACTTTCAATATGTTTTATAAATTGGTTCCAAACTATTGAATTACCTTTATTTTATACTATTAATTTTCATTCATTCTAAGTTTCAGGAAAACTGAATTGTACATTATTTGATCTCTTATTCTGCACTCTCCTGATTTAGTTATTTACATATACTATTCCAAAAGCCTGGAATGAATCTCTCTCAATTCTCTATTAAAATACTTGCCTTCCTTCAGTTAATCTTAGTGCTACATGGAAGAAATCTACTATGAAGATTTTTTTCATCATTCTAACTAGAAATTATCCCTAATCCTCGAATCACAAATACTACTGTATTTGACTTTTTCAATGTACTTATTCATATTCTAATTTGTATTATAACTATCCCTCTGCACATCTTATTCCTAAGATATATTGTCCCTAAAAGTAGCAATAATATAATCTTTCTCTTTTCTTTTGTAAGATCCTAGCATGTCCCTTGCACACAATAAGTGTTTGATTAATGGTTGTGTAATTGAATTGCTGTTTTATTTCTCTCTATAGAGTGCTTGTCATTTGGTGTGTCTAATTCTTCATCAACTTACTCCCTTACTCCTTAGCCATTTCCAATCTATCTTTTATGCTCATCACTCCCTGGAAGTCCTCCCTGGAAGGTTATTATTGACTTTCTAATGACCAAAATCTGTGTTAATTTTTAGCACCCTTTCCTTCATCTGAAAACTCTCCATTCACCCTTAGCCTCCACAGTACCATACCTCCTCATTCTTCTAAAGATCTTAATGTTACTTCTGCCATTTAAAAAAATGATTCCTATTTCCACTAGAATACCATACTCTTACATTTTTGTCCACTCTCATAGGCGAGGAAATATTGGTATTGTATAGGGGAAAAAAGGAGAGAAAATCAAGTTCTTCTCCTTAAAATGTATAAACAAGAAGGAAGAAATTTAGTTTTTACAATAAAATTATTTTTTGTACTTTGATCAATGTACAATGATAGAAATAAATTTTTTTCATGTAATTGGTACAGCATTACAAATGCGGCTTAAGTTTTTTTCTTTGGTATTCTAAATTTTGGAAGAGGATATTCAAATATTTTTTGAAAAATTAACCTATGATTTTACATTGTACAGAGGAGCTCAGTCTCATCTAAAAGTGATTCTATTATAATATAAAAAAATTGAAAAAATAGCAAATGACTGATAAAAAGAGAATTATGAAGAGTCATATAAGGGTGATGCCTCTCTAAGGTTTGCTCAGTTTTACACACATTATCTTATGTGATATCAATAAGATTACTGAGGAATCTCATTGACAATCAGATTTCTAAAAGATATACCTGAAGAAAAAAAAAAACTGAGCAAGTAATTAATGAGTAGTTAAACTTCCTATACATGACAGAAATGATAAAGCTGTGAAAGAATTGAGGATTTTATTCCTAAAGACAATAACAACAACAAAAATTTATGTAAGATGAGGACATGATGAATATCATGTAAAGGGCAAGATTTCTCCTGGGGATATATAAATTATAATAAAAATTCTCCTATGTAATATTAGAATCTTTTCTCTAGAATATTAAATAGTGTATGGTCTCTTTTGACAGAAAGCTAAATACTCTTGTTAGCATATTCAAGTAGCATGACATATGCTAATTTTTTTTACATTTTCTTTAATATTCAACTTAACTTGGGAGTAGAAAATAATCTTTAATTGAAATAACATATTTGCAATGGTCAACAATATTCAATAACACTATGAAATGGATCTGCACTAATTATTTATATACTATAATTGAAGTTCACTATCATTTTTAATTAATATATCATTCTAAGGCATGTTAACATTATTGATCCTATAATCACTTTTGAATTCTAAAGTTTTCCAGGCATGTAAGTTCTCAAGATTAATTTATACCAATAGGAGTTACTAGGAACGTTTTTCTAAAGTTCCAACTTACCTTGAAAAGCATGTTGTCTTATAGCTTCTTTCAGAATCTGAATTATATATCTTTGAGTCTTTATGCAACTGATTGGTGATATATTCTACACTTTCAATAGGAGTGGGGTAGATAAAATCAACCTATGATTTTGAAAATAATATATTCCTCATGTTTTGCTGACACTATTGGCAAGAGATACCTGTGAAAATTCTAGGAGACTTTGATAAAAGCTCTTCCTTCTTTTTTTTTTGTATAATGGAATTTATGATAATATAATCACTGTTACCCAAAGTCTTCTCTTAAGCCACTGTAAATGTCAAATATGTTACTGTCTTGAGGTATTTTAATATGAACTCTGCTAAAAGTGATTCTACAAGATACCTCTAATAAAGTGTTAAATTTTGCTATTGAAATAAATGGCCTGATATTTTCAGCAACAATTTGAATATACATGTGAAATTTTTAAAATTTCGTGCTCTTGATAGTGTTGATAATCTTTTAATGATTCTAAAAGTTCACAAAATGTAATTTCTTTTATAGGAAACAGAAGAAGTAAAATATTTTATTAAGCTATGTGCTTAGTATAATAAGTATCAGGGGTATATTAATTTTCTGTTCATGACATTCTATTTTAATTTCAATGGGCAGAATTTTTTTTTCATAAAGATTTCAAGATGCTGGTTAAGTTATGTATAAATTGTCTATATGTCCCAAAACAATCATTTGATCTTCTCAGGTTCTGTGATGGAGAATACATTCAATTACTTACCAGCTGCACTTGAACATGGAGTTATTCTGCCCATATTTTTCCACATTAATAGGATATGATTCTAGAATCCAGAAGAGCTATTTTGATGGGTATTAGTAAATAGGAAAAGGAAAAGCATTTGATCAATATGATTTCCTCTTTAGCTGTAGAAACTACTCAAGAAATCAGTGTATTACATATACTACTTTGGAACTCAAAAGATAACATGTATCAATGAAGTCAACATGATATTGTAGAGGAAAAAGAGAAGAAATGAATTTGGAGTAAGAAATCTTGAGATTCAATCTTTGTTTTGACACTTACTAAATTATGACAGTTGGCAGTCCATTCTTAGTCTCTCTAGGTCTGAATTTCCTCATTTATAAAATAAGGGGATTTGATTAAATAATCTCTAACTAAACTCTTTGGTCTCCACAGAAGAAATTTTGTTTTCTGCAGGCATTTTGTCTCTCCATGTCAATAAATTTCTCCTTTCCCAACTTAATATTTTGTCTGCCTTTGTTTCCTCTAAATTCCAACTAAAATCTGCCTTCTTAAGGTAACCTTTCTTGATTTCCAGGCCTAGTGAAGTTCAAACATGATCACACATATAAAGTATTTTTTAAACTTTAAAATACTATATGTGATAATGATGATGATGATGATGAGGAGGAGGAGGAGGAGAAGGAGGAGGAAGAGGAGGAGTCTCCTGTCACTAGGCCTCCAGTTTGATGATATTTTCATTCCCTGAGCCTCCAGTTGAATTCACTTTTATAGAGCTATAGAAGAACAATCTTGTAAATGCTTAACAACCCAGCAATCCAAACAAAAATACCTGCCCACACATTTTTAAACCTAATCTGCATCAGTAACAATTTCTAAAGTTTAGAAAATCAACAAGGCAATAAATTCATCTTTGATTTAGAGCACTGTCATTCTTTAATTGTATAAATACTCAATATAAATGTGCAAATTGAAAATTTAGCAATCCCTCCCACTGATTGGCCTTTATGCAACCCCTTCCCTTTGTTGATTATCTCCACTTTAATTTATATTGTACATAATTGTTTTCACAGTTGTCTCTCCCATTATATTGTGAGCTTTTCAAGAGCAAGGCATTTTTTTGCCATTTTTTTTGCATCCCTGTGTTTAGCACAATGTAAATATGTAATTATTTTTGCATCCCTGTGCTTAGCACAATGTAAATAAAATTAGTGTTAAGTAAATGCTTAATAAATACTTATTCACTGACTTCAAGCTCTAAGTATCTAAATCCATACATTAGAAAACATACTTTTTTTTTTTTTTTTACCACAGATCTTCTTAAAAGAAGTGATCTCACTTCTATAGAAGGAAGAGTTTATTTTAATTTTCTTACTCTTAAGTGAATTCAACATAAAGATGCAGGGTGATAATGTTCTTGAAAACAACTGAGTAAAGGCACCATACTAATAAAATTCATGGTCTTTAATGTACAACTGCCAGTATCTAAATCAAATCAACCCTCAAAAAGTCAACTAAAATATTAAATAAAAGGAAATCTGAAAAAAAATATGAAACAAAATACATAGTTTTGTCCCCATCGAGTATAAGACATGGAGATAGAAATACATTCTGATGTTGTTTTGATTCATGAAAAATGGTAATACATAGATACAATAGTAAAAAATGAGACAGTGTGACAATAATATTAATCATGTTATAAAAGGATACCTATTCTTAATGCCTAATGTAAAAAGTGAATGCATCTGCATATGAAAGTAACTATGTAAATTTAGAATGTACTGATGGAAGAATACAAATATGTGTTTCTGATATATATAAAATCTTCTTAACCCCTCCTATGACATTCATTGTTAGACAGCATTTCTTGGGATATATTTTATTAACACAATCAGAATACATCTGAATTAGAAGTTCTGTTAAGAAAGAAAGCAACGTAATCATAGGACATAGAACATGGGATCACCAAACACACATTATGGGAAGAATTCAGAAAAAGTAAGGTTTAAAAAGATGGAACTCTAGATTTGAACAACATTCAACATTTGCTTGAGTAATATAGAAGACAAGGAGTATGTTGCTTTAAAACCTGGAACTTAAAAACAGTATTCTTCACATCTGTAAGGGTCCTTTAAATGGGAGGGCACAGTGCAACAGGAGATTTGAGTGGCCCAGAAGTATTCTCTGTGGATATAGCACTGCCCTGTGGGTGGGATCCTGGACATATTGAGATAGCTTTGTAATGGGTGATGGCTTTCTCGGTTGGCTGTGTGTATGAGTTCACAGGCCCCTTATAAGCCCACTGCAGACAGCAGTCGCTCTCTTTAACCTGGCTCCCTAGCCTGGGATAGCCAAGCCGAACCAAGCTGATGGATAGCCAAGGGAGGTAAGAAGTTTGGTAGTGAACACATGGATCTTCAGACCAGATGTTCACTAGGGAACTAAAAAGTCAGGGCATCAAGTCAGGGCATTATGTGAGTAGGTATAATAAAGGCTTTTAAGATTACATGTGGCTGTTCTTGAGTGCACTACCGGTTATTAAACTACCATTCAAGAAATTGTGGCCAGAGACCTTTGAAGGCCTCAGAGGAGGCGAGCCAGGTAGAGTTGACACTGCAAAGGTCAGTGGTCAAAGGTACTCTGTTGGGCCTAGGACAGACTAGTAATTGTTACTGCCAGGAGGGCATGTTACACACATCTATTCTAAAACACAGGAGTAAGAATTTTTTTGATTATTCAAAATTCCATAGTGCTTCTACAGGCAAAATCAAGAGATATGAACATATTATGATTTATGGGTTGTCTACAAATTTGCTATGCAGAGATTGGATGGAGGTTACCCTAAGAAACAATAAAATTAGGGTTTTTACCTGACATAAACTTAAAGCTTAAAACTATTATGATAATTATATTTTAAAATAAATTATTTCCTTTAGATTTATGTGCACTTAATGCATTTAAACCTTTTATTCTGAGAAGGGATCCACAGGCTGCACCAGATTGTAAGAAATTTAACACATACACACACAGAAAAATGGTGACTAACTCCTGAATTAGAATAAGATGAGTCAATCTAGAATTTAGTAATGTGGGAACATAAAGTAATAAAATATTAAAACAAAAAAAAACTTTTTTGAGGCCTTCAGATTTAAAACATAGGCAGCAAAGGAAACAGAATGCTTTGCCTGGTGTCAGGAAGGTCTGAGTACAAATCCAGTTTCAGACACTTATTAGTTATGTGCCTTTGGGGAAGTCACTTTATCCTGTTTGCCTCAGTTTTCTCATATACTTTAATATTCTATCATAAAGAAGTGGCCAGAGATAATTTATTTGTAAATTTTGCCATAAACCACAGATATCCCATTAGTTACTCTCTGATGTCTCAATAATTTAAATGTCCTTTTCTATGATTATAAGGAATCATAATATATAAGAATCATTGCTTTAATTCCTCTTTCTTATTGCAAATCAATCCTTGCCTTTAACCTTATTATCTATTTTCAAAACTTTAAATTATCTATATTTATTTATATAATAAAGTTCTAAGATATTACTACTTACAAAGTTTTTCAAAGAAATACACTGAAATATAACTATATTTTTTCAATGGATCAGAGATTTCTATTTTATTCTTAATAATCTTAATTATTAAATTATTAAAATATCCTAATATATAGAACAATGAGAAATTTCTCATAAAAATTTTGGAGCACATTTTATATACAATTAAAGTTAAAATGTGGTAGCAAAACATTATTACTAACACTGAATGTTACTTCCAAATAGTTCTGTTATCATTGTTAAATAATTGCCTGGAGACATATTACTGTGGTGTTATAGACTCTCTAAATTTAAAGTAAGGTATCAATACAACTAAGAATATATCCTATATGTCCTGATCCAAGTCCAAAGCCTCCTACATGATACCAGTGAATATATCTAACTCTTTTTTTGTCATATTTTAGAAAATTCCAAATTAAATTATAACATTCACAACCAACCACTCCCACTTGATGTAAGGTTATGACAATTTCCAAATAAGGAGAAATTTTCTAACAATGAGACTAAGTCACAGGTAGCCTTAGAGTAGGGGAAAAGGCAGGCCTAAAAAAGATTAGTTAGAAAAAAAAGAGCCTTTCCCTAATCAATCCCTTTATAGGTGAAAATATATTTTTTTTTCTTCCTCAAATCTTACCATTGTATCATATCTAGAACTTTATTTTGCACATTGTACTTTCCCATTTTATTTTGACAGATTATGTTTAAACCCAGTTTTGCACATAATCTACTCTAACAAGGCTGTACTTACCTATACCTCCTTTATGAAGCATGTTCTGAGATAGAAGTGTTGTTTTTCAATTTGTCTTACAGGAGTTTGTCTGATTCTTTCATTTGCTTCTAATTCTCTTCATCTGGTTTTATACTTGACCATACATAACTGACCTATGCATTTTCTCTTTCCTCCATCCATAGGAGAATATAAACACTTGAAAGATTGATAAATCTATACAACAGCAAAACCTTTGTATTCCTTAAAATAGCAGTGTGGTATAATGGTTGGAGAGAGGGTCTTGGATTCAGGAAAACCAGAGTTCAAGCTTGCCTCTCTTACTCATAGTGGCTGAGTGACTTCAATAAATCACTTAACTTCTCCCTGTCTCAACAATTCACTAGAGCTATGAACTAAAGAAATCACTAATCTTTATTGATAGCATTTTTGTTATGAAGTCCTCATAGCAGTAAAATCATATATGTAAAGCCTCTCCCATTCCTCATATCTGGTAGAGTCATTTCCATATAAATATTTAATACACATCTGTTAATTTAATTAATGATGCCCTCTCCTTTATCTGTGATGAATTTCATATATTGGTTGACAAATATTGGTTGTCATTGAATAAGTACTTAAACCTGAAAAATGTCTATTTAGGTTCAACTCTAGTTGTTGATTTTAAAAATCTATAATAATGCCCAGATCTATAGAAAATGACTATAGAAAATGCAAGGCAGGCAAAGATGATCTCAAGAGTAGTTTTGAGTTTTTAATTCCATATAAGGTTTAACAGACTTCCATGAAGAAGAACCTGAAATCAACTTCCTCGGTGTGCAAGCCTACTAAAACATTACAAAATAGTAATAATAGCAATAACAATAACAAAAAAAACCCTAAATTCCCACAAAGTACCAAGGTACTTATATTGTTTCTGAAATAAGAGGTGGCCTCCAGACTCAGAGTGATGCTACAGGTCTGCTCCAAACTATTTTATATCTCTCATTGTTTTAGTATTAAAATATTTAAAAGCAGCATGGTGAAATAGAAAGACCATTGAACTTAAAACCTGAAGTCTTAGTGAATTGAAGTGAATTATTTAACCAGTTGTCTTTTATAAAATGAGGGTGATCTCTCTTCTCCATCTTTTCAGGTTATTGTAACACAGAGTTGTAGGAAAGCATTTTTTCAAAGTACTAGGCAGATTTAAGATACATTGTCTTGTACATTTAGGAACTCAGCCAAATGTGTTTTGGATAAATAAATGATCACAAATATATGAAGAACAAAGTGTAAGTGAGTAAATTTGCTGGAGAGTGTTCTTATTATCTTCTACCATATTTAATGTAAAAAAAAATCACATCCACCTGAATGATCTAGGAAACCTACTGAGATTACAGCCATAGTTTTTACTTGCAAAAAGAACTTACAGCTTCCAAATTTCAGAGGACAAGCATGTGCATCCATTGGGAAATCTTCAAGTTGCATGGGACATTCAGCAGAGATGGTCAATCTAAAAAAAATGAAAATACTATTTAATTACCAAATAATGTTTGGGAATTATTCTCTCTGGTTTTACAGTATGATAATTAATGTTCATTATCTCACAACTTCCATAGTAATTATCTTTAACCAAGATTTTCCAAATGATTTGGTGGTAATACCTTATATACTTGGAAGTCTGGTGAACTTGAGAAATTAGGATCAGAAGACCTAATTTACACTTGCATCATCAACTAATAGTGTGACTTTGGACAAATCATTTAACCTCAGTTACCTTGTCTGTAAAGTAAGATGATAATAATCTTTTTTTAAATGTATATATATATATATATATATATATATATATTTTTTTTTTTTTTTTTTTTTTTTTTTTTCTCCTGGCTGTCTCCCCTGTCTCTCCCTAATTTCCTCCTTGTTTCTTCTCTGGACTCCTTCAATACCCACCTTAAATTCTATCTACTTCCTTTAATGTTAGTGCTTTTCCTCTGATAATCTCTCCAATGAATATTTTCTGGTCACAAGCCCAGTTCTTTTGGTTGTTGATAGATATGATTCCAGGGACCTGTGGTCTTTAATTCTGGCTGCAATAAGTCCCTGTACAATCCTAATTGCAGCTCGAGCATGTCCTTTTTTTTTTTCTTGTTTCCTACAAAATGGTTTATTTGATCTGGAGGTTTCAGAATTTGACAATGGTATTCCTATATGTTTTCCACAAAGAATCTTGTTGAGATGATGATTGTTGGATTTTTGAATTTTATTTCTACTTGTCCCTCATGTTCTATCACTCCAGGACAATTTTTTTTTTTGGATTATTTCCTTCATTATTGTTCCAAGGTTTTCTTTTTGGTCACAACTTTCAGGCATTCCAATTATTCCTATATTTCCTCTTGATCTGTTCTCCAGATCTGTCATTTTTGTTATAAGGTGTTTCACATTTTGTTCTATTTTTTTTTTCATTCTTTATAACCTGTTTTATTATTTCCTGGTCTCTTATAGCTTCACTGACTTCTCCTTGCTCAATTTTAATTTTCAAAGTGTTATTTTCATCTTTGAGACTCTGTATCTCCTTTTTTATTTGATTAACTTTTTTTTTCAAAATCTTGTTTTTCTTAGATTTTTAAAATATTTATTTATTTGTTTGTTTGTTTGTTTGTTTGTTTATTGCCTCAATGTCTCTTATTTGATTTTTACATTTTTTTGAGTTTTTCTATAAATTTCTGGGCAGGGAGCCATTTTATTTTACTCTTTGAGGTAGATTTTTTTTTTTAACTTCAGTATATGTAATGTTCTGGTTAGCTTTCTGAGAGCCTTCAGATTAACCTAGATGCAGAATAATCACTACAAGAATAGCCAGGGATGAAGTCTAAAGTCTTTATTGTCTCCTTTACAGTCTGTTTCCTTTGTCTGGGGATGGGCTAATGGGCTAGCTTTTTTTTTTTTTTTTTGACTTTTCCCCTCCTTTCCCTCCCCCACCCCAGATGGCAGGTCGACCAACACATGTTAAATATGTTAGAGTATAAATTAAATACAATATATCTATACATGGCCAAACAGTCATTTTTCTGAACAAAAAGAATCGGACTTTGAAATAGTGTACATTTAGCCTGTAAAGGAAATCCAAAATGCAGGAGGACAAAGTTAGAGGGATTGGAAATTCTATGTAGTGGTTCATAGTCATCTCCCAGAGTTCTTTCGCTGGGTGTAGCTGGTTCAGTTCATTACTACTCTATTGGAACTGATTTGGTTCATCTCATTGTTGGAGAGGGCCACGTCCATCAGAATTGATCATCATACAGTACTGTTGTTGAAGTATCTAATGATCTCCTGGGCTAGCTTTCTAGGGGACCTTCAGATGGGCCTTGGTTTTCTTAGTGGAGGAATACAGGAGGCAGGAGAGCCACCATGAGACTGGTCAAGTCTTCTCTGCTGTGGATGAGTTTGTACCTAGTTTATATACTCTATTACAATTAAATCTGAGTATATACCAAGTATGTACCAAACCAATTATTATATCCCTAGGGAAACATTATTTGCTGTAAGATTAAATCAATCATACTGAACTAGAGAACTTACATGCTAAACTAGATAACCATTGTTTTATCAATTCCACTGAGTTAACAACTTGTTGTAAAAATCCTTTTTTCAAGTACATTTCTCCAGATTTCTGGCCCATTACAAGTATCCTCCTCTGAAGATGAACTGGGTCTTCTCTATCCCTGTAGTGTTTCTATGCTTGGGTTCTTTCTTCTGTCAGTTCCTGGTTTTTTGTCTTTTTGTTTGTTTGTTTAATAAAAGCTATTAGTGTAAGCACCTCTAATCTTGGGGTTAGAGGGTAGTGGCTCTAGCTCCACTTCAGCTCTCCTCTCTGACCTAGAGCCCCAAACCAAGAGCTACACCATCCTGCAAGTGCCTGAAGCCAGCAGTATTCCTTCCCTAGTGTCTTTGTACTCACTGGTGTGCTTATTCCTTCTCATCCAGGGCAGCTCTCAGCCCAGTTGGCTCTGGTGTTCCTAATCAGGCGAGATTGGCTCAGCCTACCCTGACTCAGACCCTGACTCTAAAAACAATCAAGGAAGTGAAAGTTTTTGTGGTTCCTGCTTCACTAGCTCCAGCCAAACTTAGATAGTTGCAGGACTCCCAATTCGTATTTCAACAAAGTGAACCTGGAAGTGTTTGCATTTCACTTGGCCTTGGATATTTCTATATATCTTCTTTGGCAGTACCAGCAGGATCCTAGTTCTTTGCCAAATCATCTAGATTTTTCACCAGTCTATGTTCACACTGAGGTGAAATTTTGTTCTATTTGTGGGGGAAATCTAGAGAGCTTAAAACTTTCCAACCTATTCCAATATCTTCTCAGAATCCTCATATTCATTTTTTTCTTGCAACACTTGTATTACAGTCTCTTTAGTCATACCAGAGTTGATTGACATGGACTTTAGCTCCTGATATAAAAATCTGGGCACTTTCCTTTTACCATTGATTTGCTTGGTATACATGCTTAGCAATAGTATTTCTTTGTCTGTAGATATAACTATTTTGATGCTTTATTATTACAAATCCAAATTCCTTCCTAGAATGGATAATTCACTGACAGCTCTATCAAGTATACATATATGGGACTATATCCATCCCCTCCCACATTAACTATTCCCATATTTATTATCTTGTCAATTATGTGGGACTCTGGTAAAATCTCAAGATTATTTTGATTCATATCAATCATATTTTGAGGACTTTGGAACACTCTCACAGGATTATCTACTATTTTTAATTCTTTTGAGAATTATACATTCATATTTTTGACCTTTTTTCTGTTTGGGAATAGTTCTTGGTTTTTGGTCTTAACATTTTTCATTTGTTGCCTATATATTTTGAATAGCAAAACTTTATGAAATATGATTGACAAAGGTCATAGTTCCACCAGCTCTTTGATTCTTCCTTAATAAATTTTCTTGTTCCATCTTAACTACCAAATTCTGTGTTGACATAGATCATTTTCCAACAAATTTCCAGTGTACATAAGAGTTGATAATATAAATTTGATTGTGATTTCTCCAAAGAATTCTATATATAAAAAATGAATTTTCATTAAAAAAAGTTATGTTGGTTTATGCTTTTTTAAAATTTCCTTTCCTTTGTTTTCAAAAATAAAGGAAAATAAATGCAATAAGTTAACAGTAGAAGTTTTGAATTTAAACATACAGTAGGATTCTAATGGTAGCATAAGTTTTGCTGCAGGGTAGATTCTCAAATTGCTCATTCCAAGTTAGAATCTTATATCTAAATGTGAATGTGCTGTATGTGTGAGAATGAGCAATCTACACACAAAACCTTTGCTGTTTGCATTTCATGACTTCTTTATAACTAAATGTATTTACTATATGAAATTAGAACAGAGTTCCAGCATTTAAGCACTTAGAGATGTGAGACATGATTAGTTATATATATAGATATATCTATATATAATGACATATATATATAGATATATGTACATATATATTTTCTATTTTTTAAAAAAATGCTATTTTTGTTTTTACATTTAATTTCTAAAAGAAAAACCCAACCAAAACAAAACATTCTATCACTTCCAAATTAAACTCTGTCCAGTGAAAGAAACAATTAAAAGAAAAGTTAATTCTACCAGTACTACTTCTATTCTGTCCTATGAGTTCTTTATTTTTATTTATTTGTTTGTTTTTGTTTTAGGCCAGAAAGGAGAACTATTTCATTATTTGTCCTAGAGATTCTTTTTAATATGTTTCATCATTTGATTTTTATGATTTTTTTATTCATTTTGCTGTAGTCCATGAATGTATATGTATCTGTTTGTATATACATATGTACAGGTGAATATGTGTGTATATATATATATATATATATATAAATTTTGATCTGCATCAATTTATTCAAATTCCCCTATAAATCTCTGAATTTCTATATGAATGACCTCTTATACAATAATAATCCATGACATTGATTTACCAGAAGGTTTTTGTTTTGTTTTTTTTACTTTTCCTCCATTCCCCCAAAATCAATTTTTCTTCAATTTTTCCAAAAAAAACCCCAACCAACCAAACAAACAAACAAACAAGCAAACAAAAAAAACAGTGTGGATATAAATATGTTGGTATATGTTGGACATTGTTTTTCTGTCTTTGATATCTTTGGAACAAAATGGCAGTCGTTGGCCATTTAGTCAATCAATCAGCAATTTTTAAGTGTCCACTATGAATGAGTGGCACTATTCTTGTAACTGAGAATAAAAATACATTCAATAAAATAATCTCTACTTGAATTAATTACAGACATTTTCTTTTTTGGTATTAAACATGGTAGAAATATATGTTAAATCTAATGTATGCATACATATTTATACAATTATTGTTCTGCACAAGAAAAATCAAATCAAATCAAACCAATTAAAAAAAAAAAAGAAGCAGCAAAATAAAATGCAAGCAAGCAATAATGAAAAAGAGTGAAAATGCTATATCGTGAACTACATTCAGTCCCCATAGTCCTCTGTCTGGGTGTAGATGGCTCTTTTCATAAATGAACATTTGGAATTGGTTTGAATCATCTCATTGTTGAAGAGAGCTACATCCATCAGAACTAATCATCTTATAATCTTGTTGTTGCCATATATAATGCTCTTGGTTCTGCTCATTTCACTTAGCATCAGTTCAGGTAGGTCTCTCCAGGCCTCTCTGAAATCATCCTGCTGGTCATTTCTTACAGAACAATAATATTTCATAACATTCATATACTATAATTTATTCATCTATTCTCCAATAAGCCAAATCTGATGAGAATAAGATTCACACAATCTTTATCCCCCTCTTTTCTTTTCCTCAATTATAATAAATTTTCTTTGCCTCTTCATGAGATGTAAGTTCCCTCATTTTACCTGCACTTTCCACTTTTTCCAGTACAATCCCATTTTTACCTCTAATTTCTTTTTTTTTTTTTATATTATGATGTAAAGGGCTGAAACTTTGAGTTGATGCACTGAGATCAGACAACAGAGCACTTAAGGCTAATTACTGATTGAACAATATGCTATGCTTGGAAAATGGCCCTTCCCCACTATTCTGTGTTGGCCCAATCATTTGTTGTATATAGAGAATTGTGGGAAGGATTAGAGGGTGCAGTAAGACAAGCCAGACTCATTTTGGAGATAGAAGAGAAGAGAAGAGATGGCAGAGATCCTGTGTCCATTCCCTTCACTTCTACTCCTAAAGACCAAGAATAAAGACTAAGGACTTTTGCTTGTCCCGACTCTGGCTGATTCTAAGGTATCCAGGGTGCTAACATGGTTATCACATATTATAACAATAAAATCAAATTATACATGCACTCTCTATGTATACCCATAATAGAAATCCAGTTCTCAAGAGTTCTTTCCTTTTGACCTTTCTATGCTTCTCTTGAGTTCTATATTTGATGGTCACATTTTTTGTTTAGCTCTGGTCTTTTTATCAGAAATAAATTGAATTCACATGTTTTGTTGAATGTCCATCTTCTTCTCTGAAAGAAAATGCTCAGTTTAGCTGCATTTCAAGTTCTTTTGCCTTTCAGAATATCAGATTCCAGGCCCTTTGATCCTTTAAACTGGAACCTGCTAAATACTGGGTAATTCTTATTACAGCTCCTCAGTATTTGGATTTTTTTTTTCTGGCTGCTTGTTTTTTGGAGTTTTAATTTTGGGGTCTCTTTCAGGAGGTGTTTGATGAATTCTTTTAATGGTGATTTTACCTTCTGATTCTATGACTTCAGGGCAGTACTCTTTGATGGTTTACTTAAAAATAATGCCTACATTCTTTTTTTTAATCATGGTTTTCAGGAAGTTCAATAATACTTAGCTTTTCTCTCCTAGATCTATTTTGCAGGTCAGTTGTTTTCCCAAGTAGGTATTTTACATTTTCTTCTATTTTTTTTCATTTCTTTGGTTTTGCTTGACTGATTCTTGATGTCTCATTGAGTCATTCATTTCCATTTGTTCAGTTCTGATTTTTAGTGAATTATTTTCTTCATTTACTTTTTAACTTCTTTTTGTATTTGTCGTATTGAATTTTAAAATGAACTGTTTTGTTCTTTGGATTTTTTTCCATTTCACAAATTCTATATTTTCAGGAAGTTGTTTTCTTTTTCCATTTTGTCAAATCTATCTTTTAATGAGTTATATATTTTCCCATTTCATTAAGTCTATTTTGTAGTGAATTTTCTTCATATAGTTTCTGTGTTGCCTTTTACAAACCCTCTTGCAAATTTTTATTTCTTTTTCCCATTTTTCTTCTAGCTCTCTTTTAAGATCTTTTTAAATTGTTTCTAGGAGAACCTTGCATGATGGGGACCAGGTTATATCATTTTTGTGGCTTCATCTGGAGGCGATATGCTTTTAGTCTCCTCAGGGTTTGAAATCTTTTCTTTTCTTTCACTATAAAAACTATAAATCTATGGTCAGAGTTTGTTTTGCTTTTTTTACTCATTTTTTTAAAAGTTGAAACCTGCTTTTAGGGCAAGGGAAATTGTCCAAACTTACTCTACAAGCTGCAGCAGCTGACCTGGATTAGTGCTGGCTGACTTCCAGTGCTAGGTGGGCATGGCCAGATCCCATGAAATTCTGGTGATTTGGGGTTCACTATTTATCTTTTGTGTTTGATGTTTTATAACTTCTCTTCTGATCTACTGACTTGCAACCAGGGCAGAGTAGCCAACACTGCTGTAGATTCCTCCCCATAGAATCTCTGGTGTGCATAGCCCTCACTGCCCAGGGACTGTGCTGCCTGCACTTGGCATTTGGGCTCAGCCTGTTTGTGCCTGGTCTGCTTCCATCTTATTGAGACAGATCTTTTCAGGAGAGCTTTGAAATTATCTTCTGCTGGTAATTTGTTGCACCAATATTCACGGGTTCTGCTAGTCTAGAACTAATTCAGAGACTGGATTTGCTAAGCAGTTTGAGGGATGTAGAACACGAAAGAAACATGTATCCTCTCCACTATCTTGGCTCTGCCCCCAGAAATTTTCTTGTATATTTTAAATTTGCTATAGAGAAAGTTGGGCCAATTTGTAGTGTCATAAAAGTGTTGGGCTCCTCATTGTCAACATTGACTCTTTCCATATTTTTTTATTTGCATTACTTGCTTTGTGTTTCTCTTACTTTTTTAATGATTTGAAACATTTTCAAATGGTAAGTTATTTTTTACAATTTGTTTAAGGTTTTGTTCATATCCTTTGATCACTTATCTATTGAGGAGTGTCTCTAGGTTTTATATTTTTGTGTTCTGGGTATAAGAATTTTAACACTAATATTTTTTAAATATGTGACTTTTTTCTTATTTGGCCATTTTTTTTCTTAGTCTATTCCCACTGATTTTTTTTCATGTGAAAGCTTTTAATTATTTCTGATATGAAGAGAGAAATATTTGAAGACAATGGAGGAAGACAGAGCTCTGGAACAATAATCTACTGTTACAAAAAATAGTACAGTGGATTATAAATTAGACTGTTTTTCTAATTACTACTCTTATGAACTAGGTATAGAATATAACTATAAATCTTGAAAAAAATACATGATATTTATATGCCTCAACATTTCTATAGATCCAAAGGATGGTGTTAGTGATAATTGTTTTTTTTTTCCACTTTTCTTTTCTGAGGATTAAATTGTATTATGTCAAATCACATTGAAAACTGTAAAAGTATTACATCAATGTAGGCTAGGATTACTTACATTATTATGAACTTTTATGCAGAAAACCCTTATAAAGCATATGCCATGTAACAGGCATTATGAAAAGTACTTTAAAATATTATCTCATTTGATTATCACAATAACCATGAGGTTGGTTTTTGTTTGTTTGTTTTTACATTTTGTACTTGGGGAAACAGAGGCAAATAGATTAAATGATTTTCCTAGTCATACACCTATTAATATCTCAGACATTAAGTTAGGTCTTTCTGACTTCAGGCCTAACACTCTATGCAAGTACTTTGGTGCCTCAATTTGAACATGGAAGGGACAGTTTTGCATAAGGGGAAGAGTTTTTCTGTATGAGAGAGGATTGTTTTGGTTTTGTTTTTTGTTTTGTTTTTGCAAGACAGTTGGGGTGAAATGGTTCACCTAGGATCACAAAACTAGAAAATGACAAGTATTTGAGATCAGAATTGAACTCTGGTCCTCTTGACTCCAAGGGTGGTGCTCGATCTACTGCATCACCTATCTGCCCCCAACTTTTTATTTTTCAAACCAAGATTCATAAGTCTAGAAAGGTAAAACCTCAATAGGGATGGTTTTTTTAATCAAATTATAATTGGATGAGGCATCTAGCACAAATTTAAATACTTTTATGATCATATTTCATTTACTTAGTGCTTTCACATTTACAAAGTGTTTTCCCAACAACTCTATGAAGTAGAAAGTATAAACATTATATGCAGGAAAATTGAAGCTTAGAAACATTCATTGGTTGCATAGTGAAAAAATACTATAACTGGAGCTTGAAACCAAATTTCTTTAACCAGTTGTTCTTTCCATTGTACAGTGTTCTTTTCTCAGAACTAAAGATGCTCTTGAATCTTGAAATAACAATTATAGCTAACATTCATAAGGTACTTTGAGGCTTACAAAGTGTTTTACATAGAGGCAGCTAGAAAGCACAGTGGATAGAACCCCAGCCCTGAAATCAGTAGGATCCAAGTTTAAACTCAGCCTCAAATTCTTCTTCCTAGCTGTGTGATCCTGGGCAATCATTTAACCTCAATTATCTTGCCAAAAAAAAAAGAACTGTTTTACATATATCGCCTCTTTTAAACCTTGCAACATTATCATCTATAGTAGGTAATTTTATCATCTTTATTTTAAAAATGATGAAACTGAGACATGAAGAATGTGACTTATTCAGGGTCAAAGATGTTGTGAGTGTGTGAGCCAGGAAATGTATTGAAGTATTCCTGACACCAAAACAGGAATTCTATACATGAAGGCTTCTTAATTTTATTTTTCATTTGCAACTTGTTTTTGCCTAAGATATTTTTACATGATGGCTGGTATATAGGTATATAAAATCGGTAAACAAATTAAACATTTAATGAATATGAATCATAAAGAAATTTATTTTAAAACAATTCTATGGAATACATATAATTTTTACCATTTATTAAAGATGAAAACAAATTTTCATACTAATGAGACAGATGTGCTTGTTTATTTTAACATAAAGAATGAAACTCCTTTTAAGACACAGACATGGTACTAATACCTAAATCAGGGAGATCGAAAACTGAGAAAGAAAATTATAGACCAATTTCCTTAATGAATATTGATGCCAAAATCTTAAATAAGATATTAGCAAAAAGACTTCAGAAAATCATCCCCAGGATAATACACTATGATCAAGTAGGAATTATACCAGGAATGCAGGGCTGGTTTAATATTAGGAAAACTATTAGTATAATTGACCATATTAATAATCAAATTAATAAAAACATATGATCATCTCAATAGATGCAGAAAAAGCATTTGATAAAATCCAACATCCATTCCTACTAAAAACACTTGAGAGTATAGGAATAAATGGACTATTCCTTAGAATAATCAGGATCATATATTTAAGACCCTCAGTAAGCATAATATGTAATGGAGATAAACTGGAACTTTTCCCAGTAAGATCAGGAGTGAAACAAGGTTGCCCACTACCACCATTACTATTCAATATTGTATTAGAAATGCTAGCCTCGGCAATAAGGGTCAAGAAAGAGATTAAAGGAATAAGAGTAGGTAATGAGGAAATCAAACTGTCACTCTTTGCAGATGATATGATAGTATACTTACAACACCCCAGAGATTCTAATTAAAAACTTATTAGAAATAATTCACAGCTTTCTGGATACAAAATAAATTCACATAAATCCTCAGCATTTTTATACATCACCAACAAAATGCAACAGTAAGAGATACAAAGAGAAATTCCATTCCAAAAAAATGTTGAGAGTATAAAATATTTGGGAATCCATCTACCAAAGAAAAGTCAGGAATTATATGAACAAAATTACAAAACACTTGTCACAAAAATAAAGTCAGATTTAAATAATTGGAAAGACATTCAATGCTCATGGATAGGCCGAGTGAATAAATAAAGATGACAATACTCCCCAAACTAATCTATTTATTTAGTGCTATACCAATCAGACTCCCAAGAAACTATTTTAATGACCTAGAAAAAATAACAATAAAATTCATATGGCAGAATAAAAGGTCAAGAATTTCAAGGGAATTAATGAAAAAAAAAAGTCAGATGAAGGTAGTCTAGGTGTACCTGATCTAAAGTTATATAATATAGCAGCAGTCACCAAAACCATTTGGTATTGGCTAAGAAATAGACCAGTCGGTCAGTGGAACAGATTAGGTACAAAGGACAAAAAAGGGTACATCTGTAGCAATCTAGTGTTTGACAAACCCAAAGATACCAACATTTGGGATAAAAATTCATTATTTGAAAAAAAACTGTTGGGAAAACTGGAAATTAGTATGGCAGAAATTAGATATAGATTCACACTTAACACCATATACTAAGATAAGATCAAAATGGGTCCATGATTTAGGCATAAAGAATGAGATCATAAATAGATTAGAGGAACAGAGGATAGTCTACCTCTCAGACCTGTGGAGGAGGAAGGAATTCATGACCAGAGGAGAACTAGAGATCATTATTGATCACAAAATAGAAGATTTTGATTACATCAAACTAAAAAGTTTCTGTACAAACAATACTAATGCAAACAAGATTAGAAGGGAAGTAACAAATTGGGAAAATATTTTTACAGTTAAAGGTTCTGATAAAGATCTCATTTCCAAATATATAGAGAACTGACCCTAATTTATAAGAAATCAAACCATTCTCCAATTGATAAATGGTCAAAGGATATGAACAGACAATTCTCAGATGATGAAATTGAAACTATATCCACTCATATGAAAGTGTTCCAGATAACTACTGATCAGAGAAATGCAAATTAAGATAACTCTGAGATACCACTCAGGTATGTACCTGTCAGATTGGCTAAGATGACAGGAACAAATGATGAATGTTGGAGGGGATGTGGGAAAACTGGGACTCTAATACATTGTTGGTGGAGTTGTGAAAGAATCGGGCCATTCTGGAGAGCAATTTAAACTATGCCCAAAAAGTTATCAAACTGTGCATACTCTTTGATCCAGCAGTGCTACTATTGGGCTTATATCACAAAGAAATACTAAAGAGGGGAAAGGGACTTGTATGTGCCAAAATGTTTGTGGCAGCTCTTTTCATAGTGGCTAGAAACTGGAAGATGAATGGATGTCCATCAATTGGAGAATGATTGGGTAAATTATGGTATATGAAGGTTATGGAATATTATTGCTCTGTAAGAAATGACCAGCAGGAGGAATACAGAGAGGCTTAGAGAGACTTACATGAACTGATGCTGAGTGAAATGAGCAGAACCAGAAGATCACTATACACTTTAATAACAATACTGTATGAAGATATATTCTGATAGAAGTGAATATCTTCAACACAGAGAAGAGCTAATCCAATTCCAATTGATTAATGATGGACAGAATCAGCTACACTCAGAGAAGGAACACTGGGAATTGAATGTAAACTGGTAGCACTACTGTCTATCTACCCAGGTTACTTATATCTTCGGAATCCAATACTTAACGTGCAACAAGAAAATTGGATTTACACACATATATTGTATCTAGGTTATACTGTGACACATGTAAAATGTATGGGATTGCCTTTCATCTAGGGGAGGGAGTAGAGGGAGGGAGGGGAAAATTTGGAAAAATGAATACAAGGGATAATGTTATAAAAAAATACTCATGCATATATACTGTCAAAAAATTTTATAATTATAAAATTAATAAAAAAAAGAATGAAATCTTGGTGGAATATTTAAGTGTTGTCAATTTTTTTTGAAGCTCACATGATCTTCAGTCACATGATCCCATATGGGGTTGCAACACATAGTTTAAGCTTTGCTTGGATGCTTGGATGAGGTTCCATACCACAGGAAAGAAAAGTTAGACAAAAAAGAATATGATAATGGAGAGAAATAGGAGGAGGGGGAATAGTTGGAATAGAAGGAGTGGAAAAAGGAGTGTAGTTAAGTGGAATGGAAGGAGTGTAGGAGGAGGAATAAGCAGAATGAGAGGAGAGAGGAAAAAAAATAAGGATTTACCTTGTTACCTTGAAAAGTGGTACAAGTGAATGCCTATTCAGCTTACTATTTATAAATATTGTAAAAACTGAAACCATTAATAAATGTAAAAATATTAAATATGTTAGTTGATAACATCCACAGCAATCAGCTATCTGGATAAACTAGAATGTGACCTATCCCAATATTGCTTTTTTCATGTGTTTTTCTCTTTTTTCCTTGTCAGAGATTGAACTATAAATGAGGGACTACTGGGTTGTCAAAAATGTGGTAGTCCATTATACAAATTTTAGGACTAACTATTCATTAGTATAGAAATACCATAATACTTAAAATCATTGATGACAGAGATAGTAATGCCCCTCCAAGATATTTCAGAGATCATTTTCCTATTTTCCTATGTGGTACCTAGACAATAGTCTCATATATGGGAGGTGCCATTTTATATATATATATATATATATTTTACTTTCATATTTAATACCTTATTTTCTAAATTTGCTCAGCAAGACAGAGGCATCACCTGATTATCATGTGTTGGGGATGGACAAATAAAGAGTTGTCTAAGTATTAAAAAGGAGAAAGAGTCTCCAATCCCAGTCTAATCAACATCTTAATTAGTTCCTGACAAGTAGTATTCAAAAATTTGTTTGCTATTAGCAAAACAAGAGGTAGGAATCCTGAAGAAACTGTATAATCCAGCCTGATGTAAAACAAATACTTTATGTAAATTTATGTAAATGTGAGTGTAAATGTAAATTTATGTAAATACAAAACAAATGAATTATGTAAGAAAAAACAGACACAGAAAAAAGAAATTGTGAAAGATATTGATTAGCTTAAAACTGCATTAAGACTTTTGAGACAGCTTATATTTGGTTTCTTAAAACTTTATCATATCAAAAAAATTAAGAGGCAAATTATCTCATTTTCCTTTGTCTCCCTATAGAATTAACATTTCTTTCTATAAAAAAAAAAAAAGATATTTTGACTCATTTCTTTTCTAAATGAGACCTTTATATTAAAAGGAAATCTTCCAATCAAAATATGTTCATTGTAGTAGTATGGGAAATTTAGATTTGGGTTTCTTGAAAAGAATCTCAGAAGGGGACATCTACCTCTTATTTTAAAGATAAAAATTAATATCAGAAAAGAAGTATTTCTTTTATACAATCAGGCTCCATTTTTTTTAAAATGAGCATACTATATGAATACTCCAATACAAATATTTCATTGCTGCTTCCATTTTTCATTATAATATTCAAGCTCTGTTTTGTTTTACACCTATACTATCATTCGTGAATGTCACTCATTCTTTTTTTTTTCCTGAGAAGAGTTCTAAAAATTATAAATGGGCCACTGCATTGGTTATTGCAAATTGCATCAGTGAGGATTTGCAAGTACAAGTAGTTGAAGAATTATTTCCTCATCACTAAAACCATTACTTGTTTGTTTACTTGTTTTCTGGTGAAGCATAAAGTAATCTTGTGGAGGGAACACTTCATTTGGAACATAGGAAACGTGAGTCATAGGCCTGAGTCTGATGCTATATGGCATCTAGAAGGTAGCCTAAAATCACGGTGTTTAACAACTGTAAAACATAAGTAATATTAGCAGTTTCCCATTCAGGAATATTCAAGAGATAAAATTAGATGATAGATAAAGTGTGCAGTTAAAATCAGTACATTTAGTGAAAAAGCTAAGAATAAACCCCACCTGATTCATTATCTGATATTTATTTTGTAGGATTACATTTTCTCTCAACCTATCAATGTTCCATTTTATGAGGGGAAATGTTAATTTTCACTTGCATTAAAATAAGTGTATAAAAAATGATTACTTGAAGTACAGTTATGTACTTCTCATTCAGTTTTCCTATGTAGTCTTTATTAGAAAAAAATTTTAACAGAATACACTCACTGAATAAAAGTAATTATGTAGATTCAATATGTTATTAAGATTGTTACAGATGACAATAAATAGTTCCTATACACACACACACACACACACACACACACACACACACACACATATACACATTGATTCCCCATTTCCCTTTGGTGTTTTCATCTCCCTTCCTGAGAAGTCAGGGAGGGCATGATCACCTTCTTTTTGGGGTTTTCTTCTCCCTGAGAAGTCAGGAAGGGCATAGTGGTTATGCCTATGTTCTAAAACAAAAGAAAGTGGGAGATGTAATGGGCCAGCACTCTGGAGAAATATACTTAAGGCTTAGTATGATTGATTTAATCCTACAACAAAGTGTTAATTCAGTAAATTTGATGAGACAATGATTTTCTAGTTTATATATACTTAGTATTTAGCATGGTGATGTAATACTTCTACAATTGATATAATTGTAATAGGGCAGGTATTTAAATTCAGGATAAAGTCAGCCACAGATATTCCATCACTGATTAGCCTTGTGGTGGCTCTCCTGCCTCCTGCATTTTGGGAGAGACTGGTTCAAACTGGGAGACTGAAGGAGACAGGATAGCCACCATGAGGTTCTTTATTTTCAAGTCTGTCCTCCAGCCTCCAGTCCTCTGTCTATCTCTGAGTCTGTCCTCCTTCCAAGATCTCTTAGCTCTTTATATACTTTACGTGCATCATCATAAGTGTCAATCTTGTAGAATAGGTGTCACCTTGTAGAACTATACTAAGTAGTAAGAACATGCAAACTAGAGAATCATTATATCAATTCCACTGAGTTAATATCTTGTTGTAGGATTAAATCAATCATACTGAGCCTTAAGTGTATCTTTTTGGAGTTCCTGCCCTCTACAACTACTAGTTACTTTTTTGTTTGTTATTTTATTAATAAATTTATTTTAATACACATTGCTTTATAAATCATGTTGAGAGAGAAAAATCACAACAAAAAGTGAAAACCATAGAAAAGGGGGGAAAAAAGTGAACATAGCATGTGTTGATTTACATTCAATTTCCATAGTTCTTTTTTTGGATGCAGATGGAATTTTCTATCCAAAGTCTATTGAGATTGCCTTGGATCACTTAACCACTGAAAAGAACCAATTCTTTCAGAATTGTCATCACACATTCTTGCTGTTACTATGTACAATGTATTTCTGGTTCTGCTTGTTTCACTCAGCATCAGTTTATGTAAACCTTTCCAGAACTTTCTAAAATGAGCTTCTCCATTGTTTTATTCAAAAATAATTTTCATTATCTTCATATACCACAATTCATTCAGCCATTCCCCAATTGAGAGGCTCCTTTTCCCTCTTTTTATGATTTCTGCAGGATTGAGATCTAGTAGTGGCACTACTGAGTCAAAGATATACAAAGTTTTATAGCCACTACTAGTTATTTTGACCAATTACATGTTAGTAAATATGATCATTTAAGTGGAATGGATTTATTTTTTAAAAACAACTACCTAGACTGACAGAAAAGAAAAAGAAAATTGAATACTTAGATAATTGTATATATATATATTTTTTGCAATATACATTATTTAAGTATTCTATTTTCTTTCAATGAGCTCCCTAAGACAAAATCCCCAGGACTAGATGTATTTACAAGTGAAATACATCAAACATTTACAGAACAATTAGGCTCAATATAAAAACTACTTGAAAAAATATGATAAGGAGTCCTACCAAATTCCTTTTGTGATACATATATGGTTTTGATAACTAAGCCAGGAGATATAAACAATTGAAGAAATACTAATTGGTCATAGTCAGGCTGAGCCAATATAATAAAAATGACAATTTTATCTAAGTTAACTTGTGTATTTAGTTCAATACCAATTAAAACACCAAAAAAATTATTTTACACAGCTAAAAACAAAAACAAAATCCATCTGGAATATGTCAAGAAGACAAGGGGATCAGTGAAAAAATATGAAATAATATGACCTAACAGTACCATATTTGAAACTATATTACAAACCAGTAATCATCAAAACAAACTGGTAATGGCTAAAAAATACGGTGATGATGGCTCAGTGAAATACATCAGTTACATAACACACAGTAATAAATGGCCATAGTAATCTATTTGATAAAATCAAAGGTCCAAATTTTGGGATAAGAATTCACTATTTGATGAAAGTTGCTGGAAAAATTGGAAGATATAGGCTAATAATTCACATTGTATGCCAAAACAAGGTTAAAATATATAAATGACTTAGTTATAAAAGATAATATGATAATTAAATTAAGGGGACCTGGGAAAATGAATTTGTCAGATCCATGGATAAAGCGAAAGTTTAGGACCAAATAAGAGATTGAGATGATCATAGGAAGTAAAATAGATAATTAAAAAGTTTTAGAACAAGACCAAACTAATGAAGCCAAAATTTATAGAAACAGCAAATGGGAAAAAAAAACAGGAAGTTTCTTTGATAAAGGCTTCAGTTCTCAAATACATAGAAAACTAAGGTAAATTTACAAAAGTAAGACATGGGAAACTAGATAGCAAAGGAGATACAGTAGTGCACTTGAAGTTAAGAGGAATTAAGTTCAAATCTGGCCTCAGATACTCAATATTTCCTAGATGTGTGACCCTGGGCAAGTCACTTAACACAAATTGCATACGTAAAAAGAAAATAAGAAAATAAGAAAAAAAAAAGAAAATAAGAGGAATTCCCCAATGGTATATAATTAAAGAATATGAACAATAACTTTTTCAGGCAAATAAGTCAAAGCTGGTCATATGAAAAGAGCAATAAATTGCTATTAATTAGAAAACGGAAATTAAATTAAGGCAAATTTGAATATCTCTCACCTGTTGTGAACTTTTCTAGGAAAATTTGGAGTTATGCTCAAAAAAACCCATAAAGCTGTGACCGAGAAATATGTATCTGAACCTTCCTGAGGTCAAATAGCTTATATGTCAGAGGTTCCAAGGTAGGATTTGAACAAGGGTCTTCCTGCCTTCCCCATGGTTCTCAATCCACTGTGCTAGGTTGCCTCTCTTCTTGTTACATAGAAAGTTTTTAATACATAAGTGCTGATTTAGATTGAATGAGGCCATGTAAAGATCAGGTAATACTTAATTTAGACATATTTTGTTGATGTATCTTCCTAAAAATTATTGTTCCACACCCAGAATAGATTTAATTAGTTCCCCTATGTTATGTTCTTTCTACTTTTCAGAAACTAAAAGATTGAAAAATATTAGAAGAGATCATATTAAGTCATCTACACTCAAGCTTCTTAAATTGTGCATAGCGACCTCATATGGAGTCACATAAGTGAAAATGGGACTCCTAAAAAAATTGGCAAAAGTAACAGATGTGAAATATTCCACCAAGATTTAATTCTTTATGTAAAAATAAATAAGCACATCTACTTCATTAACATGAAATTTGCTTTCATATTAATAGATGATAAAATTATATGTATAAAAAGAATTGTTTAAATTTTTTTTATAATTTATTATTAGCAAATATTTTATTTGTATACCTATTTTATATACCTACATACTCGGAATTGTGTAAAAATTTCTCAGGTACAAAGGGGCCATGAATGGAAGAAGTTTAATAGGAAGCCCTGATCTAGAGTTATTTCATTTTAAAGGTAAGAAAATTGAGAGCCAGGATTCAAACCTAGTTTCTTTGACTTCAAAGCCAATTTTTTTTTCAAACTAGGTTTGGTAAATGCAATGCTATGCAGTAGCCAAGGTAGAATCAGTAATACCTACATTCAAATTCTGCCTTTGATATGTATAAGCATTATCCAAATGAGCAAGTCTCAACTTCATAGGGCCTCAGTTTCTTTCTCTCTGACAAATGGGGATAATGATAAGGCCTATGTAACATGATTGTTATAAGGTCCAAATGTGAGAATTTGTGTATAGTATTCTGAAAAACTTAAAATGCTATCAAAATAACAATTACTGTTCTTAATTGCAATACTCTGAAATTTTCAAGACCTGAATATGACAAACATGATCTTGGCAATACCATGAAACTTCCTTCCCCTCAACTCACACTCATATGCATAAATACTTGATACTGGGCTTACTTCATAACTCTAAGTGGTAACAAATGTCTAGGGTGTGTTCAGGGAAAACTAGAACTTCTGCTCTGAGGGCTTGACAAAACCTTTCAGGGCTGCTCATGCAATTTTACTGCCTGCCTGATTCATCCAACTCTCACCTATGGCTTCAAGAAATCTGCACATTGAGGGGGTGGTGTGGACTCTGCTTGGGCAGCCATAAATCTGCACAACAGGAGGTCTCTGCCCAGAGCAATAGAACTTCTTCAGCACCATGATGCTTCCCAAGGCAGAGACATTTCCGGTATGGGGCTCCTCCCAGAGCACTGCCACAGTTCCTCAGCTCTTAGCAGTAGCCAGGACAGATACTGTCCATTTATCTATCCCTGCTCTGCAGAGGAAGCTGGTAAACTCTTTATCCTGAAGGCAGACCCTAAAGTAATTTAAAGATAAAGAACTCCCAGGAAAGTAGGATTTGTGAATTGGAAAAAGAAAATAACTCTAAAAATGAAAAAAAAATTCATAAAGAAAAACAAAAAATTTTAAAACTCAATTGGACATATAAAAAAGAAATAAAAAACCTAATGAAGAACATAACTCATTAAAAATCAGAACTGAACAAATAGAAATGAATGATTCATTGAGACATCAAGAATCAGTCAAGCAAAACCAAAAAAAAAAAAGAAAAAAAAATAGAAAAAAATGTCAAATATCATCTTTAAAAACAACAGAAAATAGATCTAGGAGAGATTATTTGAGAATTATTGGACTTCCTGAAAATTATGATGAAAAAAAAGAGCTTACATACTATTTTACAGGAAATCATCAAAGAGAACTGTCCAGATGTAATAGAATCAGAAGGTAAAATAGGCATTGAAAGAATTCATTGAACATCTTCTGGAAGACACCCTAAAATAAAAACTCCAAGGAATATTGTGGCTAAATTTCAGAATTATCAGATTAAGGAAAAATATTACAAGCAGCAGAAAACAAAAACAAACAGAAAACAAAAAAAAAATCAAATATTGAGGAGCCACAATAAGGATCACTCAGGATCTAGATGCCTCCACATTAAAGGATCAAAGGGCCTGGAATGTGATATTCCAAAAGGCAAAAGAATTGGAATGCAGCCAAGAATAAACTACCCAGCTAAGCTGAACATTTTCTTCCAGGGAAGAAAATGAACATTTAATGAAATAGGTGAATTCCATTTGTTTCTAATGAAAAACAAAGCTGCAAAAAAATATGACCTCCAACTATAGGACTCAAGAGAAGTATAAAAAGGTAAAAAGAACTCTTGAGAAGTGTATTTCTGTTATGGATATACATAAAGAATACATGAGAAAAAGGGAAAAGGGGAGATAAAGAGAGGGAAACTATATCCCACAAAGAGGAAAAGGAAACCTATCATATCTGAGGGAATTTAGGGAGGGAGAGGAGCATTGTATGACTCTTACTCTCATCAGATTTGGCTCAAAGAGAAAATAGTTGACATATTTGGTTTACAGAGAAACTTCTCTCACCTCATTAAAAAGAGGGAGAGGAAAAGGGAAAATGAAAAGAGTAATAAGTAAAAGGTATAAGAAAGAGGAAGGAATTCAAAGGGGGTAGAAGGGAATCTAAAGAGGGAGAGCTGCATGAGGCAAATGGTGCCTCATCAATAAGCATCATGTGTAATGGGAATAAACTGGAACCATTCCCAGTAAGATCAGGAGTGAAACAAGGTTGCCCACTATCACCATTGCTATTCAATATTGTATTAGAAATGCTAGCTTTGGCAATAAGAGAGGGAAAAGAAATTAAAGTAATTAGAGTACATAATGAGGAAACCAAATTATCACTCTTTGCAGATGATATGATGGTATACTTAGAAAACCCCAGAGATTCTACTAAAAAGCTCTTAGAAACAATCCAAACATTTAGCAATTTTTCAGGATACAACAATAAACCCACATAAATCATTAGCATTCTTATATATCACTAACAAAATCCAACAGTTAGAGTTACAGAGAGAAATTCTATTTAAAGTAACTGCTGATAGTATAAAATATTTGGGAATCTATCTGCCAAGGGAAAGTCAGGAACTATAGGAGCAAAACTACAAAACGCTTTCCACACAAATAAACTTAGATCTAACCAAATAGAAAAAATATTAAGTGCTCTTGCATAGGTTGAGCAAATATAATAAAGATGATAATACTACATAAACTAATCTATTTATTTAGTCCTATACCAATCAGACCCCCCAAAAAAACTATTTTAATGACCTAGAAAAAATAACAACAAAATTCATCTGGAAGAACAAAAGGTCAAGGCTTTCAAGGTAACTAATGAAAAAAAAAATGAAGGTGGCCTAGCTGTACCAGATCTTAAACTATATTATAAAGCAGTAGTTATCAAAACCATTTGGTATTGGCTAAGAAATAGACTAGTTGATCAGTGGAATAGGTTAGGTTCAAAGGACAAAATAGTCAATAACTTTAATAATCTAGTGTTTGATAAACTCAAAGACTCCACCTTTTGGGATAAGAATTCATTGTTTGACAAAAACTGCTGGGAAAATTGGAAATTAATTAATATGGCAAAAACTAGGCATTGACCCACACTTAACACCATACACCAACATAAGGTCAAAATGGGTTCATGATCTAGGCATAAAGAATGAGATTAAAAATAAATTAGAAGAATATAGGTTAGTTTACCTCTCAGATCTGTGGAGGAGGAAGAAATTTGTGACCAAAGAAGAACTAGAGATCATTATTGATCACAAAATAGAAACTTTGATTATGTCAAATTGAAAAGCTTTTGTACAAACAAAACTAATGCAGACAAGATTAGAAAGGAAGCAATAAACTGGGAAATATCTTTACAGTTATAAATTCTGATAAAGGCCTCATTTCCAAAATATATAGAGAATTGACTGGAATTTATAAGAAATCAAGCCATTCTCCAATTGAGAAATGGTCAAGTGATATGAACAGACAATTTTTAGTTGAAGAAATTGAAACTATTTCTAGCCTTATGAAAAGATGCTCCAAGTCATTATTAATCAGAGAAATGCAAATTAAGAGAACTCTGAGATACCACTACACACCTCTCAGATTGGCTAGGATCACAGGAAAACATAATGCTGAATGTTGGAGATGTGGGAAAACTGGGAACTAATACATTGTTATTGGAATTGTGAATACAACCAGCCATTCTGGAGAATTATTTGGAACTATGCTCAAAAGCTTATCAAACAGGGAATACCCTTTAATCTAGCAGTGTTACTACTGGGTTTATATCCCAAAGAGATCTTAAAGAAGGGAAAGGGGCCAGTATGTGCCAATATGTTTGTGGCAGCCCTCTTTGTAGCGGCTAGAAACTGGAAACTAAGTGGATGCCCATCAATTGGAGATTGGCTGAATAAATTGTTGTATATGAATGTTATGGAATATTATTGTTCTGTAAGAAATGACCAGCAACATTATTTCAGAAAGGCCTGGAAAGACTGACATGACCTGATGCTAAATGAAATGAATAGGAACAAGAGATCATTATATTCTTCAACAACAATACTATATGATGAAGAATTCTGATGGATATGGCTCTCTTCAACAATGAAATAAACCAAACCAGTTCCATTTGTTCAATAATGAATAGAACCAGCTACATCAGTGAAAGAACTCTGGGTAATGAGTGTGAACCACTACATAGCATTTCCTATCCCTCTATTTTTGTCCACTTGCATTTTTCACAGGTCAATTGTACCTTATTACAAAATCCAATTCTTCTTGTGCAGCAAAATAAATTTATGGATATGTATACATATATTGTATTTAACATATACTTCAACATATTTAACATGTATTGGTTTACCTGCCATCTGGAGGAGGGGGCAGGGGGAATGAGGGGAAAAGTTGGAACAAAAGGTTTTGCAATTGTCAATACTGAAAAATTACCTATGCATATATCCTGTAAATAAAAAGCTATTATTAACAAAAAAAATTTCAATCTACCAGCCATAGGACTTTTATATAACAACCCCTACTATACATTCTACTATGAGTAAAATAAAGTTTCCCTTAAAAAATATTTGTAATAAAGCCCATCATGATGACCACCTGGAGAAGGGAATTAGGAAAGGAAGAAAAAGAGAGAGGGACATTAGCAAAGACAGATAATGAGGGAGAGGGAATAGACAATGAGACTACCTAAGCTGGAAACTTAAGAAAAAATTAAGTGATTTTCTTTATTGTGTAACCAATTTTTCTCCAGGATAAAACATAACATGTGCTATAAGAAGAAGAACTAGAGCAACACAGATATTTTGAAGTCATGTGTCTTAGATTTGGCTTCTTTTGCGAATTTTTTTCTTAATGTTTCAAGACTTAATCATATTCTTCTCTTACACTTCAATCTAATCTTATAAGTAGTCAGAATTCAAACTCAGTGAAATGAAAATCTTGTAGAAAACAAAATTTGCGTCACAAATACATCTTCCTCCATTTAATCATTTTTTGGGGGGATGGGAGGTAACTCCTTAAAATAGTCATCAAAAACAGTATGGTATAATGGATAGAGAATTATTCTCAAAAATGAAATACTGAGTTCAAATGCTATCTCTGATTTCTAAAGGTAGGTCACAATTTGACACAAAGTAGTTCTAGTTTCTACATTCACTCTGCATATTTCCATTTGGCTTAAACCAATTTCATTATTTTACATAATTTAAATTTAGAATTCAAATAAATGTAACCAGTTAATGAGATTAATTATTTTAACTAATTGAGACCTATCTATATTTGGCTGTGTATATAAGAAAATCATTTGCCCTCAATTCTCTAAAAAATATAAATTATGGCAAAGTTGCCAACTTGCATTTATTAGGGAATTGTCTTAACTAGAGTTTCCCTATGAAATCCGAGTTCTAGTCTCTACACTAAAATAAATGTAGGGAACATAAAGGCGTTATGTTAAAACTTTGCAAATCCCAGTGAGAGACTTTCTGGTCTATAAAAATCTAGTGGTCCCAATGTCAGCATTTTTTTGTGTATGTATGGAAACGATCTAATGAATGTCATTTTTTAACAAAGTAGCCAAATTATGTGACCTAATTTTGAGTTATAATCTCCATAAATGAGTCCAGAATTAATGGCTTAATTGTGTACCTCTCTTCGTAATGGACTTGTCCACATGACTATCCTCAGTTCATATACTTAGGCTAAAAATTACTATGGAGAAAATATCCCATTTATTAATATTTGTACTGTAACTGTACAATTAGAAAAGGGTGCTGGAAATTCTTGCTAATTATGTTAGATGAACATAAGTTTCACATTTTTATTTAATTGTCAAATGAGTATTTTTCTTATTTGGTGAACTGTTATAATCATAACAGTTCAATATTTTGGTTTGATAATGTGGCTTCAATAGGTGGTTGCTTTTTGCTGGACAGCTGTTAAGCTCCATAGGTAAATTAATAGTGCAATTGGCCAAGGAGATGTTTGTAGTTCAAACAGTTATAGAATTGAATCTGGAAGAGGCCAAAGTGGCAATCTAATTCACCCCTCACTTTGAAGATAAGAAAACTGAAATTGACTGTGGGCATTTAATTGACTTCTCCAACATCACTCAGTAATTATCTGAGTCCATCAGTTTGTCTCATTCCAGAATCAGTGTTCTTTCCACTCTACTATGCTACTTACTAAGTTTTCACTTTTTTGTAGTGTGTATGTCTACCCCAAATCCAAGGACATAAGTATATTCATAAATAAAATCCAGGTATACTGAAGTGAAAGAAAATTAAATGGCTTCAAATGAAAAACCATGCTAAACCCCCTAAAGAAAGAACAATTTACATTTATATACCCAAAGCTTTTTCTATGAAATAGGTGGTAAAAGCTTTCATTCCTATTTTACAGATAAATAAACTGAAATTTAGGGAGATTAATTGATTTGTCTAAATTACATAGAATGTGGCAAAACAAATACTCAAATTTTCTGATTACAATACTCTTTGCACTACCCCCCCATTGTTTCTGCTTCAAAGATGTGCCTCATCCAGAAACCTAAGAAAAATATTTCACACAACACTTTTAGCTTTTCAGTTCACTTTCATGCCAATTTTGTCAGTGAATTCTTATTATTTCTTTATGTAATAAATTACTATGATGCCCATTTCACAACTAAATAATTTGAGGCACAGAGAAAATAATATTATACAACATTTCATGAAAGAACAGGGTCTAGAAAGAAGGTTTCTTAGATTACAGCTCTAAATTCTTTCTGTAGACCCCATTGCCTCTCAATATGAGATATGAAAGTCTAACATGGCAACAGTTAATCAAATGTTTCCTATCATCAGTCTGTTTATAAAGATAACAAAGAAATTCAGTCTCATCATAGTGGATAGAGAGCTGACCTCAGAGTCATGAGTAATGATAATAATAAGAATTATAATTAAAATTATAATAACTTTTATATAATGCTTTAAGATTTGCAGATAATTTTACACTTATTATTTCACTTGATCTTTACAACTCTGTGGTAGGAAGATAGAAAAGGTAAACAGAAAGATAGATAGTAAGATAGCTGGAACAATTAATACGCATGTACAATGTGCCAAGTTTTATGCTAAGCACATAAGATACTTGTACAAGCAACCATGATAGCCCCTGTCCTCAAGGAGTTTACATTCTAATAGTGGAAAATAACACTCAAACAAGCATGGGAAGTACTTTTGGCAGCATGATGTGGAGATAGCTGGGAAAGAGAGGTTTTGTTTCCAAATAAGTCAAAGATCACTTCTCAGAACCAGAGGATGCAAAGGTCAGCTTCAGTGCCAATGAGGAAAAGGGAATGAGAATGATGATTACAGAATTCATTGTAATGAGATGTCCAGGAAATGTCTACATTTTATGAATGAAGAATGTGAGATTAAAAGTGTAAGTAACTTACCCAGGGCCACATGTATTTTAAGTATCTACAGCAGGTTTCAAACTCAGGTCTTCATGACTCAAAACCAAGCACTTTATATATTATACCACGTAGATTTGCATCATCCAGATTTTCTCTCTTCTGATATACACTAGATTATGACCCTGGGGACAACACTTAACAGCTCAGGCACCCATGAAAACTTCCAAGAGACTTAAGGTGTAAACAGATGACCATCTGCATATGGTAGAAGGAGGTTCTTCACACTAAGTGCTCTGAAATATTAGATTAAGCTCTCAAAATGACAAAGAAAATCTGAGAACAAGGCAGATTGTAATATTTCTTGAGTATTAAGGGTCTAAACTTTAAAATATCTATATTTACAATCTCAGGAAAATGCATTCTAATAGGTTTTATAATACTTTTAGGATGTGTGGTAAATCAGTGGAACTTTGTGATTTCATAACTGCCAAATATTAACAAAGAAGGAGAGACAATGATTTTTAAAGGGGAGAAGATTTGTAAGATATGTAGGGAGAATGAATAAGAAGTGTTTTTTAATGAATCTGCATCGGCACCCATACTTCAGAAGCTATTATTTTCAGTTTAATGATTCTTTTTTGAAAGAATTTTGAAAGTTGCATTTAATGTACTAATATGCTAAGAAGTTTTAAGTCTATTTTATTGCATTGTTGGTTTTACTTTTACCAATCTGGCAAGTATTGGGCAACTTTGCAGTGACGTTTTTGGGAGAGGATCCCAAATACTGGCTTTTGAATCTTTCTGGTAAAAAAAAAAAAAAAAAAAAAAAACCCTATAAAAAGCATTAAAAAATACTACTGCCAGGCAGCTACTTTGTAATCATGAAGTCTATCTTTAATAGAGACAACTTAGGGTTTGCTTTATTACTTATGCTTCTGTGTTTTCTGCCAAATATAAAGTTGTATAATTAGAAATGAAAGGGACCTTACAAGCCATCTCATTGCAAATCACCATTCAATAAATAAGAAAAGTGATACAGAAATTATGTAATTTATGTAGGACCACATATATAGCAAGTAGTATGCAGGATTTAAACCCAGGTCTCTAACTCTAAATCTCTTACTCTTTTCATTTTATCAGACTGTCTTCCCACCTTTTTAAAAAATTTATCATATTCAGATTGTGATTGGCTAATGGTTAAGGAAATGTTGGCTCTTTAAATCACTGGTTAATTGATACTGTTGTCTGACTTAAACCTGTATTGCTAATACTTCTTCCTACCTAATATTTTAAAATGCTCATAGGAATTCAGGCTGCAGGGGTCTTTAGACAGTAAAGGAAATTAGCTGAGATCATATATGCTACATATACATGATAGAATTAGGATTTAAGCCAAGTCTTGTCATTCCAGAGCCAATGTTGTGTGTTTTTTCCTAGTCTACTGTTGTCCCAATTGCTGCAAATCTCTAAAACAGCAACTCATTTTGTCATTTATTTATCACTTAGTATCACTATGTGTTCAAGCTAGTGCTTTGTAACTATCACTGATAAGTGCTTGTAAACCACATCTTAAATAGGAAAGGAATGTTTTTGTGGTAATTTAATATTTATTGAAGACAATTCTTCTAGTGCCTAAGTCATTGCATGTGGATACAACAGAGAAAAACAGCTTGCTTTAAAATCTGGGGACAGGAGGGATCTTCAAAAAGTTTGCTGTAATTAGTCAGCCAGTTAAAACTGCAGGGAGCTATCCAATGTATTAGTATTGATTCTATGATCATGCTGGAGCTTAATGATTATATATAGGAAGATGAGAATAAAATCTAGAACACTGCACAGAGAGCAGTATAGCTTCAGTGATCTAAAGTTCATAGGCATCTCCCTTTTGTATATCTATGAATTGTGCTACTAAGCTGATCACTTTGAAAAGGTGGTCAAGACTATGATGCTTGTATGTCTGGATGAGAGGAAGAGAGAGGGAGAGGGAGAAGAATATATATATATCTATATAATATTATATAATATATATATATATATATATAGAAGAGAGAGATGAGAGAGAAGAGAGTCATGAGAGAGAGAGGAGAGAGAGAGAGAGAAAGAGAGAGAGAGAGAGGAAGCAGGAGAGAGAGAGAGAGCAAAGTGAACCCAGGACTGATCATGGAGTGACCTGCTCCTATTTTTAAATTCTATTTGGATTTCTTTTTTCAAGGTCACTAATGCCATCCATCAATAAGGATTCATTTCATATGTGCTATATCCTCAACTTTATGTTAGATTTCAACTGAAAATTACAATGATAGCATAGGATTTGAAACATTACTCAGAGGGGATTTAAAATCTATCTGGGTTAAGAAGACTAATGCATATGAAATGATTAATGATGTATATAATAATATGCTACTAAGTATGAAGTTATCAATACTGACTCAAACTGCCGTAAGAATTCCAAGAAGGGGGTGATGGTAAAATAAAACATTTGACTTAAAATTTAGGATAAAAGGCACATTTGACTAAATGAAGGGAGGGAGGAGTATATGTCAAATAAGTGAAGTACCATGACATAAGAGAATTTGCATCAAAAAAAAAAAGAAAGAAAGAAAGAAATATCTTGATAATTCATTGAGATGCACTAAGAAAGAGAAGCAAACCTGAACAAAAGTGGTGAAGGATGGTTTTTGGATTGCCAAATAAAGGAATTTGGGGTTGATGAAAATAGGCAAACATTTCTCCATTCAGTTCACGAAGTCTTTTAATTCATTTATTTTATGTTAAGCTCTGTGTTCATTCTAAGAACATAAAGATAAAGAAATCCTGTTGCACTTTCTCTCAAGGAGTTTACATTTTTTTTTTTTTTTTTTTTTTTTTTTTTTTTTTTTTTTTTTTTTTTTGAGGCTGGGGTTAAGTGACTTGCCCAGGGTCACACAGCTAGGAAGTGTTAAGTGTCTGGAGACCAGATTTGAACTCGGGTATTCCTAATTCAAGGCTGGTGCTCTATCCACTGCACCACCTAGCTGCCCCAGTTTACATCCTTCTTGAAGTGTAACTTGCTGTTGTCTCCAGAGACTGCCGATTGCTCTCTGGTCTAGAGGAAGTAAGGTAAGAACCTAACATGGAAGAATATGACATTTACATACGAAATAATAATGTTTAAGTGTGAGTGTTTTGAAAGCAAATATGAGATGCAGACAAAATGCACTGAGAAAATTTGAGGAAGAAAAAAATTAGTTTCTGTTGTAGGGAAGGCCACAGAAAAAAGGAAAGAAGAAGACTAAGGAAGATGTGTAAGTGTAAGTGAAGACTTGAAAAAAAGAGGATTCTAAAATGCATAGATGAAGAAATAGTAAATTCTGGTTAGGTCTGGAGAATAGCCCTGAAATATATAATGTGTAAAATATAACTGAGAAGGTAGGTGAAAATCAAACTGTGGGAGACTGCATGCAAATTACTTTATTAGTCATTGTGTTGAGCTAAAAACAATGCATGCTACTTCCTCAAGAAGATTATAACCTAATTAAAACTATAATTAATATGCTCACATGAAAAGAAAAAATGTAAAATAATTTATAAAATAAATTAATGCAGTATAAT
Organism: Sminthopsis crassicaudata; assembly: GCF_048593235.1. NCBI lineage: Eukaryota > Metazoa > Chordata > Mammalia > Dasyuromorphia > Dasyuridae > Sminthopsis > Sminthopsis crassicaudata. The sequence continues at coordinate 245,617,557 of NC_133619.1, forward strand.
TGACACATGAGTAACAGCACAAATTAGTGGGATGAGGTTAATGATAGAAAACTTCCTGGGAGATTTGACTTTTTAAATAAGATTTTACAGGGAGTCTTTCATAAAAAGGTTTATTCCAATATCAATAATAATGATTATGATGATAATCATAATCATAATAACATTTGAATAACAATGTGTATAAGGCTCTGAGTTAAACCTTTTACAATTATCATTGCAATAGATTCTCACTATAGTCTTGAAAGATAGATGCTATTATTATCCCCATTTTACAAATGAGGAAACTTGGTCAAACAAAAGGTAAGGGATTTATATAGAGAATACACCTAGTTAGTGTCTGATATTAGATTTGCATTCAGGTCTAGCATTTTTATCTATTGTGATATCTCTCTGTCCTATATAAACATAAAATGTTGAAAATAATGCCAACTGAAAAGCCTTCAAAAATCAATGTTGCAAAATAGAAAGAGAATTCTTCTTACAGGGAGAGGCCATAACTTCAAATCCTACTTCTGGCTACTCACTGTATGACTCTATGCAAGATTCTTAGCTTTCCTGAGTCTTGGTTGACTTGTCTATAAAAAGAGGAGTTTACATATGGTTGATCTTTGAGGTACCTTCCAGATCTTGACATATGATCCTATGATTTTAAATATGGTTCACACATTAGATGAAACTTCAGTTTCCAAGGCTAACTTAGCGAAATAAGATGACAAATTCAATGACAGCAATAAAACACAAATAAAAGAAAAAATACATTGATCTTTAATCCTGTGTGACTTCATTCCATTTCCACAATCATAATGATAGTGACAGGAAAGTCAGAAGTCTGTCATAGTTAGCAAACAAATAAATGGAAATTAGAGAACAGAAGTAGATAGGGGGGTCTTGAATTCTCTGTGGTTTTTGATCTATTTATAACTGTAAAGTGTTAATAAAGTTGTCTTTAATGTGCTAAAGGAAGAAATAGAAATTATGTCAATGAAAATTAATATGGCAAAAACCACTGGATCAAGTTTTCAGAGGAAATTCATGATAGAACCAACATGATTTTGAGGATATTGAGGAAAATCTTAAAGATTTAAAGGGTGGGATATTGAATAAACATAAAAATAAAGATATTGATACAAAAAAGGGAATATTGAGAGCTTGAATAGGTATCATAGTCTGTCTAAATTCTTACCTCTATAGAATATTTATGAGAATGATCTCTATACACTTTGATAGCATACTCAATGAAAATATGAGACTTTTGCAAACTATTCTTTGGCAGACCAATTATTTACAGTTATAAGTAGACTAAAAGTGACAGAAAGACTTTCCAATCTACTTCTGTTCTCTACTTTATTTGTTTGCTGACTATGACAGACTTTTGATTAGGCAGAACAAACTGCAGCCATCATCCTGTGAAGAAACTCTTACTAAGGTACATAATGGCAAATGCTCCTGTTTGTACTGTAGCCACAGTAACTTAAGATGTAAAAAAGAAAATTCTTGCTCCCCAAATCATTGTAATTGTCAACTGGATTAACATCAGAAAATGGTATCATTTTATCAGCAGAAATAACATTTTAGAAGAGTCATTTACATGCTGATTCAAGACACTGCCAAAAGACTTGGGATCTGAATCAAGAGAAAAATATGGAGACTGTGAATGTGGATCAAAACATAATATTTCCACTTTTTTGTCTGTTTGTTTATGTGTATTTTTCCATTTGGGTTTTATTTTTCTTGCACAATATGACAAACATATAAATATGTTTAAAAGGATAGTACATATTTAACCTATATCAGATTGCTTATTATCTTGGGGAGGAGGGTTGGAAAAGAAAGAGAAAAAAAAAAAACAGAACAAAAAGTCTTACCAAAAATGAATGTTGAAAATTATTTTTACATGTGTTTGGAAAAAATAAAATCCTATTGAGTAAAAAAGAAGAAATAAAAAGGAGACATTAACATATGCTTTTCTGCCTCACCCTAAAGAAGGAGCATTTTTCCATTTCTTCCTTATAGATGAAAGCTGTCATATGTGTTGCCTCCTTCAATGCAATGTGAGTCCTTGAAAGCAAGGACTTTCTTACTTTTCTGTATTTATCCCCAGAGCTTAGTGGGTGCTTTGCACAGAGTAAGAACATAATAAAATAAATTCCTCATTTATTTTCTATTCATTCATATCAAGCTAAACAATGACAGCTTTTCTCAAAAATTTTCAGTAAAACTATCCATTCATAATCTTTTTTACATTGACAAATTAATTCACTCTAAAAGTGTTCTTAAACAAGTCTTTTAATGCTTAAAAATACTTTGATAACTCCCTCTGAATACAATTTTTCCAATTGTAATTCCATGTATTTTATTTTTTTGCATTTAAATGTTACTTTCAGAAGTTTCACTGGATTCATAAACTACCAAGCAGTCCATAAAACTCAAAAAAAGTTAGAAATACTTGCCGCATATGCATTATCTACATTAATTCTTCTGATAGAAGTTGTTTTCTCTTTGCAGTTTTCAGAATTCCTTACCATAAAATTTACTAGCTAAAGTGTGCTCTTACTAAAGATTTAAATATCTTAGAAGATAAACATCTATTATGTGACTTTCAAGTAGTACTTATTTTATCCATATATAATAATTATCTTATATGTCTTCATGAGCAAATATTTTTTTCAAAAATGAAGCATTTTATTCTCATTACAATATTTTGCCCTAGACAGTTATTTAGAGGTAAAACAATGGTAGCATGTTTGAAAACTCTCTCTTTTCAATAGAAAGAGTGCCTCCATGTGGAAAACATTTTCACAAATTTTGGTTGGTTGAAAAAAAGTTTGTAATAAAAACACAAATTTTGCATAGGGCATAGAAAAGATCAATATGTAATTGTATTAATTAAAATGCATCCATAGGGATACTTACATATGGTTTAGTGCCCCATTTTTAATTGAGTTTAATATCTCTGATCTAGTCCATCTCCTTACTCTGCAAATTAGTGAAACAAGATCCAAGTAAGTCAGAATGTTCCAAAGATCATTCGAATAGTAACCAAATTGATAATTAAACTCAGTTTCAATTTATGTATTCTTCCTGTTTCATTAAACTATAATCATTGGCTATCTACCTCCATTTCTCTGAAGAGTCAAGAATCATATTCAATAAATATTTTTAAGGACCTACTATGTACCAAACACTGTGGGTTTACAAATAAAGGCACAAAAACAGACAGTCCTTGATTTCTAGTTCACATAACAATCTCATCATTACTGACAAATAAAGCATGGCACTAGCCTCTGATTAATCACTAAATAAAGCATGTTCTGATGGTAAAATAAGAGAAGCCCTATTTGATGTTGGGGATACTTGTTCTTGTTGGGGATACTAATGTTCTGTTTCTTCTTCCCTTTCCTTGGCCATCTCAACAAATTTTATGTTTCATTCCTATGGAAGAAGAATTAGTATGAGAGACACCATCAAATAAATATAGGATTTGAAAAGGAAAAGGACAAAGGATATGAAAAAATCAAAATTATCAGAATGCATATATAATTTCAGTTTACACAAGTGAAACCAATTTCCACATATGTGACATAGGCAGATTCATTGAAATATTAAAGTCTATACAACCAAACATTCAATTCCAATATAGATAAGAGCCAATATTCAATTAGTATAATTATACTATTAATGATTAGCATTCATATAGTACTTTGATGTTTGCGAAATGCTTTATAGTTATTATCTCATATGATTCTTACAGCAATATTGGAAAATAGTTGCTACTATTACCTTCTATTTTATACATGAGAAAATTGAAGCAGTCTGAAGTTGTGATTTGCTCACTATAGCTAGTAAATGTTGGGCTAGCTTTTGGGCTCTGGTCTTCTTAATTCTATTCCCAACAACTGTTTATCTATTGTATCACCTAACTCTCAAACAAACACACTCACAAACACACTTATATCCATACACACATACATACACAATCAGAGTTATTCAATCAGCTGACTCCAATTACCCTCTTATATACATGTGTATCCATATGAATATTCACATGCTCAGATCTATTGCACACATATATGGGTACCTATATCTAAGTAAATATTAACATCTGCATAACAAAAGTATATACACATACACACATACTTTTGCAGCCATAAGGAATTTAGACAGTAGACAAGTTCATAATTGCTTAATTAATTTAATTAATTGCATAATTGGTCTTCTGATGCTTTCTCCTTACCTTATACTTAGAAACTATTATTGTTATAACTTTTGTATTCTAGATATGGCAATTGACCCTAAAATCATTCCCGTGAATACCTTTGTAGAGTCCAAGAATTTAATTTCGTCTCCCATATTGCTGGAAATGATTAGATTTTTTTTTCATCTCTTTGCTGATAAATTCTCTATGAGCTAAGAACAGATAATGTAAATACTACTTGATTTTTTTAAACTCAATTATATTTATGATAGTATCATAATCTCATTTTAAACTTTTAAAAATACTTTCCATGCGATAGAATCTGGAAGAGGCAAATGAGAGTAAGTTGGATTCTGATTTCCCCACCATTATCCGTCAGAAGCATTCCATACGATTTAAAGTTGTAACCAGAGATGTAGACTCATTAGTCAGGTCTCAATGAATGCAAGATAGGGATGAGAAAAGAAAATATTTAAGATGAAAACAAGTTTGTTACTTATAAATTGGTGAAGCTCTGCTTGAAAACCAGTCTCTTAATTCAATTTAATTTAGTTCAATATAATTTGATGGCTATGGCTATGCAACCAAAACGAAGCTTCCAACTGTCTGAAGAATCTGAGGGGATTTCTACATTAATTATTTTACTGTTTAACCAAAATCAATGTATCATCTCCAGCCCTGAAGTTCTTTAAAAATACATTAAATATGAGAACAACCCATATCTATGTCATGTCCATAGACTTAAATAATTCCAGAGTTCAATCTAGAAGTATCAATGGTCTGTCTGTGTCATAGTCTTCTATGTATAGGTTCTGCCTAATTAAACAAAGCCCATTTTACTGAGTTTTATTAAGAACACTAAGACTCCACAGAACACTTAGATTATATTCAATATTCTGTTCAGATAAAATAAATTGTCTGGTTGAAGTGACTGTACTAAGCCTAATGAAATTGAATTACAAGTTGAGTAAAACCATAATAGATAATGAAAAATAAGTTGGAGAAAGATAAAGGGTCCTAATCAATTATTATATGTGTATATGTATATATGTATATACATATATGTATGTGTGTATTTATATGTGTTTGTATAAATGTATGGTGTATGTATAAATATGTGTATGTTTGCTTCTTTAATAGGTAATAGTATAAAAGGAAATCATTGTGTCATTAATAAAAGGTAATGTAGTCTTCCATAAAGTTTTTGCTTAAGATTCTCAAATTACAAAGCATGCCATTGTTTAGGTTATGGCAAAGTCTAAACTGACCTTCTTTTCCCAATGACTGAGACCTTGTCTATTCTAAGGAAAGAAATGAACAAGATTAAATTTAATCTTGTCATTACATGGTAATTCATGCAAAGACAAACCCTCTTCCATCTCCACAATTATACATACAGATAATATGGAAAGTCTCATATTAATTTTTACCATTGAAATGAGATACTGAGTTTCAGTTAATGAGATTAAATTAGAGACTTTGTTTGTATCTCCCAAATTGAATAAATTTTTTTGAAGGAAGAAAACTTTTTAAAGTTACCCTAAAACTGATGAACAGAACACTAAATACTGGACATGTTTTAAAAGCAGTTCTCTAGACAAGGACTCCAAGCTCAGATTCTGGGCAGTATAATAGATCTTTCTGAAAGCAAAGGCAATGCTAGTTCTGCTCGTTAAGCATAAAATCTATTCTGTCATAATAAGGTAGGGGGTTTTTTAGGATTCTTTTCCAAAAAGGTCAGAATGTCATTAACCAAAATTTTTATGAATCCTGAAATTAACTATTCTTCATTATACTCTGAATGATTTCAGAGCTAATTACATGTTATCTGTATTAATATGCTCATCTATAATTTTTTAATTATTACACATTTAATACAATGCATTAAATTACAAGTCTAACCCCTAAATAAACTTCCTTTTTAATGCAAAAACATAATGAATTTGAATGCTCAATTAAGATACTGAAATGGTTTCTATACACCTATAACTGTGGTTATGCTGCCATCTAGTGGTTGATCAAGAAATATGAACACCCCATCTAATTTTAAGTATTTTAAAGGTTTTCTTCATGTGTGCATGTGTGCATGTGTATGTATGTGTATGTGTGTGTGTGTGTGTGTGTGTGTGCATGTGTTCTAATTTATCATCATGGGGTGAAAATTATCTCACTTCCTTTAAATTTAGACTAGTTTCATAAAATTATGACAGACAATACCAAGTTGAAAATGTGTCATGTAGTGTTCAGTCTAGCTAAGTTTGAATAGTCTTTTCATCACCAAAAAAGAGACTATCATGTAATTTATTTGATTCCATTGATCTATGAAAATTACTCACAGAATTATAGTCAGAGAGATGGAAGAGATCTTTGAGTCCCAAAACATAATTTTACATATTAAAAACTTGAGACCAAGGAAGTTTAGTTCTTTGCCTCTCATATATACAATAAACATTAGAGACAAGATTTTAATTTAATTCCTCTAATTCCATCTGCCACTATGCTATCAAACTTAGAAAGGTTATCACAAACATGAGTAAAAAGAGATCTCCTGCCAGTGAAATCATGGATTATTTCAAGAATTAAAAGTTATAGAAAAATCAATTACATAACTATATTGAATTAGAATAATATATGGCAATGCATAGTTCTCAATCATCTGAAGAGACTGACAATGTAAATAGTCAGACAGCATGTCTCTAAATTTTTATTGATAATATTCTTCACTGGAAAGATTATAAAGAAACTTAAAAGACTTTTTAAAAAATAATTCAGGGGAAGGGTGGAGCTAGATGGTGTGGTGGATACAGAACTAACCCTGGAGTTGGGAGGACCTGAGTTCAAATCTAGACAATTAATCCTTCCCAACTGTATAACTTTGGCAAGTCACTTAACTCCAATTGCTGCATAAAACAAAATAAAAGTTATTCTGTCTCTGTTCTAGCCACATGCTGCAATATGTATATAAACATGTATGTGTGTATATATATGTATATATATGTGTGTGTGTGTGTGTGTGTGTGTGTGTGTGTGTGTGTATACTTAAGTACTTTCCCACTCTTCTTATATTGTCTGTACTAAAAATCATTATTTTTCATTATTAATAGAATGACCTGGATATCTCTACATGTCCTTGTACTATTTAGCATCTTGATCAATCATTTGAATTACAAGCATAAATGATGTTCTTATGAAAATTTCAGTTGGCATAAACACAGGACAGCTAACACACTAGATGTCACAATAAAAATCCAAAAAGAACTTACCACATTAAAATGATAGAACAAATTAAATATGACGAGCTTTACTTTTAGTATGAGGTATCCCAGATGGCTTAAAAAAATTAGTTCAGAGTGAAGCATATGTGGTGGCTAAATAAAAAATAACATGAAAAAAAGACCTAAAGATTTAGAAAATTCCAATGATAAAGAATCAATAATGTGGCAGGGAAATCCAAAGAGCTAATTCACGATATATTACTTGAGTAGAATAAGGTGATATTATTACATCATAATCAGCTCTGGTACCGAATAAATCTAAAATGCCATGTTTGGTTCTGGATGAAATATTTTGACCAGCATATTGATGAATTGTTTCAAAATTAGAAAAGCGAAAAAAAAAATGATTTCAAGGAAAAGATGTTTAATCTGAAGACAAAGAATTTAGGAATGAAGTAAAATATATTTTCAAGTATTTGAAATACCATCATGTGAAATATAGTGTAGATCTTTCCTTGGACCAAGAAAGCAATTTGGAGGAATGGGTGAAAATTCCACATAGGTAAGTTTGAATTTGATTTGATAAAAAAAAAAAAAAAGTATAATAATTAACACATGTCCAAAAGTGGAATCATATCCCTTCTTGTCTTAGAGGTTCTTAAGGAGAGATTAAGTGATTACTCATCAAGGATTTTATAAAGATGATTCCTTTTTTACATATATGTTGAAACAATTATCCTCTGAAGGCTCTTTAAACTCTGATTTTTTTTTTAATTGCTTTGCTGAGAGAAATATATTACATCCATCTCTGCTGGTCCCCGGACAAATGATTGTCCGAGCTTTTCTATTATATTAGAAAACAACAGGTTGTAGAACATATGTCAAGATGTCATAAAAATTAAATAAAAGTTGTAAGAAAACTCAAATCAGAGGGGGGAGGGAGGAGACAGAGACAGACAGAGAGAGAGAGAGAGAGAGAGAGAGAGAGAGAGAGAGAGAGAGAGAGAGAGACTACCAAATGTGTGGGTGTGTGCATTTGTTATGGTAAAGCCCTCTCCATTACCTTCCTTTCCTTTCTAATTCTGTCTCCTTTTCCTGAACAAGCTAGCTTAAGGAACTGAATTGCTGTGATGCTCAGAAACATAAAGAATAGGAAAAAAAAAAAAAAAAAAGTAATCCCTAACCATATAGTTGGGTTTTTTCTTTTCTTTTTTTCTTTTTTAATTTCAATACTTTTTATTTTTCTAATTAAATGTAAACATAGTTTTCAACATTACTTTTTGTAAGATTTTGAGTTCCGATTTTTTCCTCTCTCCCTTATCTCCTTCTCTCCAAACTCATGTTTGTGATAAGCTTATAATATGTTATATAGTACAATCATTTTAAACATAGTTCCATATTGTCATGTTGTGAAAGAAAAATTACAAAATGTAAAAACTATGAGGAAAAAAGCAAACAAAACAACTAAAATGTGAAAATAGTATAATTCAATTTGCATTGGGTCTCCATAATTCTCTTTCTGGATGAGTATGGCATTTTCTATCCCAAGTCTCTCAAAATTGTCTTAGAACATTATTGCTGAGAAGAACTAAATCTATCATAGCTGATCACAAAATCTCATAGTTACTGCGTACTCCTGGTTCTGCTTACTTCATTCAACATCAGTTCATGTAAGTCATTCCAGACTTTTTCTGCTCATCCTTTCTTATAGAATAATATTCCATTGCATTCATATAGCACAACTTATTCAGTCAGTCCACAATTGGCAGGGATCTGCTTACTTTCTAAATCTTTGCATTACAAAAAAAGCTGCTACAATTTTTTTTTTTTACACATGTGGGTCTTTTTCACTCTTTTATAATATTCTGAGGATACATATCCAGTAAGGACACTGATAGATCAAAGGGTATGCACAGTTTTATAGCTCTTTGAACATAATTCCAAATTCCTTATTCTAAAGTTCATAATCTTACCATACTTCCTTTTCAGCATTACTTCTTTATGGAAGAAGGTTAGAGATTATGTGAGGTATGTTTTCTTTTAACTAATTGGTAACTGGAAAATACATTTGAAATTTGAAGGACTTCTGAATTACAAGTTATAGCATAGCCTTCATTCAATAACCCTTTCAAAAAGTGGATGACTGTAGCTATTCACATAAAGAAAGTTTCCTGATAAATTGCTGACCTAAAAAGAAAAGAAATCATTTATATTTCTAAGTTTTTTTAATTGTTACTGTCATGAAAATTCAATTTCCAAATGTTTTGACTTGAAAGTTTGAGAGGTTTTTGTTTGTTTGTTTTTTGTTTTGTTTTTGTTTTTGTTTTTGTTTTTTTTAACATGACAGAATTCCAAAGGAGGAGCCAAGATGGCAAAGTAGAGAAAGCATTTAGCTGAGCCCTTCCAATTTTCCTCTCTAAACAACCTTAAAATAATGTCTCAAATAAAAATTCTAGGGTGGCAGAATCAACAAAAGTTCAGAGTAAGAAGAAAAGTGAAAGAGAGATCTGTAACACATGATTGAAATACCAATGGTGGGAATAAGTGGAAGTACCAAAAGCAGCATTAGTTTCAGGAATTCTCAAGCCAGAGTTGGTAAGGGGACCAGAAAGCTGGACAGAAAGAGATTGTAGAGGAACTTTGTGCTAGTAGTAGATTCAGGACTAGGCACTTCATGGCAGCTTATATATTTCTACTTCTCAATCATAGTACAAGAGTAGAGTGGAGCATTTTTAGTCAAGCAGGAGCAGAAACCATTAGGAGTAGTATCACTTTGGTCATTTTGGTCACATGGGACCAAAGTCCCTGAAGAACAAGGTTACTTTTGGTCCCAGAGGAACAGGGCTCCTGAGGAACAGCATGAATTGCAATTCCAAGGCATCAGAATACCTTCTTAGGTGAAAACTAAAGGACAGACTACTGTGTTCTTGTTGGTTTTCTGGAAGTCTTGGAACAGCCTTCCTTTCAGCAGATTAATCATCACAAGAACATCCAGGTGTTAAAGTCCAAATTCTTTATTGTCTCCTTGCCTGGGGCCCAGGCTAGCTTGGTCTCAGCAGGAGAACAGGCCAGCCACCAAGGTGGTGTGAGATGCACTGAATCTTGCTCTGAGTCCAAGGGCTTGTGCTCCAGCCTCCAGCTACTACAAAGGTGGAAAATGGAATGAATGTGTCTCTTAGCTCGACCTTGGCTGAGTTTTCCTTGTTTATATGCCCTATTATAATTAGATCATTTACAGTATACTGAGTATAATCCAATCATTACATCACTAGGGAACCTTTATTTGTAGTAAGATTAAATCAGTCACACTGAACTAGAGAACTATTAATCATCATGCTAAACTAGATAACTATTGTCTTATCAATTCCACTGAGTTAGTACCTTGTAAGAATTATTGTTTCAAGTAGAGAATTCCAGTCTATAACAACATATCAGAAGATCAGTGACCACAACTGTCTCCAGATAGCAGACTACCTCGCAACCGCCAAAAATTCCAGACCCCCAGAGCAAGTTCAGAAAATATCAGTGCAAAAAAGCCTGAGCTTAAAATTTCCTTTACCCCCAAGGCCAGGAATAGAACCCAATTTTTATATAAAGTTCAAAATCAGGAAATGTGGTAAGAAAATTAGCAAACAAAAATTTTTAAAATGAACTGACCTTTAAAATGACTATGGTGACAGAAAATAAAAAAGACTCAAAATAAGAAAACAACTAAGTCAAAGCATCTACAATCAAAGCTTCAAAGAAAAAAAAATATGAAATAGATACAAGGAATAGAAAAGAACAGGGTTCATCTTCAAAGGAGGATAAAGAAGCAAAAAAAAAGTCTTTCTTACCCCAAAGACAAATGCCAAATGGTCATTTGTCCCAAAAGAATTCATAGACTAAATTAAAAAAAACTCAAAATGAACGGAGAGAAATTGAGGAATTTTTTTTTTTAAATTAGCACAATTCCAAGAAAAACAAAATATGAAAAGAAAAGAAATTCAAACAACTGGAAAAGAAGATCCAAAATTTTAAGGAAGAAAACAACTCTTTGAAAGTTAGAATTTAGCAAGGGGGAGTCAACTAAGTTATAAGAGAACAAGAAATGATGAAACAAAATATAAAGAAGGAAATAATAGAAAAGAATATGAAACATCTCATAAGAAAAACAACTCATCTGGAGAACAGATCAAGAAGAGAAAATATAAGAATAATCATATTTCTTTAAATTTATGATCAAAAAATTATTGATACAATAATGCAAGAAATAATTAAAGTTGTCATGAAGTGTTAGAACAAGAATGAAAAGTGAAAAAAAATCCATTGATCACCATCTGAAAGGGGTCCTCTGATGAAAACTTACAGGAATTTCTTATCCAAAATGTAAAACTCCCAGGAGAAAACATTATGAACCACAAGAAAAAATATTCAAATATGGTAGAGTATTGATGAGAATCATATATGATCTAGCAGCAGCTCCACTTAAAGACCATCGGTCTACATTTGAGAAAGCAAAAAACTGGAGTTATCACCAAAAGTAACATAACCAGCAAAGTTAAGCATAATCCTGAACAGCAACAAAGGGATATTTGATGAATTGTCAGAGTTTCAGGATTTTGTTATAAAAAAGATATGAACTTCATAGAATATTTGACATACAAGATCCAAGGTAAACATCAAAAACTAATTACAAGGGACTCAATAAGAACAAACATTTTAATACATGGAAAATAAACCATATATCTAAGATTGTCATTAGGTAGTTGAGTAGTTCAAAAGAATGAAAGAGGTAGAGATGAATATGATATGATTCTAAAAAGTAAAACTATGTAGGAAAAGGTAAAAAGAGTAATTATATACATAAGGCGTTAAACAAAGAACTGACAAAGAGAAATTAGATGGGGCAGGAGAGTTGGTAGTCCTAAAACTCTACTCTCATCAAAAATGGCTTAAAGAGGGAATAATAAATATATATCTAGAAAAGTATAGGAGTCTTCTAAATTCAGAAGGAAAGAAAAGTGTAAGGGGATAGGGAAAGGACAAAGAATAAATGAAGGATTTGTAGAAGGAGTTTTGCTCACCTTAGATATGGGTTAAAGAGAGAACAACATATACATCGAGAAGAGAATAAGAGTCTTCTAAATTTATAAAGAAATAAAAGGGTGAGGGTGTAGAATAATGATGGAATAGAAAGGTGTGTAGATAAGGTATGTAGAATAATCAGAAAGGGGTAAGACGAAACAACATATATACTTGGAAGGTTATTTAAGTCTTCTAAATTCAGATAGAAACAAAAGAAAAAAGGGAAAGAGTAGGAATAGAGATTAAGTCAGGAATCCCTGAAAGGGGTTGGGTTAAGTAATAAAACAAAGAAGCAGATAGATAGAGCTTTACCTTTTAAAAAGTAAAGGAAATGAAGCAGGCAAGATAGGAAATAAAACATATACACAAACATAAAAATAAATATTAAGAGTAGAATTTATTATGTAAAAAATCAGAGTGGTAATCATTATCTCAGACAAAGTAAAAGCTAAAATAGATTTAATCAAAAGAAAAAGCAGGGAATCTACATTGTATGCAAGTCATTAATCAATACTGTTTTACACTGTTTGAAGTAATTAGACAGTATAAGATTGGAATATTGCTATGGTGTAGGAAATTATGATTTGTTGGTGTGAGAAAAATATTAAAAGATTTGGATTTATAAAGGAAGACACTATCCACCTTGAGAGAAACAGAGAAGAAATCAGCATAATATGGTCTTCCACAGATGCATATGAATCTTTAAGTGTATATATGTGCATACTAATAGATATCTATGTACAAAAATGTGTATATATAAATATATGCACACATATGTGTATGTCCACATATTGATAATAATATTGATATTAGTATCTATCTTTCTATCCACACTTAAGCATAGCTTTCTTGGCAAGGGGGAGGAAGAAGTGGGGAAAATAAGGTGAGAAGTGCACAGCTTGAAATGGTAATAAATTGTTTTATATTTTGAATCCTCTCATATGTTCTATGTGTCCATAGCAATGTTTTTTTTCTTTTTTCTATTTTATATTTAAGCTTAAAATAAATAAATAAATATGCATATACATATATATATATATATATATATATATATATATATATATATATATATATATATATATATATATATATATATTTAAATCCAGTAAAAGTAGTAAAAGAAAAGTTTGATAAAGAAATAAGAGAAGAGAAAGAAAACTATAATTAAATTTGGAAAAGAGGAACAAAATGTACTGAAGAAAATAAAGCAATACTTTCAAAAACACAATTGATCAAATTGAAAAAGAGTTAGAAAAATTCACTAATGAAAATTACTCTTTAAAAAGGAGGATTGGTCCCATGGCTTTCCCTGATATCCTAGAGAGAGAGGGTAAAATAAAAATGTAAAGAAGCTACCAATCATCATATGAAAGGTATTTTCAAATGAAAACTCCAAGGAATATTATAGGCAAATTCTAGAGCTTCCAGGTCAAAGAGAAAATACTTTGAGGAGTCAGAAAGAAATTATTGAAATACCATAGAACCACATCAGGATCATACAAGATTTTGTAGCTACTATGTTAAGGGAGGCTAGGGTTAGAATATGGCATTCTATCAGGCAAAAGAACTGGGATTACAGCCTACTTACCCAGAAAAAACTAAGCACACTATATTAAGGGAAGAATGGATATTTAATGAAATAGAGGACTTGCAAACATTCCTAATGAAAAGAACATAACATAATAGAAAATCTAACTTTCAAATATAATACTCAAGGGAAGCATAAAAAGGTAAAGATGAAAAAGAAATCTGTTTACCTTTCTATATGGAATGATGATATATGAAGCTTCTAAACATTTTGTCATTATTAGGACATTAGAAGTATTCTACTTTAAAAGAGGTCATGGAAAGAGAGCATTTATGTTACAAAGATGCGAACAAACAATGGATAGATAAGGAAGAAGGATGAAATGGGAAAAAGGGAAGGGATTAATGAAATTAAAGTTTTTACATGAACAAAACTAAAATTAGAAGGAAACCAGAAAATGAAAAAGGTATAGAAAGTTTCTCTGATAATGACCTCATTTCTGAACATATAGAGAAAAGCTAAATTTATACAATAATATTCCTCGTACTCATAATAATAAGCATAGTTTCTTAGTTCAGAAATAGTCAAAGAAAATGAAAAGATATTTTTAGAAGAATATATCAAAACTATCAATAGATGTGAAGAAGTGTTCTAAATCACTATTTATTAGGGAAATGAAAATTAAACAATTCTAATATAATATCTCAGACACAATAACAATCATTATTTGTTAAGATGACAGAAAAGAATAACAACAAATTCTGCAGGGGATGTGAAAAAACTGGACACCAACTCAACTCTGGTTGGAGTTGTCAATTACCCCAATGGTTTTAGAGAACAATTTGGAACTCTACACAAAGAGCTATAAAATTGTCTATATCCTTTGACCCCAAGATAACACTAGTAGATCTGTGTTCCAAAGATCCAAGAAAAAGAAAATGATCTATTTATGCAAAAATATTTCTAGCAGTTCTTTTTGTGATGTCAAAGAATTGGAAATCAAGGAGATACCCATCAGTAAGAAAATGGCTGAACAATTTGTGGTATATGATTTTAATGAAGTACTATTGTGTGATAAGCAATGACAAGCAGGTTGGTATCAGAAAAACTCAGGAAGGTTTATGAACTGATAAGAGTGAAATAGAATCAAGAAAAACAGGGTACTACATAGTAATAGCAATATTATAAAGATGATCAGCTAAGAAAAACTTAGCTACACTGTTCAAGGCAAGCCAGTTTCAAAGAAGTCACTATGAAAACTGCTGTCCACCTATATTGACAGAACAATGTGAATGCAGATTGAAGAATTTGTTTTAAACTTGCTTCTTTTTTTTCTGTTTTCTTTTGCAAGATGGTTGATCTAAATATATGTTTTGCATTACTTCACATGTACAATTGATATCAAATAGCTTTCAAGAAATAGGAAAAAGTGGAAAGAAGGAAAATAATTTGGAATGCAATTTTTTAAATGAAGTCTATTTTAATGCGTATTTTTGAAAATTGAGGAAATAAATAAAAACATATTTTTAAAAAGATCCAAAGAGTTTAGCCCTCACCAATATGCCCCCTTTTCAAAGATGAAAACATTTTATGTTGATTTTTAAAAATATACCTACCATCTTATTTCAAAGATTCTGCTGTTGTTGCTATTGTTGTTCAGTTATTTCAGTTGTGTCTTAGTCTTCACAACTTCATTTGAGTTTTTTAAAATGACATTAGAGTGGATGTCTCATTCCTTTCTCCAATTCCTTTTATAGATAAGGAATTGAGACAAACAAGATTAATTGACTTGCCCAGGGTCACACAATATGACCCTGAAGGCAGAAGTATCTGAGGTCCACATTCTATTCACTGCACCACCTAGATGCTTCAGCAGCTATAGAAGATTCTGTAAATGAATTATATTTCAAGGAATGTATCTCTAGAATATAAAAACCTCTTTAGAGTCTTTTAAGTTTCAACTAAAATCCTACTTTCTATAGGAAGCTTTCCCCAGTACTTTTTAATTCCAGGGCCTTCTTTCTGTTAATCATCTTTTATTTAACAAGCACACATACTGAGCTTGTTTTGTAAAAGCCTCTTTTGGAAATATGAGTTCATTCAGTCCCACAATAATGTGAATTATACAATAAAGCAAGTCATGAATTTTTTGGTTTCCCAGTGCATATGAAGTTATATTTATATTATACTGTAATCTAGTAAGTGTAAAATAGTATAATGTCTAAAAAATCAATGTACATACCTTAATTAAAAATTCTTTATTGCTAAAAAATGCTAATCATCATCTGAGCCACCAGTCATAATCTTTTTTTTTTTTTTTTTGCTGGTAGAAGATTTTGCCTTGATGTTGATGGCTGGTGACTGATCAGGGTGGTGGTTGCTGAAGTTTGTGGTGGCTGTGGCAATTTCTTGAAATAAGAAAACAATGAAGTTTGCCACATCAATTGACTCTTTCATTTGAACACCAAGGCCATTGTAAGACTAGTAATTTCAATATTGTTGTGTCTCAGGGAATAGGAAGAGAATGAGGGAAAAGCCCATTTGGTGAAGCAGTCAGAGTATACACAATAGATATCTTTTTAATCTGCTGTCTTATATGGGTGAGGTTCATGGTTCCCCAAAATAATAGTAATAGTAATATCAAAAATCACTGATTGCAGATCACCATAATAGATGTAATAATAACAACAATAATAATAATAATAATAATAAAGTTTGAAACAAGTGAATTATCAAAATCTGACAGACATGATATGAAGGCTTTGGGAAAATTGCCATCAATAAACTAGACTCAATCCAGGGTTACCACAAACTTTCAATTTGTTAAAAATGTAATATCTGGGAAGCACAACAAAGTAAAGAATAATAAAATGAGGTAGGACCCTATATATTCATGTGAATATTATTTCTCCCATGTGATTGTAATGTCCTTCAGGACAGAGAGAGTCTGTTATCTCTTTTGTTTCCCCAATGCCTAGTATGGTGCCAGTTACATAGCTGGAACTTAATAAATGTTAATTGTTTGATCAAAATTAGGGGGAACTGTTAAGTTCTTACTGAGTGCTAAGTCGGTACTTGACAATTCTCTAGTTCTGGTCTTTACTAGGAGGAGCAAGTTCATTGGTTGAAGTAATTTTTCCCAGAAGCCCTTGCATTACCCCACGCCCATTCTCTGGGAGGATAAAAGAGAGCGGCACTCAAGAGATGGAGAGTCTTGTCTGGGCCAGACTTGAGGCGGCTCTCTGGAGGAAGAAGAAGTCAGTATTCTGGACCAGAGTTGGCAGCAACTGTCTGGAGACAAGGGCTCTCTATAGGAAGAAGAATCTGTCCAAGAGATTGAGTTGACACAGTAGATTTCCTCCCAGAGAGCAATCGGCAGTCTTTGGAGACAATAGAACATTACAAATGGGCGCCCAATGTGGGGCAAGGACTCTTACTTATCCTGACAAGGACTTATTCTGAGCCCTTCAGAGGAGCTAGACCGGACCATTGCAGGGAACAGTGAATTAATATGTTTTTATTCAACAAACATTTATTAGGCTCATGCTTTATATAATTCAGTCACATTCCTAAAGGGGTGTATCTAGAGCCATGAACAGAATAGGTAATGGGCAAGGAAGAGAGGATTGCATGGAAACGTTTCAAAGCAATTTGATTGAAGACTCCTATCTCTGAGTACTATAACATTCAGAGGTAGGTCTAAACATTACTCATTCTTCTAATCCTATTTTAGAGTCTATGCCTAAATGTATTTTTAGTCAAGGGAATTATAAGCAGACCTACATCAATTAAAATAAAAACATTTAAGTAAAATCATATTTAAAATCAAAATAATAATTTGATGCTAATGTGGCTATCCTTTAGTTTAATAGTTATGGTATCAGGGGGAAAGTCCTTTTTCTAGAGTTGGATATAGAGCTGATATTGTAGTCAATTTTTTTTAAGAATTGTCCATATTTAAAATATGCAAGGTATTACTTATGGCATAACAGTCAGAATTCAAAGAATATTAAATGTCAATATGAGTTCAGATCTCTATTCAAATACTCATTAAACAAATGAAGATAGATATTGAGACCTGGAGTCAGGAAGTGATTAGCTTAAGATAACACAGCTTTTTAATGATAGAGGTAAGAAAATAGAATTAACATCTAAAGCATATGAAAATCCTCTTTTTTTTCTTTTTTAACTAAACTACATTTCCTCTCTATGGGCAAGATAGGCAAATTTAAAATCCAAGACAATGGAAATAGAAAAGAGAGAATTAACATCTCCTTGAAGTATTGGTTACTTACTTTTCTTTCTGTACTATCATTCTTTTTTTAAAAGATCAAGTGCTCATTTTGAAAGCTCCTCATTCTTTTGTGTGAGTTTATGAGATAAAGGGAAGGAATTCAACACACTTAATTTTCTTATTTATATAAATATCTTCTTAGGTCAAATATTTTTCTGTACTTTTCCTTAGTCTTTCCTACATACTTTGTGCAAATGGAGGTTTTTAGTGGAAACCTTTTTAAGACAATCTTTTGTCTTAAACTCTGTTCAATTGACTGATTTAATGATAGGTTTACTTAGAGTTAATGAACAATTCACAGTATGAAATTAAGTGAGATCCTTCCAGATGAAAAATAATCAGATATCCAGCATGAAAATATTATCAAATTAGATGTTAAACATTAGCTGTTAAAAGGACTTTAAGATATAAGATGTTAACAGGACTTTTTGAAAAGCAAATATAAGATGGTTTCTATAGTTTTAAAATAGACACAATTAATGACTTGCTTACTCTACTAAATCTAGGTCATCTTTTTAATATTAGAATTGTAACTAAAGAAATAAATATGCATCGCAAGAATAGCAAATCTATAATAACTCAAGAAAACTTAACTTATGTGACCTGTGAGATTTCCTTGTTAAAATATAATAATATTATGAATGTATATATAGTGCCTATTATGTGTCAGGCACTATGCTAAGTGCTTTATAATTATTATCTCCTTTGATCCTTAAAACAATCCCTGGAGGTAGGTATTTCCATTACCTTTATTTTATAGATGAGAAAACTAAAACTAACAAAAGTTAGTAGGTGCTATTATTTTACAGGCGAGAAAACTTGAAGAAATATAGGTTAAGTGAGTTGCCCAGAGATACATAGTAAATGTCTGAGAACAAATTTTAATTGAGATTTTACTGACTCCAGATCAGACTATTCACTGCCCTACCTTAGAAAAAGACATGAATAGTTTTCTAATAGCAATAAGAAGAGCACCAAAAAGTGAGTTTTAAATACCATCTAATAATCAGTCAATTAATCAGATTTTTAACTAAATGCCTATTATATGCCAGGCATTGCACTAGGCCCTGGAGATAAACCTAAGTAAGAACAAGCACTTTAAGGTGTATAACTATAAGCAAATTAACTATCTGCCCTTTCTGTATTGTTTTTTCATCTGCAAAATGAGATTGGAGTTCTAAATTTCCTTGTTTTAAATTCTTTGTTTCTATGATTCCAGGAATGCATAAGGTTTTTCTAATTCTAAGACTCTGTGAGAACTAAGTATTAGTAAAAATGGAATCTTTAAACAGAATTTGAATTGATGTAAGACTTGATGGAAGGAGACCTTATTGACTAGTATCCATAATAGCTAGTACAGAATTGTGTGCTCAATGGTGATTTTACAAATAATTAATAATTATTATCATATAATATTTAAATGTTTTCAAAGAGTTTTACATATATTATCTTTTTTGATCATCACAACAACCAAAGAAGCCTTTATTACAATTCCCATTTAAGAAACTAAGACTGAAAGAAATTAAAATGACTTGTCCAGTGTCATATAATTGGTTAGTGAGTGTCTAAGGGGTGTTTTTGAATTCAGGTCTTCCTGACTCAAAGTCCATTATTCCCCCATCTGTGATACCTAGATGCATTAACTATTCTTAGAAGGGCTTCATAGGAAGTACTGCATTTAATAATTAATACTAACTATATAATCTTTAAAAAGAAGCTCATTACAGAAAAACAATGAGAAATTAGTCTCTTTCCCTAGAGCAGAAACAAAAGGCTCCAGAAATAAGTGATGTTAAGAAAGAACTCTTCAAAATGTCAGTATTTTAAAGAAATGCATAAATGGGACTTTACCTCATAGTATACAGCAAGGTTCCATCATCCTCCAGCCTTAAAAGCTTGTTTGGTGTGGTCATGTTGTGAGCTATGGACTTCTTTCCATTATGAAAGAATGTGTCTGGAGTCCAAATCTTGCTGGCCAGAAGGTTATTGAGAGGGAGTCGCTGCATTGGTCCTTTAAAACGAAGTCTTTCATCTTTCCAACTTTGTCGGAAAAATACATCAATGGTATACTCCTAAGTCAAAGAAAGAGAATTAAGGTTATTATTTTTCACTAAATCTCTCCCTTGGAGATATTGTCATTTAATTTTTGGATGTAATTTGGGGCTTGGTGAGATCCAACCTACCATTTCTGTGTCAGACACTGGGCCAAAGCTGGTAACATAGATGTCTGTTCTCACTTGAGTTATTCTCTCTAAAATATAGAAACATGAAACCTAATTCAGTCATTTTCATAAAGATGAACAATTAAACAATGAAGATATATTTTATTTTCTAATTAATGAATATCCAATCTTCTAATATTGGCATTATAATTAAAAAAAAAAAAAAACTATTGCATTTAATTTCCAAAAGTAAGAAATTAAATTACACTAAAATGTATACTAAGTCCAGAGTATTTTCTATATTTCAACTCAGAAAATGACAATCTGTCAATACATCAAGTATCAGTTATGTCATAGGACTAGGAAATCCTTCCATTTATACGATTTATACCACAACTTACCACATACATCTTAAAGAACTGTCTTAAATGTTGAGTGGGTAATTAACTTACTGGTTGTATTAGCCAGTGAAAAAAGGATTTACATTTGTCACTTTTTATTCCAAATCCTATAATCTATCTCTAGATCACAAGATGATGCTACTATATCTATAAAAAGAAAAGTTTCTATAATTTTTTTATATGTAGTATCACATTGTACATTCCAGGATGCATTGACTATACAAAGAAACATAGACAGAATGGATAGACAATGATAAAAACATTTTAGGTTGGTACTCTCACACAATGAATTGTCACACAGAAAGGAAGATAGAGGGTATGAATGCAAAATAAAAAGAGACAGAGACATAGTGATAGACAGATGGAGACAGATATAAACAAAGAAATAGAAAGATGGATAGAAATGGGGAGTTTCCATAGATAAAATAAAATAGAAAAAGAGATTTGTATATGAAAATGCAGCATTCCTTTTTTTCTCATTAACTGCCATCCAGTTTATACGAGTAGTAAAGCAGTATTTTAAAAAACTAATCAAAATGGAATAGCTAGATGGTATAGTGGATAGAGCACTAATCTTGGGAGTCAGAAGGACCTAAATCCAAATGAGAACTCACACTTTACACTTATGAGTTATGTGTCCCAGACAAGTCACTTAATCCCAATGACCTCAAATTAAAACAAAATAAAACTAATCACAAAAGATCAATTTATATAATGGAAAGAATATTATATTTAATGTCAAAAGTTCTGGGACCAAAAGGTCTTATTTCCTTACTTATAAATTATGTGATTTTGCCCAAGAAATATTTCTGATAATATTTCTGACTCTCAGTTTCTAAATTGATTGTGGTCTGATTGTGGTAAACATATTTGCCCTGTATATCTCATGTGATTGATAGCAAGAAAATAAAATAATGGATATAAAATGTTTTGAATCATATTGAACTCCATATCATGATCCATGTTAAACACTTTATTTCTTCTTCATCAATGCCCTTCTAAGCTTCAACAATGCAGACTGTGACTCCTTGACAACTCATCAGATATTCTTTCAGAATAGTTTTGAGCAAAAAATTCACCACTACCATCTCGAGTGCAAATCTCCCCAAATTCTGAGCTTTTAACAATAAACGTGTTGCTTGTCCCACACAGCCATAATCTTGCTAACAAAGCCTCAGAGACTCCAGCAACTCAGCCACCAACCACACAGACATAGGAACAGGATTATAGTGGAAGCAAATGTGATTTTTAAGTTTATAATAATTGAATTATTTCATAAATAATTCAATAATTACATAATAATCAAAACTAATATAATCATTTCATAAATTAATATTTATTAAGAGCATATTATGTGTCAGATATTGTGCTAAGCACTGGGGATACAAAAAGAGGCAAAGCATATTCTCTATCCTCAAGAAGCTTGCAATCCAATGGAGGGAAATAACACACAAAGAAATATACACAAAGCAAGTTATATACAAGAAAATAAGAGATAATTAGCAGAGGGAAGGCACTGGAATTAAGGCAACTGGGTAAGGAGAAGGGGATTAGCAAAGTCTTCCTGTAGTAGAGGTTGGAATTTTAGTTGACACTCGAAATGGCTAGTAGTCAGAGCAAAGGAAAAAGTGTATTTTCAGGCATGGAAGTATTCAAAAAAATGCCCAGCATTGAGATGGGATATCTTGTTCCAACCAAGAGGCTGATGATATTGGATCAAAGAGTATCTGTTGGGGAATAATATATAATAAGACGGGAAAGAGAGTATAAAGCTAGATTATGAAAGACTTTGAATGCCAAATACCATGTTTGATTCTGAAGGCAAAAAGAAATCAATGGAGTTTTCTCTTGGCAGAAGGGTGCTATACTAATGGACCTGTTTAGAAAAATCACTCTAGTGGAGTGCATTGGAGAGAGACTAGAGTCATTTAAACCCAATAGCAGGCTGTTACAATAATATAGAACAAAAGGGAGAAGGGCATGCAACAAGGTTATGGCACAGTCAAAGGAAAAAAGCCAGTGTATAAGAGAGACATGGCAAAGGGAAAAATAATAGACCTTGGCAACATATTATATATGGGAGGTGAGAGATAGTGAATACAAGATGACTCCTAGGATTGATAGATTGGCACTGCTCTCTATACTAATAAGCAAAGCAGAAGAAGAGGAGATTTTTAGGAAAAGATAATGAGTTCTATTTTAGACATAATAAGTTTAAGGTGTCTACTGGATAGCTAGTTTGAAATGCCTGAAAAAACAATTAGAGATATAAAATATATGATTGTTTCAAAATATAATTCTTTAATAGTTTGCACTTTTAAAAATGTTGTGTTTCAAAAGAGACTCCTAGAATCTTTTGGTTTATAAACTATAATTTAGTATATCCAACTATCCAAGTTTGTATTACTACTGAAGCAGCATTAGAACTTTACTTTAAAGTGCTATCTTATAAGAAGAGTTCAGCATATTTCCATTTACTTGGAATATATATATTGGTATTCCTGAGATATATCTTAAAATATTCTATGTCATAGAATTAGGAAGAGAATTATATCTGATCATTTCATTCCTCTTACTCTTTACTCAAATCTTTCCCATCTTTGATGAATTAGCTCTGATCCCATGTCTTTCATATAACTTTCCATTCATCATCATTTATCAAGTACCTAATAGGTAAAAAATACCTCATTAATCTAATCCACCCTAAATGAGTTCTTTCAAATCTATACTCTGATAATATTTATAGCCTAGGTACTACACTTACTACTGGTCATATATTGCTGATATTATCATATTGTTAAATCTTTATATTATGCAAGTCTTATTTCCTCAAGTAAATTATATTCTCCTTGAAAGTTAGAATAATGCTTTAATGTTTATGTATTCTGCACAGGATCTAACATAATGCTTTATACACAATACACATGCACACACATATAGATATAGGTATAGATATATGTATGTGTGCACATATACATATAAGTATATGTGTGTATGTAAATCATTGATATTACACTCAGAAATAAAATTCAGTAACCTTTGCAATATTAAATCTTTAGATCAGTAGTTTTATTGGGAATGCTAATTGGAAAGCCCTCCTTCTAATAATTTCATCTCACACCAGTTACTGTTTCCTACAATTTCTCTTTTGAGTGTGTATTTTATAAATTGGCACTGGATATTATTTGAATAGCAAATGAGTACTTTGCAAACCAAACCACATAAAGGGAATTTAAAATTACTATCACCTTTTTCTTAGTTTTTTTTTTTTATAAACTACTTTCCATCACTAATATTGCATGTTATTAAGGAATATCATAATATGTCCTATTCTGTAGGACATCTATTTTTTCTCTATTGGTTATTCACTTGATAGGAAATTAATTTCTGATCAAATCTTTGAAAGGCTGAGTTTGTAAAATTGATTTGTAAAAGATCCATCCATTCAGAATTGGTCTAAATTTTTGTTCTTCTTTAAGTGCCCCAGAAAGTGATTCTCTTTGGGCAAGGATACTATCAGGGACATTTGTTCTCCAAAACCAATACATTTGCTTTCAAACAGTTAAGACCTAGAAAATGGAAAGTAAGGTACATGTATCCCTGGAACAGTATAGTATAATGTCAAGTTCACTGGATTCATTGAGTCTTAGCTAAACCATTAATTATATGATATTAGCCTAGTAACTTAACCTTAATGACCCTCAGTTTTCTAATATATAAAATTTTAAGATAATACTTTGCACTGGACATTGCATAACTTGTGAGAATTAAAGAAGTTAACACATATACCAAGAATTTTGTAACTCGTATAGTAAATGACCTTTCTTTAAAATTAAGCATATCATTTCCTGTTTCTAGTCCAAATATGTCTTATTACATTGATTTATCTGTTCAGTATGAGGCTGAAAGGTTATTTAGGCATGTAAAAGGAGCCACGCCATAGAGTTTCTTTAGTACAAGAAACAAATACAAAAAAAAAAAAAAAGTGTTCCCAATATTCACACCTCTTCACAAAAGGATTATATACCTACCTCCAAGTCCTGGGCGTAGTCTGTTGTCATATCCATCCAAGAGACCATCCAGGATCCTGGTAAATATTGTAATATTATCATTGGTCTCATCCTTCACTGAACTTGTTGGCATTTGTGAATAGCTGTTAAAGAAAAGGATTTTTTTTTAAAGCAAGACCCTACTAAAGCTAGAAAGTTGATTTATTATGAGTTCTCTTGCAAATTTCCCAACAAGTGAGAAGGTGACATACCCTAATGGGATAATTCCAAAAAGGGAATCTAATATAGAGAGTGACTTGTTTTAGGGAATCTTAGAATCCATATTACTTGAATTAGTAAAACTGAAAGGAGGTCTTGCATTACTTTACCTTCCATAATCCAAGAGTAATATTGCTTTATTGCATATTTCAAAGATTTACTGCTTTAAGAAGTTTATTCTGAGATTTCCTGAAATATTCTTGACAATTTCAAAGAGAAGAAATGCTATTTAATTACTAGCTTTCACTTCTAGGTAACCACAGGCAAAGTACACACAAGTAATGTTAAATTTTTTTTTTTTATCCCATGTTGGTTGGATCTCTCAATCTTTTGGTCTATGCCCAATTTTCTGATGTGGGTCAATTATCCAACTATATCATTTTTAAATATTTAATATAGAGATTGAAATACTCACAGTATGATAAAAACATACACACACATATATATACACATATATATCTATATATTCACAGAGAGATCTATAGTTTAAGAAAATAAGAATTTTAAACTACCACAAAGTTGCATCTTGATAAAATGACTTTAAATGGTTAAATAAATGTGAATAGTTTTGACATTTGAATAACATATATTATAGATCAAGAATTAACTACATTTAATACTTGGAATGCTTTGTATCTATACAAAATAATGTGATGCCTCTGGTATCTCCTCTTTATTCTTTGTGAGAGTTAAGGTGTGTGGAGGTTTGGGGGAGAAGTAACAATACAAAAGAACTTTCTTTGCAAGTCACCAAATGATCTGAATGATCTGAAAGGCCCACAGAAGTTTTAAGTAAAGATTTCTCACTACTAAAGGTGAGAAGAAAAGGGAGTCTCTTTGATTCTACTTTTGTATTTTTTTTCATTAATTAGTTTCCTAAATATATCACAAGTATAACAAGTCTAGTAAATATCAGTGATTCCATAAGGAAGCTTTGAAAAAAGATGATTTTTAGAGATGTCTCTTGACTTTTAAATTTCAAACTAATTAAGAGATGCATCTAATATATCTTAACATTTTTTCCTTTTTCAAATAAGAAGCACACATCCTTTCTCTCTTGCTTGTTCTGACTCATTGTTCAATCGACTGCCAGATGAAGCTGGCAGATAGAGATGTAACTTCACTCCCAATGTCAAGCTGAGTAGTTGTCATGCTATGTTTAACTAACTGCCTATTGACATGAAGAATGTTCCTAACTTCTTGATAAGGCATACACTTAGGAATTATTTTCTTTCATTAACTTTATTGTTTCCCTAATTATTAAGTCCCTAGAGTGGATTAAGCTTTAAATTAGGTGTTGCTTTTTTCTTTTGTTTTGTTGTTGTTGTTGTTGTTTTTAAGTGCACAGAGATGACTCAGATTGACAGATTGACTCTACACTTGTTTTTTTTCTTTTTTTCTCTTTTTTTTCCTTTATGTTGTTTTTATTTTCATGATAAAACTTCAAATTACACTAACCCTACAAATTTATGGCACTATCTTCTAACAAATACCCTCTTTTTAAAATGTTTTAAACTTTTTTAGATTTGATAGCTTGGTAAAAGCATGTGTGTGTGTGTCTGTATGTGTGTACTATGTATGTGTACAACACATGTAGTATGTACAACAGCCCCAAGAATCAACATGCTTAGGTATTGTGTTTGAATAAATATAACAAACAATATATAATAAAAGAGAATTTAAACATCAAATAAATTAAGAATTTTTTTTTTAATTATTAAGATATGTTCCAAAAACAGAAGTAGATTTGGATTTTTTAGGGTAATGGAAAGGCAGGAGAAATCAGAGCCCATCATATCTCCTACTTTAATTTATCATCATATTGGTTCATGAGATTGTCATGTATTTTTCATATTTCCAATCCTTTTACTAAGAACAAAAAATAAATTTCTATACATATTTCACATTAATTTTTATAAATATAAGATTGTAAAAATTGTGTCAGTTTCCTTCATCCTTATTCTCTCTCCTTATTTTCTATAAAGTTTTTCTCTTTTTCAGGTAGTTTTCTTAATTTTAGATGTGTGAGTTTAAACATTTTTGTTACTTGGGGAGTGAATCTTTATTCTTAGACTGTCAGCCTTTGTCCTCCTTCATTCTCTCTTAATTTTAATAAGATAACTTAATATCCTTCTTCGTGACCATATCTTGTGACTTTTTTCTAAACCCTCTCCTCCATGATGATCTAAAACAAATGACTCCAGAAGTCTTGTTCTAATATATCATTCAGACACTAAGTGGTTCTATATTCATTTACCACATTTTGTACTTTTAATATCTATATGCCGGGAATGATTTTCACCATTTTACATATCTAAAAACAAAAATAAAAACCTTGAATAACAAGAACATAAAATGGCTTTTCCACGATCACATAATTGGTTAGACCAAGGACCAGAAACCAGAGTATTTGACTGCCCAATTTCTACTTTTTTCCCTGAACCAGCCTACTTTCCAAATTATTCAGATGCTTTAATTTTTCAATTAAGGTGATTCAGAGTTATGAGCACCCTCTCGTTATAACACAAATTTTGACCACTAAAGTAATGTCATAGTAGCATATAGCCCTGAAATATTCTGAGACACTTGTAGAACTCATTTTATTCAAGATTTAACTTAACATAGAAAATAACACAGAGTTTGAGTAAGGGATATATATTTCCCTATATCAAATTCAAAGTTGGAATACAAAAATTCCTCCAGCCTCTTTTTTAATGGGTGAACAAGATGATTTCTGCCACTTTTACTGCATTAATTTACTGTTTTTAAAAAAGCCATCACATTTCACACAATTCTATATGTAGCAATGCAGAGCACCACTTCCCAATAGTTCACTTGTATGCATTTGGTGTATATTTCTTCACCGAGGCAGACTATAATCACTGCCTTTGACTTAATAGGTTGTTTTTAGACCATTTCCTTAGAATAAAAATCATTTACCTTGATGACTAACTTTCTGGGGATGTGCCACTCAGAATTTTGCTAGACTAATGCCTAAACCATAAACAGGGATGCTACTTGGCATCCTGCATATTTTTCCTTCCAGCTAAGATTAGAACAAAGGATTAGCTCCCAAAATTTCATATGCAAATATCTTAAATTTGTATACACTGAAAACCACATCTTGAACTTATGCAATAATCAGGTATACATGTGAAATAATGTATATAATCTTTATAACTACAAAGTTTAAAGAAATGAAAGTTTATATTCTTATGAAAGAATCAACAAAGGGAATGATAGAAGAATTGTGAAAATATTAATAGTGTCAAATACAGACTTTCAGGTCATTTTAGACCTGCTTGATTTTCTTTAAAATATGGAAATAGGAAACCAAAGAATATGATTGGTATGACTGATGAAGACTGAAGATGAACATTCTGTAATTTACAAAGATGAAACATAAACCCTAAGTGAGCTAAATTTGTGAATAGATAGCTAATCTCCCAAACAACAAAATAATAGAACCAAAATGTTTCAAGAAAAATATATTTTCCTAATCCCAACTATAACTTTCACCACTGGAGTGCTAATTTCTTAAATAATTGTTAATCATGAGCCAGTCACAAACTAATAGATTTCAACAGTAATTATATATTAAAATGAATATATGTATGTTAGTATATATGTAGGTGTGTAAAATCAGCATATTTATGCACGTCTATACATGCATATGTGCACAAATGTATCTATATGTTTGTCAGATTTATTCATGTATTATTTTAGCTTCAAAATAAGTGGCTATTTAACTTTTATTGCACTGGATGTATATATATGCTATATAATACTTATATAAACACCTAAATTCTTAAATCTTTTGATTCCTGCAATTTAGAACATTTCCCTAATGATTAATAATCTACTAATTAAGTTGTTCATCTATTTAAATGAATATTCTAGTCTTATTTAAGAACTCAAAGTACTTGTCCAAAAAGGGGGGAATTGGATTAATTTTCCATGGATATTAACACTGTATCAGAGAAATCTATTCTTGACATATGTATGTGTGTATACATACAGCATATTTCTTATACTAAAGACTAGTTGCAAGATAGTTTAGTATAAAAAAATAATGACATTCAGTAAAGATGTCTATTAATTTCATTTCTGCCAATAACTAGCTGTCATATGCTGTCATTATGTCACTATGCTGTCATATATCTCAATATCTTCCTCTATATAAGAGAGAGAGGGGTAATTTTCTCTGGTTTGCAGAGCCTATGTGCAGAGTAGAGATTGATAGAACTACTAGAACTAGAATTTGTTTTAATTTAGAGTTGGAAGAAATCTTAAAGATTCTTGAGTTAAATTCTCTTCTTTTACACATGAGAGAACTAAGACCCACAAATTTTAAATGACTTCTTCAAGATAAAAAATATAGTCAGTTGCAGAGCCCGATGTAGAACCCAGATGTCACACTTTGCAAGGCAGAAATCATTGAAAAGTTAAGTGTACTATATAAAGTAAGGTAATATTACCAACAATGTGTCACATATATATCTTGTCCTTCCTTCCAAACTGGTATTTTAAGTTTGGTATTTAAGCCTTGTATTTCAAACTTTTCTATCTCTTGTAATGGCACACCAGATTTTGGAGTCAGTTTTGATTCTTCCTTCTCTTTATCATAAGCCATCACATCAAAAACAACTGGGAAACCCTGTTGCTTCTATCCTCACAATATGTCTAGCATTTATCCTCACCTTTTCATTTACAGAGACATCACCCTACTTCAGAACTCAATTACTCATTCCTAATTAGGCTTAGTGCCAGCAGTCTCTACTACTTTCCATCATCCATCCTTCACAGTGCTTCCAAAAGAATTTGCCTAATGCAGAGGGTCTAGGTAGCTCAGTGGCTAGACTACCAGGTCTGATGTCTAGAAGACTCATCTTCATGAATTTATTTTAGAAACATTAACTATGTGACCCTTAGCAAGCCACTTAACTCTGTTTGCCTTAGTTGCCTTGTGTAAAACAAACTGGAGAAGGAAATAGAAAACCACTCTAGTATCTTTACCAAAAAAGCCCCAGATGAAGTCATGAAGAGTCATTATGCAACTGAAAAACAATTCAACAACAACAATGTAAAGAGTCATGTTTCTTCCTTATTTAAAAACCTATATTTGGCTAAAGGGAAGGGTCATTGGGATCTGGTTCAAACATATCCCTCCAGTCTTATTTTACATGAATCTTCATCCAGGTTATTTTATAGCTACAATGAATTATTTGTTTTCTGCTTTCCTAGTATGATTTTAGTATCTCTATGTTCACAAGGGTAATGCACCAAAAACTACCCTCATCCTTTTCCCTGCCTGTAAAATTCTTCTTTTCCTTCAAAATCCAGCTTGAGTATAACCTATACTCCATAAAATTTCCCTTTTCTGATTCTCTACACTGATTCATTCCCTACTCAGATTTTAATTAATCACTATACTTTGATCTCTGATATTCTATATCATGCTTCTTTTTGTAGATATCATTCATTCCTAATTAAGTTTTATGTCCTTTAATGAGCAGGACTGTAATTTTTTTTACCTCTATCTTCAAGATTTAACATTGCCTTGAATATAATAAAAACTTGGGTTAGCTAGATGGTCCAGTGGATAGAGTTCCAGTTCTGGAGTGAGGAGGAATTGAATTCAAATTCAGCCTTAGACACAGCTGTGTGACTCTGGGCAAGTTACTTAACCACAATTGCCTTAAAAAGACTATAATAAATGGTTGTGAATTAATCTAATATCATGTTAAGAGATGGATAATGAAGTATAATAGGAAAAAAGAATACTGGGATTTGGAGTTTGAGGCCTTCAAAATCTTTACTGTCATTTACTACAATAGCTTTACTGACCTTCAGTCATCCCATCCAATAATAATAACAAAATCAGTGACAATAACATTAGCATTGATGTAGCATTTTAAAGAAAAGTGCTTTACAAGTGGTAGCTAGTTTTATCCTCTCACTAACACTGGCAAGTCAGTACTATTATTAGCTACATTTTACATAGAGTAAAGTGAGATGAAGATGAAATGACTTGCCCAAAATCACACCACTTGTAAGGGTCTGAGGTAGTATTTGAGCTAAGGTACTCTTTACTATTGATTTAGTACTCTCAGTAGGTGCCTTTGTAAATGGCCTCTAAGTTTCCTTCCACTTCTAAATTTCTACTCCTATATTAATATTTAAGCCTCACTAGAGATGACTACTCTAACTTACTGACTTAACTCTAAGTTAAGGTGTTTCCTGAAGAAAACTAAAGAGTAAATATTAAAGCACATATTTTCTTTATTAAGTAGGTATAATTCTCAACATAGAGTTAGGATCCCAGAGAAATCACAAGATTTCCAACTGGATCATGGCACATATAACTCAAAATCCTGATACCTGTTTGGTGGTGAGCCTCCTTTAGGATTTTAAAAATGGATTTAGGGTTTTAAAAAATATTTTTGAGGGGTGATATGACAACTATGGTGATACATCCTCTGGAGATATCTAAGAGGAGGAAGGGGAAAAAAAGAAAAGCATAAGTTGAAAAACTTAAAAACTATAGCTATAAATAACTTCAATAATATTAAGATGTATATGACTCTCACAGAATAATTGTTTACAGTGAATTCTAAAAACCATTGGTACATATTCCAAAATTCTATTGCAAATTTCCTAGAAATACTAATTTTTTTAACTGGAAACAATGTGCATGCAAAAATGTTAGATTACAAGCAGAGGAGATTAAATATTAGGAAAAATATGAATAATTGCATTAAAGGGCAGAAGAAGCATTTTCTACCCTAATGTTCTCAGTATTTTGTCCATTTTAGTTTTAAAAGAGTTGCTCAGAGGGCAATTCTTTGTTCTGACAGTTCTATAGCTATGGAAGCTTTCTGTGATATTCTCTTTAATTTTCTTAATGTCATCAGTGGTAAGAAATACTTACTTCCCTTATTGGTCTGAACAACACAAAATGGGTATGAAGACCTGTGTGGAAAGGATGAGCTTCTCTATCATGATAAAAATATCATTTTGGGGAAAAGGACATTTTTAAAATACCGATGATGTTGACCCTATAAGTCAAACAAATGATCATAACAGAAATAAGAATGCAAGGAATCTTTCATCATATAAGACTTCAAAGTGACTTTTCAGACACTCAAAGTGGACACAAATCCAAGATAATTAATTAAATTTAGCATAACTTTTTAATGCCATAAGCAGTTAATCACAACCTTCAAATGACACCATGTTTCATAAACTATTGTGAATAAGAGAACAATAACTATTAAATTTTGTGAATCATATTTTCTAACATTTTTTTCAAATGAGTATTAAACTTCTAAGTGTGGTTTTTAACCTGAATAGGAAGAAGCACTGCTGATTTTTAATAATTTTTTTCTATCCTTAAGATTATGGATTTATCAATATTCCCTATACTACATTTCAGGTGTCAAACTATCAAAGTCTCATGCAATGCTATTTCTAGGATTAAAACATTGAAGGTACTGGATCTCTTAGGTGGGTATAGAATTCTGGACTCATTATTCAGTGCATTGCATTTGAAGTAAAAGAACATGAGTTCACGTCTCAGCTCTGCATTGATAAGACTTAATGGCACTCTACTTATCTAGAATTCATTTTTCTCTTTAGTAAAATCTGAAGACTAGATTAGAGGACTTATAAGATGTCTTCTAGTTCTATATCTATGATCCATTGAACAAAAAAATTTAACTGAATGTGTCTGTTGCTGATACAAAGCATAATCATTAGGGAAAAAAAATGACTTACCCAAAGTGACTGGCTAAATTCATGGAAATGCAAAAGAGGAGGAGGTTTTTAATCATGACAAAACTAGAAAACATTCCATTGTCCATTCCCAATAAAAACGATAAGTGAGATGGTTGAATTTTGGAGGGAAATGCTCTTTTCCACCTTGATTCTTAGGCTGGAATGAATAAAAAGAAAAGAACATATGCTCATGAATGTCTTGGTGATAAACAACTTGGAACCTAACCATGCTGCAAAGACTCATTTTTTTAACTATTCATAAATAAATATTGGGATACATTTTGGTGTCATTATACAAATGCAATTTCATACTCACTCCCTCATGACTTTCATTTTCAGAAAGCAAAAAAAAAAAAAATACAGTACAAAGAAATTATCATAATGCTTTATTTTTCACACTTAAACATAAAACAAAATGCAGAATCATGCTTCTGATTTTAAACCATTAATACAATTTAATTTTAACCTCATACTCTTTGTTAAAGTAATATCCAAATGGTCCCCACATTAAATGCATTGTATTTCCTGAGAAAGTGAATTATGCATTTTAGTACCTGATTTTTTTTTCCTTTCAAAAATACCATTCCCTCTAAGTGTTCAAAGCCAGCTTATTCCTTTTACTGCAAGGTGTCAGGAGAAATTTTGGACAAAGTGGACAAAGGTCACTTTTTTGGGAGCATTCAAAGGAACAGGATTGCTATAATATAATAACTGCTTATTAGAAAGGTTGCCACTTTCTTGGGTGACTGCCTCAGTGACTAAATAACCTCATAATTATTATATTTTGAAGAAATCTGTCTCTTAGCTCTGCTCTGATCCCTAATTAACGTGTTAAAGAATTGGAGGCTATAGTTCTTCTCCTCTTTGGTTAAGGACTCAGATCCAGGCAATGTGCTTCTCTTTGTGCTATCCAAATCAACACACATCTGCACATACATGCAGCCTGCCTGCTTTCATTGTACTTTGTTCCTGAGAATCGCAGATGGCAATTCCCCAAAGTGAAGGACCACAATAAAGAATTTTAACGAAAATGCTAAAATACTTCCTAGACACAAGGCAAGTTTAAATGCAGAAGGTCTCCGGAGTCAGAGGTCACCTACACCCTGCCTTTTCACCTTTCGATCTCCCTGTAACTGGCATATAACAAACAGGAAAGGGGAGGTGATGAAGAGCAAAAAAGAAGGGGGCTTCTTTCTCTTCTAGCATCCTATGCACTAGGTGCTGAAGGAAAGAGGTAAGGAGCCCCAGGGGGTCTTCAGTTCGCTGCGTAAGCTCTCTAGTCGAGAACACCATCCTCGTGTGTGCCAGGGTGTGTGGAGGTGGGAGGGAAGCAGGAGGAGGATTGCGGAGTCGGATCACTGTATTCACTCCAGTCTTCTCTTTTGGCTAACTCTACCTCTGCTTCTCTCTCCTGGGAAAATTTCACTAATCATTAGATAATCTACCCCACCTTTGGATTCTCCCTCACCTTGCTTTTCTTTTCTCACTTCTCTTCCCGGTTCCCTATCTAGTTCTGCATCTGCCTTTTCCTCTGCATCTCATTGAATTACTCAATGTTATTGTATCCGTAGGTTTCCCTCCTTGCAAATCTCGGGTCTCACCAATGTGCAAAGGGCGGGTAGAGACTCCACAGCCAAAGCATCTGTCAATTGATCCGTGGTTAGCCGCCCCTTCTGAATCGCACTGCAATACACCAGGCTGCACCTAGTTCCAGCCTCCCATTCTCAACTCTTCAAAAGCAAGCAAGCAAAAAAGGGAAAACTTACCCAGGTGCCCCGAAGACAGGGCAAAGAAAGGGAAGGAGGGAGGCTGACAAATTCAGTAAGCACATATATTGGGAGAGGTACAAAAGATAAACAGGCAGTTCTTGGCCATATCTCTTAGCGCGCTAAATACACCTCTACCCTCAGCACTTTAAACATCAAGGGCACTGGAGGTGGGGGATGAAATGGGGAGATCCGGGGGAGAGGAAGCCGAGAAACCCTTCTAGTCTTTTCTCGCTCTGAAGCTGTGGTCTCTGGAGTTGGGGGAGGTGGGCAAAAGCAACCCCTTGTGGAACGCGATGTCCGCACCTCGGTAGCGATTCTCTATCTTGTACACCTCAGTCAATGCGGGCTGCGCTATCTTCTGTCTCAATCCTTCTCTCTTCTCTAGGATCCGATTGCCCCCAGAGTCTGGCTAGGCAAAGTTTATACTCTTCCCGGGCTCTCCCTGGAACAGGGTTCTTTCTTCCGTCAATTCCCTTCTCTCTCTACCAGATAGATACTGCTTTGCTCCGGGTTCTAGGCACTTCCCAGTCGGAAAGGCGACACATTGTTCCCTCTGTCTGGAGTCTGTCTTTCCCTTAACCAAAAATACTTTAGCCAGCATTGACCAGGCTCGCTCTCCCTGTCCCAATGGGTCATTTGTTCCCCTGAGAAGGAGATTGAGAACCAGCCCTCTCCATCCCGTGCCCTTTTCCATCCTCACCACCCCACTCATTCTTCCCCATAAGGTCGAATTGTGTTCCACCCCTCGCCCCCTTCCAGTATCTTCCCCACACGGAGCCCCCACCCCCACCCCTTACCCCTCTTACCAACTGCGCTGGACATGAGAAGAGAGATTAGTAGATGTTCTGCAAATTCCTTTCTCTCCCTTTCTCCTCCCCAGACCCTTTTGCTCCCCAGCCTGGTGCATATGTCTCAGTTGTCACCAACACATCCTGCATCTCTTGAAGTTCCCACAGCTTCCCCAAGTGGAACGGGATAGAGGGAGGGTAGGCTCACCCGCTCTCTGCCTTGATTCCCAGCGGCTCTCTCCACAGCTCCTCCTTCCAGGATGCACTGCTTCCCTCTTGCAGATCTCTCTCTCTCTCTCTCTCTCTCTCTCTCTCTCTCTCTCTCTCTCTCTCTCTCTCTCTCTCTCTCTCTCTCTCTCTCTCTCTCTCTCTCTCTCTCTCTCTCTCTCTCTCTCTCTCTCTC
The DNA here is from genome assembly GCF_048593235.1 of Sminthopsis crassicaudata. Lineage (NCBI taxonomy): Eukaryota > Metazoa > Chordata > Mammalia > Dasyuromorphia > Dasyuridae > Sminthopsis > Sminthopsis crassicaudata. The sequence continues at coordinate 245,653,423 of NC_133619.1, forward strand.
CCCTTCTCCCTCTCCCTCCTCTCTCAACCTCCCTCCCTCCCTCCCCACCATATACACACACTCTTTTTCTTACCTCTCCTAAGCCTCCACATGTCGTCTTCTTAGGCTAGAGTAATGTTTGTATGCAGCTGTAACCCAGCAGAGGCCGCCACACACTCAACAAATGGGCTGATAGGCCAATACAGTGTGCGTGTATGTAATAAAGAGTCAGATCTCAGATCTCTTTTTTATTGGAGGAGCCAGGAGTGTTACAAAAAGTCCTCTTGGGAAGGGTTCATGTACCTCTCTTTAAGTGAACTGATGGCCTTAGGTGACATTTTTGGCTGTCATCTAATAATGGCAGGTGGAGAAATATGTAGGAATGAAGGGAGGGAAATTCACTAGATGTGAACTGAAGCTGTCACCCAGTCAGACACTGCAAAGACCTTACTAGTGGCAAAGGCCAGAAGGAGATCATTGCAACACGACAGGATGCTCACCCAAGACTTCTCTAAAATTTAAACTATCTTTTCCCACAGATTTTACTAGTTTCCTAGAGACTTTGCTTTGTATCTTTAGTTCTGAGTCAATAAAATACAAGTTGATAAACACTTTTCCTGTTCCTTTAAATAGCAATAACTTCATTAACTGCAAGACAGCTAATAAAGTTGACCTAGAATAAAATACTTAGCAGTTGGTAGTCATTTTATGCAATTAGTAGTTGGCTTATTTTCCTATTTCACAAAACTAAGATTGCTATGGTAGAAGGAAGCATTTAAGTAACTTTCTCATCCATATTGGGTTTTAGGGCACCTAAAGGCTTTTGAATCATGCTTTTGCTATTAACCCATTATTAGATTAAATAAGCTATTTAATCACATCTTGCCTCAGTATTCTGATCTATAAAAATGGGAATCCTCAATGAATAATGCTTGTCTCCTGTCTAGAATATGATGGAGAAATGGAAGCATCTAAAAATGATATGATGAAAGGGAATATTATATGAATAAAAATAATCCTTCTCAAGAAATTGATTTTAAATACTCTTTTAAATGATCAAAACTTTCAAAATTATGAAAGCAAAAATGGACATACTTTTGCTCTATAACTACCTAGTGAAAAATGCAAACAGCATGAAAAATTATGCATAGCTCTTCAGTATTTTTATATGTTTTGTGAGAATTTTTTAATCATACTGCTGATTTAAGTGTAGGTCAATTTTGTTTTCTATCTCATTACAAAAATGCAGAAATTTTTGTTTTGAAGAATTTTTTTTGTTTATTTTTAGCATTCACTGTAGAACAGTAGCAGATCTTTTACTGTCTGCTAATTATCTATATACTTAAAGCAGAGCACTTGCCAGTGTCACTACATATTCACATAAAATCTTGCAACACTTCATTACCTTATTAGAAATGCATATCAAGACTAGATCATACAAATATGAATGTCTAAAATAAAGTTTGTGCCTTTGTAAATCTGCATGTATTCACAGCATGCAATAATTAGTAGCTATCAATGCCAAATTAAATTAACATGTAACCAATAATAGCTTTGAAAGCCTCCTAGTTCTAAAATGAGCAAATTGAACAATAGTTACTCTCTACTCTTTTTAATAACTTCAGAAGTAGGTGATGGCAGAGGGATTTTTTTTTTTTTAACCAGGAATTTACTAAGGAAAACATAGATCTGGTCCAATAATAATAATAAATTATAGACATATATATGTGTTAAGGGTAGTGAATGAAATAATGAATTTAAAATTTTTAAAGTGTTTAACATGTGTTAGGCACTGTTTAATTCAAGTACTGCTAATACAAAAAGCAAGATCATCCTTGCCCCCCAAAAGTTTGAATTCTGATAGTTAAAGATAACACATTTGAAATATGTGGCCTAAGAGTCTAGTTTTGGTCAAGAAAGTTACAGGGATGTTGAATGTAGTCATAGGGCAATTGGTATAACATTCTCTAAGGGTGGTAATAATGATTTGACTATTGTTCCCAGAACCAAATTTGGAGTGTGTGTGTGTGTGTGTGTGTGTGTGTGTGTGTGTGTGTGTGTTTTGGTGTGAAGGGAGGGCGGAAGAGAGATATATGCTTTCATGGCATGGTGTGGAGACTGCCAAGAATAGAATCATTGAAATTATGTTGGAATAAAAATGTTGACATATGATGGATTTTAAAACCAGGCATTCAGAGAAGAAGATTGCTAATTAAAATAAAAGTTTCTTAGATAGTTACAGCCATAAAATAAAGAAAAATACAGGATATATAATAATATCTATTAATATCGAAACTAAACAACCTCATTTTTCTCATTAGCACAATGATGAACATTGACTATGTCAGTCAACAAAGATTTATTAAGTGTATTATTTGACAGACACTGTGCTTAGTGCTGGAGATACATATACTTATCCCTAAGGAGTTCATAATCTCATGGGAGAAGAAAACATGCAAAAAAAAACTGTTTACAAATAAGATATTTATAGGATAAATTGGAGGTAATCAACAGAGTAAAGGTTATAAGGATAAAGTACACTGGAAAAAGTTTCTTGCAGATTCAGTGATCAGTAAAGTCTTTTGAGTCTAAATTTAATATCCTATGATCTATAAAACATTGCTATTTCAGGATTTTGAGTTATTAGTGGATTGAAAATCAGGTTTAAGTACTATTAAAAAGGGTGTTAGATTTTAAAATAAAAATCTGGGTTCACATCTTGGCTATTTTCAATTACTTCCTACATAAATATGAATGTCATTTAACATATCTAAATCTGTTTTGTCCTCTGTAAAATAACAAAGTTTGACTGGGTGAATTGAAAGTATTTTGCAATTCCAAATATAGTGAAATGGTAGGCAGTTTGTATATTTTCACTTTAAGAATAACAAAATAATTTTAAGTGAATATATCTTATATTATAGCTTGTAACCAATAGTAAGCAAAAGGGTGTAAGAACAAGGGGTTTATATTTGCAACAGTGGGAAGGCCTCTAAATAATTCTCAACAAAATTAACTATAAACAGAAACATCAAAGGGGGGAGAAAAATAAAATTTGAGTTCTGGTTGTGATTATTTTATTATTTTTTTTTATTTAGATAAATATTTTTCTTGTTTTTGTGCATTTTATTTTGCCAAAATGTATAAATGAAATCAAATAAAAATGGGTTTTCATTAAGTAAAAATTATTTTTAACTCTGAAAATAAGTATACATTCCAAGAATATTGACTTCATGGTAGAAAATTTCCATTTCCACAATCCATTTAATATTAATGAATGTAAATACAATTTTATTAAAGTTATTCCTAAGTCAGATATGATTCTGACAAATATGTATCTAAATAAATACTAAGAATACATTTTGGTTGGGAAATCCAATGGAATCTAGCCACTAGATAAACAAAACCTTGGGGAAACTTTCATTTTTTGAAAATAATTCATAATTATTTATTAAATATTATTGCTTGATAAATATATATTTTGGACTGCAAGAAGCACTTTATCAGTAATGTTCTAATTTGTTGTCAACATTTCCCTCTCATAAAAACAAAACAAAACAAAAAAAAAATTTCCCTCTTAAATATAATATACAGAAAAGTGTAAGTTTTAAATAGCCCATCAGAGGGCATCATAGTTCCATATAACCATAGCTGTGTAGCTAATTTATTGAAAACAATATCACTGTGGGTTTTAAAATAATGAGTAGGCTAAGATGCTTGGTGCTGTGGGTGGAGCACTTGCCCTAGAACATCTATTGTTTGCATTCATCATAAGGTTAGCAGGTTAGTGCCTTTGTGTATAATTTGGGGAAGAATGAGTAAAACATAAAAATAATTTATTTCTTTGCCAAAAACATAAACTGCACCTGTTTATCAAGCAGTCATTCTAACATTCTAGTCATTCTTAATAATCCAAGGCATTTGCCATATTTTTCTTCTCCAGGACTCTTGATCTAGATTTGGATTTTAGGAAAAATATGTAACTAGAAAAGAAATTATCAGGAGGAGATTCATGCAAAATAGAGTTCTTAATATGACATAGATAGCCTTCTATAGGCAGAAATCTCTCTGTACTTTGGTGTGGGCCTAACATAATTTTAATGAAACCATAAAACTCTGATTTCCTCATTTCTCTACCAATCCTCCCAATTCCTCATCTTACCCCTCTATATAAATCCCTGATTGGAATAGTAATCATTAAGTCCAGGAATACAGACCTTTATCAGGAATTAAGTAATTGTTAATGAATAATCAGCTATCATTGACAGAGCAAAGAAAGGTAATAATCCTTCAATAAGTCTCTTTACAATAATAAAGTGCTTCAAATGCGAATATTATAATAATTATAACAACTGACATTTATGTAGCACATCTCACTTTGCAAAGCATCTTACATAAATTATTTCATTTAATCCTCAAAACAACATTGTGAGGTCAGTGCTATTATTTTCTCTATTTGACAGATAATGAGACTGTAGCTCAGAGACATTAAGCGATTCACTTAGGGTCACAATCAAGCAAACAACAAGTTTACTGTATACTATATATGAGACATTGCTAAGCAAAAGACAACACAATTATAAAGAATGAAATAATGTCTAATCACAAGGAACTTATATTCTATTGGGGAAACAATTACAAATCCAAGTATGTACAGAATAAATAAAAAGGAAAACAAACATAGATAAATACAAAGTTTTTAAATATAAAATAGTTTGATCTGGAAGACCAGCAATTGAGGGGAAGGGATTAAGAATGAATTTATGTGAAATGTCATTATTGAATTATAGTTTAAATGAAAGATTTATATGAAGCAAAAATGGGTGGGATAGTATTTCAAGTATGGGGAAAGCTAGTGCAAAAGAATGAAGATTAAAGATGAATTGCTTTTAGAGAGAGTTCAGTAGTAAAGGTGAGCTGATTTTTGACCATAGTAAGTTTGAGATATCTCCAAGAAACAAAATTTAAATCTCTAATAGACAATTAAGGGTGTGATACTAAAATTCAAGGGAAAAATTGGGATTTGATTTGTAGATTAGTGAGTGATCTGCATAGAGATGATAATTAAATCTTTGATAATTAATAAGGTCACCAAGAAAGAATATGGGAAATTATAAGAGGACACAAGACACATTGTAATTCCAGGAATATCCACAATTAGAGGATATGAGATATAGGATGAGCAAACTAAAAAGATAGAGAATGTGTAATCAGACAGTATTAAATATTTGATTATGATTCAAATCTAAACTCCAATTTTAACCACTTTCAAAAAGACAGAAAAAAAGCTAGATTTCAAAAGCATACTTGAAAAATATCAATTCATTCAAGTGTTTATTCAGATAAGGAAAGAAAAGTAGTAATGTGTAGTTTCACTATCAGCATTACTTAAGGTAGTGTCAAGAATTATACTTTCAAAGAAATCATTCAAAAGTCTCAAAGAATCAATAGATATATTTATAGTTGGAAAGAAAAAGAGGGATTCATGAAAATTTTCTGAGAAAAAATGACAACTCCCAATAAACAATTCTTCCTAGAAGTTTATAATATATGTCTCGTATTGTCAGACCTGCGCATGCAACTAGCTTCTTTTCCCTTTAGTGTGGTGATTCAGTATTTGTCTATTAATCCATCATTTGTGATTGTTCATTACAAATATTTATCACCTTTGACTATTTGCATGTTTGTTTGTTTTTTTAATCTCATTTTTTAGCTACCAGAAGATGGAAAGATTTTTGCTATTTCTCCATTTCCATAGTGGATTCCCTTATTGTTCACATAAGGTTTATATTTCTCCAACAGATAATAATGGTCCTCTTTTGCTACCCTCTGCCATTCATGTTACTGTGAGAAGCCAGTGCCATAGTTTTTGATCATATTCTAGTGTTTCCTTATTTTGGCCTTCCTCTGACCAGTTTTCAGTGGAATGTCAAATAAAGCACTTTTTAAAATTTTATTCCCTTGTTCTATAGTATACAAAGATTTTTTTTTTCTCATACAAGCTTACCCAGTGATCAAGAACACACAGAAAACACTGCCTATCTTATTGTCTAAGTGAATTTCTATCTATAAAACCTTGATGAAGGAGGTTTCCATAGACATTGGATTATATATTTAAGGATGAAAGGGAATTTAGTGATTACCAATCCATAGGTTTTTCATGGCATAATAAAACTAGAACTGGAAGGCACCTTGAAAGATTAGTCCAAGTATCTAGTCTTGAAGAAATCATCAGCTTCTTCTAGACTTGGGATCAGATGCTTAGCAGAATTCCCAGAATTCATCTCTCTTGCACACACCTTTTTTTTTTTTTTTTTTTTTTTGTATCAGAGTCCCTCTAGAACCCAATGGATGAGATTATTCAAATCACAGAAAATTGTCATTCAATTTAGAGAAATTGATTGGAAAAGAATCCAAGTACTTGCTCATCATTGCTGTACACAAGTGAAATAGAATTTTAACATTTACTACTGTTAATGATGCAAGAAAAAGAAAAGTAGGATAAATGTTTTTTCATTAAATAATGAAAAACACATATAGTGGCATTTAAAATTGTATTTCAAACCAAAAGTAATTGTATTTTAAAGAAAACCAAAGTAAATTAGAATACTGATATAATTAATTACAGAATTCAGGACCAAATATTATTAAGATACTTAGAAAACTCAATAATCAGTTTAGGCCTGAAGTTATTAAAATTGACTTTAAGGTTCTGTTATTTTCTTGATGTGGGAATACTCTATAGTCACGAATTGAAACAGTGTTATATTTTTCGGAATTGCTCTCTATATGAGTTTTTGATAAGCCTTTCTGAACATGAGTAGATGAATCTTTGAGTTACAGATATAGATATATCTCTATACTAAAAGTCTTTACAGTTTTGGCAGTGTGGGTATAGCTACTAAAATCCAAAGTTCCCTTTACACTATAAGGATGCATCATACTTAAGACAGGTCAATAATTAATTTTGATTGTTATTGTTTAGTCATTTCCAATCATGTCTAATTCTTTATATTCCCTTTTTTGTATTTTTCTTGGAAAAAATTCTGAAGTAATTTGCCATTTTATTCAGTTTATCTTATAGATGAGGAAACTGAGGCAGAATTAAGTGACTTACACAGGACCATTTAGCTAATAAGTATCTGAGACTTATTTGCACTCAAGTCTTCCTGACTCCAGGCCTGGCACTCTATTCACTGTTCCACCTGGTTGCTCTAGAGGTACTATGGAACTGTTAAAGATGTTATAGTAAAGGATGAACAGATTTCATACTTATAACATTAAAATACTATATTAATAGTTGTGATATAAATAGATCAGAGCAGAAGCTAAGAAACCTAAGTTTTAAATTAGAGTTTATCAAATATCTCTACCCACACAAAACAGTTAGATGTAGCACTGGCATTCAATTCAGGAAGAACAAAGTTTAAATCAGAACCTTAGATATTTAATCCTATCAGAAATAATTTAATTGGATTGCTTCAGTTTCCATTATCTGCAAAATAGGACTATTAACAGAATCTATCTCCTAGGATGATTGTTATGAGAATGAAATTAGATTTGTGTAAAGTGCTTTGCAAAGCTTAAAGCATCCTGTAGTAGTAGTAGTATTAATAGTAGTAGTAGTAGTAGAATTCAGAGGGCTGTTGTGATGATAATAAGAGATAAGGGCTGTAAAAATGCTTGGAAAAGTATTAGACATATTTACATAGTACTGACTTCAGTCCTTTTCTGATTCCTCATCATTTCATTAAAATGATCTTGATTTCTCAGTGGTTATCTCAAAAAATGTGAGCACTGGTAGATTCCACAAAACTGGAAAGACAATAATGATAATATTAATGGCAGCTAATATTTACATAGTCCCTACTATGTACCAGGCACTTTGCTAAGCACTTTACCATATTATCTCATTCAATCATCATAAAACCCTAGCAGATAGATGCTTTTATTATTCCCATTTTGTATATTAAAAAACTGAGGTTAACAGAGACTATCCCATGTGGTTACACAGATAGTGAATTTGAATATATATCTTTCTGACTCTAGGTTAAGTGTTGTAGCCATTATGCCACCCATAATGGTCCTAGTGATGGAATCCTTGTCTAAGATTCTTCCTGGCAGTCTTCATAAAGTTGCATAAAAACTACAAAAGTTGGTCTAATAGATAATGATTTTTATGATCACAGTGATACATAGAACCCTCTATGAAAATGTGGAGGAACAATGAATAACACTGAAGGATAGTGTACCTCTATTGATATCATAAATCTCTTGAAAGTACCTCAAATATGTGATGTATTATTATGGTCATAAAGTGGAAACTAGAATTTAAGCACATTTTTTTAACCTACATATTTCCTTTGTTCAAACACTTGGATGTCAAATAACCAAATTACTGTTTAAAATAACTGCTTCTGAATTTTCCTTCATGTGAGTAGTTTCCATTTAGGAGACATGGACCTAAGTGTTCTGGTTAGGGTTGTATTTTTATCAATATTCAATTCCAAGGTAACATGAAGCTTCAGTAAAATGAATATATAATCATATTTTCTTTAGAATGAATAAGTAGTGTAATATACATATACACACACATGCATACATATATGTGTGTATATGTGTATATCATTAATTTTGGTCAAATTATTAAGGTGCAATTGTGATCTCTAAAATACAAAATCATTTAAAAGTGTTACTGAATTAACAGTATTTTAATAAGACAGATAAGATTTTTTATTTGGATAAAATAAGATGTCAAAACCAAGGTAGGAATTTTGCTTCTGATTGATATTTACAATGAATGTAGAAGTATAGTTTAAAATGACCTTATATCTTTTGTTTACACCTTTTTTTGAGGGAGGGCAAAATTTCATTTGTATTAAAAAACAGAGAAGATCATAGCAATTTCTAATTCTAACACTAATACAAAGAACTATACTCTTACTACAAGAAATCAGATTTAAAAGACAAAATATTGATTTCAAAGAGAGGGACTTTTTAAACTCATAATACTTGGATATGATGGTTCTTTTCCTCTGATTTTGTTTAAAGAGATGTTGGTTTGTCCTTCCTGTGGAAACATATTTTTTTAATTACCTTAGCAAAAAAGAAATGAGCTGAAGTAGCCCTGAGGTGACCCTGAGGAAATGATGTCCAAAAAATTAGCAATGGGAAGCAATAAATAGCAATAATCACAAGATCATAGAATTCAAAAACCAAGTACAGAGCAGAGAAGACCAAAACAGCAAAGAGAGATGGGCATACTAGCATGTACAAAGCAAATGGGGTCTTTAGAAGACTATGAAAGCTTGAGTTATCAGAAGTTTGAAATATGCCTATATATTTAACTACATATTTAATTATTCCAACATATTAAACTTCAGCCTCTCTCTATATATGCTTCATCATGAGTATGTCTTGACCAAAAGTATCTCCTATAAAAATGGCTTATTTGTATGATCTCTCTAGTACGCACAAAGCTCCTATTCTTTCTGTCTGTGATTGGCATCTTTGTAGAAGAAAATGCCTCAGATTTAGAGTCATAGAAGATTCTTTACTGTTATTTATTGTAATATTTGATTTTATTATTTTTGCTTTGACCTAATTGCATCCTCTGATTCACTAGTAAATCTGTAAACATCAGTAGGAAGTTGTGGTCCTTAGTGATACCAAATAGCATTTTGTCAGCCTCTCTCTTTTGTTTATATTTGTAACAAAATTAATAATAATAATAACAGATCTATAGAAAACTTTGAACTTGTAATAACTTTTTGGTTCTTATATTTCTAAAAGTGGATGTGCTACATAATAACTGTAGCTTTTTTATCAGCATGAAATTTTTAATCAGTAGATATTATAAGCATAATTATTACCATGGATCTAATTATCATGGACATTTTTATATATTCTTGGTTACAAACCATTCTTTTTGACAAGGGGATGCCAAGATATAAGGTGGATTTTTTATTGATTCATGATTGTATGTCCCTTACACATTTTTCTAATTAAAATATATTATCAAGCTTAACAAGTAGAGGAATTTGTTTCCCAAGCTGGAAAAGTTAGTGTTCAAGCCTTATGACAATATGTATTCCTGTTGTCCATGGACTAGGCTAGCTTAGTTTACAGAACCTTATCACTAGGGTTGCTGCTTCTGAATTCTGTGGAAAGAAAAGAATTGACTTGAATAAGATGAAATTGCCCAGGTGGCTGGAGGAATTCAGACTGGAAAATTGAATCAGAGAGAAAATTAAAAAAAAGAGAGAGAAATTTATGAGATTTGAGGTTAACTGAAGAAAATTTGAAAAATAAAAACAATATCCAAGAAATGACTCCAGATTCTACTTTGAGATGGAAAGAGGAAGACAATCAAGGAGTGTTAAAGAGATCATAAAAACATTATAAATAAGTGAAAAGCATTTAAAGGATTGACTCTATTATAAGCATTGTGGTAAATATTGGAGATAAAAGTAAAAAAGAGAATACCTAACCACAAAGAACTCATTCTAAATAAGTAGAGGAAGACAGATAGAAAATGGTGGTCAGGGTATTACTAAGATAAAGAGAATCTTCAAAGCAATTGGCATTCCTGTTATTTATAGGAGTGGTTGTGTTAATTTAATCATCATTCTCTAACCTGCAGATGGAAAGGTAGAAAAAGAGATAGAATAGGGTATTCATGGAACTATCATATGAAGATGTCCAGGGAGTAGCATGTTGTGTCTAGGTCAGGTTAGATATGGTGAATTTTTTAAAATGGTATTTTATTTTTCCAAATACATGCAAAGATAGTTTTCAGCATTCACCTTTGAGAAATCTTGTGTTCAAAATGTTTCTCTCTCTCCCTTTTCCAAGATAGAAAGCATTCTGATACAGGTTATACATGTGCAATTCATTAAATATATTTTCAATATTAAGTTCAGGGACTAATGAAATGAAATGAAGCATAGAGTTGGAAATGCAAATGGACTGCATGGAGATGGCTAAGTAAGAGTGAGTCTGAATTGGGTTATCTATTGCAAATTTTCAGCAACCAGAAGTCTATGGATTTTCAGGGACAGTAGGGAAACCTTTAAGTAGAAGGCTCATGTAGAAAAAATAAGAAGGTAGATTGTAAAGGGAAGAAAGAAAAGATAAATGGAAATAATAGAGGACAGACCAAACTGATAGAGTGAATTTATGGGTGAGACAAATAGGTAAAACAAATATTCTAAGAGAGCAGTTATCTGCCCCAACCTATATGAAGTATGACATTGAATATTGAAAGAAATGAAAGATGTGATTATTTGGAAGGAAAATGAAAACATGAGTTATCATGGGATTGGAGAAGGGAAATTTTTTTCTTAAAAAAAAATCAAGAAGAACAATGTCTGGAAGCTATAGACTAGTAAGTCTTTGATTTTGGGGAAAATCTATAGATTATAGAGATCCTTGGCTATTTTGCTGCATGAGGAGTATTTAATCACACAGACTCATTATACCTTCAAAAACAGTTCATGCTAGACTAGCCTTTCTTTTTTCTTTAAAACAAGATTACTTGAACTAGTAGATTAGATAAAGTTCATACGTATAGGTTGTTTACATTTTAGCAAAATATTTGATGAACTATCTTATACTATTATTGTGGAGAATTTTAATATAAAGTGCACACAGTAAATTGCTGTTTGCTGCATGATATGACAAAAATACTAAACAGACTTAACACTCATAAGTGCTTGCAATCAAATTGTATTATTCTATGGTGTGCAATTATCTACTCAACAATAAAAACACCAACTCCTCTATAGGAACAAGTCACTCATTTGAATCCTAGGCCAATAATAGTATCCCATGTCAGTGTTCAAAAAAAAAGCCTCCTTACTGCCTGACCAAAGGCCATATGTTCTATCTAACATAGACTTCTTACAAGTTTTAATCATTACTTCCTTGCACTAAAACAGAGTATGCTAGTTTCAAGTGCAGGGAAGGTAGAAGTTTGTCCTTGACATGACTCAGTCACAAGCTGATAAGTGGTACCTCTGACTATCTTTCATAATTCTAGGGAGAAATATTAGGGGGTAGCATTCAAGTACTGATTGGCTTGATTTGCTTATATAATTTTCTTGGTTGGTAAATATGTAAGAAATTGTTAAAATTGTCTCCAATATTTTATATTAGTAGTCTATTCTCTCTGAGATTTCAAATATATTTATCACTTGCTTATGGGGCCCATATACAAAGTTTGCTGAATCAGAATAAACAACTGTTTATACTCTTATTGAAAACAAGAGATAGAAAACAAGCTAATAGCAAAATTGCTTAACTAAAACATTTCAATCACAAAATGGAGGCTTTAAACAAAATGGAGCCAATTATGCTAAATTAACATACTTAATATTTCTATAGGAAGATGGAGAAATTAAGTAGATAGAGAACTGGTTAAGAGGCCACATTCAAAGAGATGTTGATGGCTTCATGGTAATATGGCTGAAAGTCATACTATGGAATACTCTAAGGATCTGTATGTGGCCCTGTGCTATTTAACATTTATCAATGATTTTTATTAAGTTATAGACACTATACTCATCAAATTACAGATGATATAAAGGAGCAAGGAATAGCTTACACAATTGAATCAGAATGCAAATATCAGGATCTCTAGGTCAAAAAGACTATAATATAATATAATAAGAAGAAATGAAGAAAAAGAAAGAACACATCAGTGAATTAGTCATGAAACCCCCAAAAATAGGGAAAAGATCAAATTTTAAGTCCAAATTAAACACTAGAATAGGAATCTTGAAAATAAAAAAATAATAAACTTGAAAATTAAAAATTAAATTAATAAATAAAATTAGGATCTCATTTTATGAAATAAAAATTATAAATCTTTAGTTAATTTACTTCAAAAAATAAGAAAACCAAAGTAGTAGGAACAAAAATGAAAATAATGACTTCATTCTCATTCAATATGAAATTAAATTATTAGGAGATATTTTGTCTAATTATATAAACATAAAACAAAAAGTGAAATATATAAATATGTATTAAAATATTGATGAGGAAACCCCAAAACTCTTAAAATCTCCTTGGACTCTGCCTCAGGGAAGGAATCCCACCCCAAGCACAAATAGTTTCCTCCTTATCTAAAAACCCATTCAATTCTATTCAAATTCTAACCATGGCTGGAACTCAGCCAGAAGCCAATATGGGACTCCACCCATGAGCCCCTTCAGATTATCCAAAGCCCCTCTATAAAAAAAGAGACAAACTGGAGTCCACTTTTTGTGGACATCCCAAAAATGGCATCCTTATGCTGGTCATGTCAAGGATTTCTGCCCACCAGAATCAACCCTGGCTCTGGTATCTTCCTACCTTTTAACCTTACTTCCAAACTCCATAATAAACATCTTTTATCAATCTAGGTTTTTGGGTCTGTAAATTTCTTTACAGAGGACTCTTGCATGCTGCTAGACCTCTTTTAACTCTGTATCCTTGCACCAAATCCAAAGGGGTTGCAGGGGAGCTCTATTTGACTCCCTGTTCCCTGAACCTACCACTAGACCTCAATTAAACTTAATTTCATTTAGGTATCCCTTATCTAGTTCTCATCATTTGGTTCCCTGACCAGGAATCCTCAAAAACTAGACCTACCAAAGGGAACCTTAAATTCAGAACCCTGGACAAGGTAAAAGACTTTTTTTTTCCCTTTTCCTATTGTGCAGTGGACATCTAAAGTCACTCAGTCAGGTTTGGGTTGTCTTTAGGGTATATGCTTGGGCTGAGAATTGAGAAAGGTCTCTTTGACATAAGAGAGAACCTGCAAGAGGTTGGAAAACTAAAACCTTTTACCTGTCCAAGATCTAGACACACCTAAACTGCTTCCAGAGACAAAAGACATTCTTTAGCATTTCTAATCCCTTTTTACACACCAGAAATCTGGCCCTCAGGCAGGAACTCCAAGACACACAAGAAGAAGTGTCTCTTTTTCCACACCCCACTCCCCCCACCAAGGAGACACATGGCTGACCCCACCCCTCTCAAGAATCCCAGGCCAACATTCTCTTTGATCTGTTCTGGGAGAAATTTAAGCAAATCTATGTTTGAGCCCTTCTCCCACTCCACTGTTAAATATTTGAGTCTGTATGGTTAGGTTGTAGCCACAAGGAGAAAGGACACTGGATTGGAGTGAGTTTGGAGATATATATCTACCTGGCTGCTACTCCCTGGACAGGGGTAAGTGGTCTCTCCTTCAGGTCTTGCTCTCACAGCAATTTTTGGCGGGGTGGGAGGTTGGGGGGTGGTGCTTGGACGAGCTACCCCACCCTCAAGTTCCCAAGTGAGCCCTTGCCATCTGGGAAGCACTGGGTGAGATAACATCTCTTCTTCCCCCATCCTCTCTCCTCTCAGACCTCTCCCATGTGGCTTGGCAACCTGCCATTTAAATGCTCCCATCCTGTCCCCTTCTTGGGGTATTGTACAGTGGGAAAATTGGGGACTCAAATCTTAATCTTCTCAAATCTCTGGAAAAGTTTCCCATCAACTCTTAAAACAGTACTTTGCTGGCAATCTGGACAAGCAGGCCACACTCCTCCCAGATCTTTTACCTGGCTCTTAAAGGAGCTGTAACTTTCAGCCCTCTCAGAGAGAAAGTTTGTCCCATACATTTTAAAATGGGACTTGGTTTCCCTGATTTGGTCATCCTGCATTAGAACAGAGCCCCCTGACACAGCTTTTTACTGTAGCAGCCTCAAAATTACGCTTTTCCATGCCCATGAAGCTGTCTACAAAGACAGGGAATTTCAAACTGCTCCACATTTTTCCCCTAGCCTCAGGGCATTTACTGAAAGTTTTCTTTAACTAGCTGTCTCCTGGAACCCTGTGACATCTCTCTGTCTCACTTTCCTATCTAACCTTACAAGTGGGAACTCCTAACTCTTGAATTTTCTTGGTCCCAGGACCTTTTGCTCTTAGCACACTCTCCTATTTTTCTGGATTGGCATTATATGCCCACTGCCAACAATTAAAGATTTCTTTTCTAAGCTCCAACCCTTGCCAGGTTGCAGCTTCAAGAAAGACCTTTGGAATGATGGCTGGGGAATAAAATTCTGAATCAAGGCAAATTAAATTAATTGTTAAGAGAGTAAACATGGCTTCTCTCTTTTCTCTTATTCCCTGAACTGCAGTAGTTAATGAGTTGGGAAAGATGGAACCTAGGAACCTATTTTCAAAACTCCTTAACTACTTTCAATTTGGTGGTGCCTCTTATGGAAAACAAAAAGAAAAAAAACAAACAAACCTGCCACTAGACTTCAATTAAACCTAATTTCATTTAAGTACCCCTTATCTAGTTATCATCAATATCAACTATCCATATTAAGAAAAATAGAAAACTTAAATAACCTTATGACAGAAAAAGAAATTGGACAAGCTATCAATGAGGTACATAAGAACAAATTCCCAGAACTAAATGGATTTACAAGTGAATTCTATCAACCATGTAAAGAATAATTGATTCCAACACTACAGAAACTATTTTTAAAAATATGTAAAGAAGCAGTTCTGCCACAAGTAATCTTTTGTTACCCAAATCAGTGAGACTATAAACAGAGAAAGAAAACAATAGACCACTTTATTTAATGAACAGTGATGCAAAAGAATGTGTGTACTTAAATAAAATACAAGCAATTAGATTACAACAATGTGTCACAAATGATGCAATGTGATCAAGTGGGATTTATAATAGAATGAAAAGACAATTTAATATTAATAAAACTATCACCATATTAAAAACTAAAACAATAAAAATATATGATTATATCAATAGATAAATAAAAAGTCTTTGACAAAATACAATTCATTCCTATTACAAGCACTAGAAATTCTAGGAATAAATGGAGTTTTCTTTAAAATGACAAATTTGAATACCAATAAGATCAGGGATGAAACAAGATGTCCATTATACTATTTATTAATATTGTAATTCAATTGCTAAAGTGATAATACAAGAAAAAATAGAGAAATAAAAATAGGCAATCACTTTTTGCATATTGGATGATTGTATACTTAGACAGTCCTAGAGAACCAACTAAAAAAGCTAGTTGAGACAATTAGTAGCTTATCAAATCTGCTGGAAAAAAAAAATAAATAAATACACCTAATAATCAGCTTTCTATATACAACAAAACCCAACATGAAGAGATAAAAGGAAAAGTGCCATTAAAAACAACTATAAACAATAAAAACTCCCTGTCAAGATAAATCAAGAGACTGTATTAAAAACATTTATGAAATCTTTTCAAAAAAGCAAAAATAGATCTGAATAATTGAAGAAATTCAACTGTTCGGGAGAGGTCAAGTCACACTAATAATATGACAATTCTATCTAAGTTAATTTACTCTAATCAAACTAATAAAGAGATAATCATGAAAACAATCTGTTTCTAGCTAAGAAATAGAGTGGTGGACCAGTGAAATAGAGTAATTACACAATATGAACATAGCTATTTGATGTTTGATAAACCTAAAGATCCAAGCTTTGTGGGTAAGAACTAACCATGTAACAAAAATTT
Source organism: Sminthopsis crassicaudata (assembly GCF_048593235.1). Taxonomy (NCBI): domain Eukaryota; kingdom Metazoa; phylum Chordata; class Mammalia; order Dasyuromorphia; family Dasyuridae; genus Sminthopsis; species Sminthopsis crassicaudata. The sequence goes on from NC_133619.1 coordinate 245,669,952, forward strand.
CTGGGAAAACTGGAAAAAATGGAAGAGTTTTGGCATAGATCAACATTTCACTCTGTATTCCAATTGTGTCAAAGTCAAAATGGATAAAGAATTTAGACATAAAGCAAGATAACATAAATAAATTAATTAGCATGGAGGAAAAAAAAAACTATTAGATCTTTAGATAAGAGTTTGTGACCAAAGATGATATAGATTACAGGAAGCAAAAAGGATAATTTTGATTACATGGAATTAAAAAGCTTTTGCACAAACAAAACTAATGCAGCCAGAATTAGAAGAAAGCAGGAAAATGGTGGAGGGTGGTATTTTATAACAAGTTTCTCTTATAAAGGCCTCATTTATAAACTATATAAGGAAGAAAGCCAAATTTGGGGGGAAAAATATAAGGAACCATCCCCACTTTGACAAAAAGTCAAAAGACATGTATCAGCAATTTTCAGATAAAAAAATCAAAGCTAATAAGTCACATAAAAGAATGCTCCAAATCACTAGTGGTCAAAGAAATGAAAATTAAACAGCCCAGAAATACTAGCTTACAACTGTTTTATTGACTAAAATGACAAATTCTGGAGGCCATGTGGAAAAATTGGCACACTAATGCATTTTTGTGGAATTGTGAGCTAGTCAAACCATTCTGGAGAACAATATGTAATTTTGCCCAAAGGACTATTAAACTGTGAATACTCAGTAATAGTACTACTAGATCCATATCCAAAAGATATCAAAGAAAAGAAAAAAAGTACCTATTTGTACAAAAATCTTTAAGTAGCTCTTTTTGTGGTGGCATAGAATTAGATATTTAGGGGATTTCCATCAACTGGGGAATGACTATACAAGATGTGATATATGCTTGCAATGGAAGACTATTCTATAAGAAATGACAAACAGCATGGTTTCAGAAAAATTCTTGGAAAAACGTATATGAATTGATAAAAAAAAAAAAACATTGTTTTTGGTAACAACAAAATTGTAAAGATGATCAACTATGAAAAACTTAGCTAAATCTCATTAAGATAATTTCAATGGACCTATGTTGAACAATATTGGAGAACTAATAAATTCTGAGTACCAATCAAAGCATACTTTGTTTTTTGTTTGTTTGTTTTTTTCTTGTTTGTGTGTAGGTGTTTTCTTTTACAACAATGGCCAATATGGAAATATATTTTGCCTGACTTCATTTGTTTGATATCATAATTCTTGCTTTCTCAATGAATGGGGGAGGAATGGGACAAAGTGAGAACATTTGGAACTCAACATTTTCAAAATGAATTTTAAACCTTTTTATGTATAATTAGGAAATGTTTAATGAAATAAATAAAATATTATTATTTAGAAGTATACCTGACAAGTAGTTAAACAACCTTTGTTTGCGAAACACTAGTAAGGGGGTGGGGGTGTCACTAAATCTGATCTATTCCATTTATCATTGGCTTTAATTGGCCAGATGTATTTACAAATGAATTCTCCCAAACATTCAAAGAACAATTAATTCCAATATGATGTAAACTTTCTTGGAAAAATAGTCAAAGAGAATCACTGGGTGTAATTGGTTCAATTTATTGCTGCTCTATTGGAACTAATTTGGTTCATCTAATTGTTGTTGCACATACAGGTCCCTTTCCCTTCCTTAAAATCTCTTTGGGATATAAGCCCAGTAGTAACACTGCTGGATCAAAGGGTATGCACAGTTTGAACACTTTTTGAGCATAGTTCCAAATTGCTCTCCAGAATGGCTGCATGTATTCACAATTCCAGCAACAACGTATCAGTGCCCCAGTTTTCCCATATCACCTTCAACATTCTGCATTATCTTTCCTTGTCATTCTAGCCAATCTAACAATTGTGTAGTGATATCTCATAGTTGTCTTAATTTGCATTTCTCTGATTAATAATGACTTGGAGCATCTTTTCTTATGGCTAGAAATAGTTTAAATTTCTTCGCTGAGAATTGACCATTTATCAATTGAAGAATGGCTTGATTTCTCATAAATTAGAGTAATTCTCTATATATTTTGGAAATGAGGCCTTTATCAAAACCTTTGACTGTGCAAATATTTTCCCATTTCATTGCTTCCCTTATAATCTTGTCTACATTCGTTTTGTTTGTACAAAAACTTTTCCATTTAATATAATCAAAAGTTTCTATTTTGTGATCAATAATGATCTCTAGTTCTCCTTTGGTCACAAAATTCCCTACCTCCTCCACAGGTCTGAGAGGTAAACTATCCTATGTTTTTCTAATTTATTTATAATCTCATTCTTTATGCCTAGGTCATGAACCCATTTTGACCCTATCTTGGTGTATGGTGTTAAGTGTAGGTCAATGCCTAGTTTCTGCCATACTAATTTCCAATTATCCCAGCAATTTTTGTAAAACAGTGAGTTCTTTTCCAAAAGTTGGCGTCTTTGGGTTTGTCAAACACTGGATTATTAAAGTTATTGACTATTTTGACTTTTGAACCCAACCTATTCCACTGTTCAACTAGTCTATTTTTTAGCCAATACCAAATATTTTTGGTGATCACTGCTTTATAAGATAATTTCAGATCTGGTACAGTTAGGCCACTTTCATTTGATTTTTTTTTCATTAATTCCTTTGAAATTAGTAACCTTTTGTTTTTCCATATGAACTTTGTTGTTATTTTTTCTAGGTCATTAAAATAGTTTTTTGGGGAGTCTGTTTGGTATAGTACTAAATAAACAGATTAATTTGGTAGTACTGTCATCTTTATTATATTTGCTCACCCTATCCAAAAGCATTTGATATTTTTCCAATTGGTTAGATCTGACTTTATTATTGTGGAAAGTATATTGTAGTTGTGCTCGTATAGTTCCTGATTTTCCTTTGGCAGATAGATCCCTAAATATTTTATACTAATGCTAATTACTTTAAATGTAACTGAAAATTTTATTTTTGTAGCTCTAACTGTTCGATTTTGCTAGTGATATATAAGAATGCTGATGACTTTTGTGGGTTTATTTTGTATCCTGCAACTTTGCTAAAGGTGTGGATTATTTTTAGTAGAATCTCTGGGGTTTTCTAAGTATACCATCATATCATCAGCAAAGAGTGATAATTTGGTTTTCTCATTACTTACTCTAATTCTTTTAATATCATCCTCAAATCTTATTGCCAAAGCTAGCATTTCTAACACAATATTAAATAGTAATGGTGATAGTTACAGTTTATCCCCAATACATATGATGCTTACTGATGGTTTTAAATAGATGCTACTGATTATTTTAAGGAAAAGTCCATTTATTCCTATACTCTCAAATGTTTTGAATAGGAATAGATATTGAATTTTGTCAAATGCTTTTTCTGCATCTATTGATGATCATATGATTTTTGTTAATTTGGTTATTAATATGGTCGATTATACTAATAGTTTTCCTAATATTGAATCTGTCCTGCATTCTTGGTATAAATCCTACTTGATCATGGTGTATTATCCTGGGGATGATTTTCTGTAGTCTTCTTGCTAATATCTTGTTTAAGATATTAGCATCAATATTGATTAGGGAGATTGGTCTATACTTTTCTTTCTCTGATTTCAACCTACCTGATTTAGGTACTAGTTCCATGTCTGTGTCATAAAAGGAATTGTAGGAGTCCTTCATTCCCTATTTTTTCAAATAGTTTATATAGCATTGGGGCTAATTGTTCTTTAAAAGTTTGGTAGAATTGACATCTAAATCCATCTAGTCCTGGGGATTTTTTTTTCTTAGGGAGTAGGTTAATAGCTTATTCTATTTCTGTTTTTGAAATAGGACTATTTAAGCAATTTATCTCCTCCTCTGTTAATCTGGGAAGCCTATATTTTTGGAGGTAGTCATCTATTTTACTGAGGTTATTAAATTTATTGGCATAAAGTTGGGCAAAGTAACTCATTATTGCTCTAATTTCCTCTTCATTGGTGAAAAGTTCTCCCTTTTCATTTTTAAGACTAACAATTTGATTTTCCTCTTTCCTTTTTCTAATCAGATTTACCAGAGGTTTATCTATTTTATTCCTTTTTTCATAAAAACAACTCTTTGTTTTATTTATTAATTCAATAGGTTTTTCTTTCAATATTATTAATTTCTCCTTTTAATTTTAGAATTTCAACTTTAGTATTTTATTGGTGGTTTTTAATTTGGTTTTTTTCTGGCTTTTTAAGTTGCAATCCCAATTCATTGATCTTCTCCTTCTCTATTTTATTCAAGTAAACCTCTAAAGATATAAAATTTTCCCATATTACCACTTTGGCTGCATCCCACAAATGTTGGTATGATGTCTCATCATTGTCATGATCTTGAGTAAATTATTAATTGTATCTATAATTTGCTGTTTTACCCAATCATTCTTTAAGATGAGATTATTTAGTTTCCAATTACTTTTTGGTCTATTTACCCTTAACTTTGGTTAAATGTATTTTTATTGCATCATGATCTGAAAAGAAAGCATTTACTATTTCTGCCTTCCTGCATTTAATTTTGAGGTCTTTATGTCCTAATATATGGTTAATGTTTGTATAGGTTCCATGAACTGCTGAGAAGAAAGTGTAATCATTTCTGTCTCCATTTAGTTTTCTCCAAAGATCTATTATACTTAACTCTTCTAATATTTGATTTACCTCTTTAACTTCTTTTTTATTTGTTTTGTGGTTTGATTTATCTAATTCTGAGAGTGCAAGGTTGAGATCTCCCACTGTTATACTTTTGCTGTGTATTTCTTCTTGCAACTCTCTTAACTTCTCCTTTAAGAAGTTAGATGCTGTACCAATTGGTGCATATATGTTTAGTATTGATATTGCTTCATTGTCTATGCTACCCTTTAGCAATATATAGTTTCCTTCCTTATCTCTTTTTTGCTTTTGCTTGATCTAAGATAATGATGGCTACCCCTCCTTTTCTGACTTCACCTGAAATATAATAGATTCTGCTCCAGCCTTTTACCTTTACTCTGCATGTATCTCCCTGCTTTAAGTGTGTTTCCTGTAAACAACATATTGTAGGGTTCTGACTTTTGATCCAGTTTGCTATCTGCCTTTATGGGAGAGTTCATCCCATTCACATTTTCAGTTAAAATTACTAATTCTGTATTTCCTGCCATCTTATTACCCCCAGATTATGCTTTTCTTTTTCTTATCCTCTGTACCTCCCTCCCCAGTATTAAACTTATGGGCACCATTTGCCTCATGCAGCATTCCCTCTTTAGTGTTGCTCCCACCCCCTTTGAATCCCTTCCTCATTCTTATATCTTTCCCTTATTACTCTTTTCCTTTTCTACTTTTAATGAGGTAAGAGAAGTTTCTCTGTAAAACAGATATGTCAATTATTTTCTCTTTGAGAGAAATCTTACTCTCGTGAGAGTAAGATTCACACAATGTTCCTCCCCTTGTTTAAATTCACTCAGATATAATAGGTTAACTTTGCCTCTTCATGGGATGTAGTTTCCCTCTTTTTATATCCCCTTTTCCCTTTTTCTTATACTATCCCCTTTCCATTTCTACTTCCCTTTTTTATATCAATAAAATCACGTTATACAAGCACTCTTTATGTACATCCATAACAGAAATACAGTTCTCAAAAGTTCTTTTTACCTTTTTCTGCTTCTCTTGAGTCCTATAGTTGGAGGTCAGATTTTTTGTTTAGTCCTGGTTTTTTTCATTAGAAACAAATGGAATTCACCTGCTTCATTATTGTCCATCTTCTACCCTGGAAGAAAATGCTCAGCTTAGCTGGGCAGTTTATTCTTGGCTGCATTCCAAGTTCTTTTGGTTTTCAGAATATCAGATTACAGGCCCTTCCATCCTTTAATGTGGAGGTAGCTAGATCCTGAGTGATCTTTATTGTGGCTCCTCAGTATTTGATTTCTGTTTTTGTTTTTGTTTTTGCTTTTTGGTTTTTTTTCTGGCTGCTTCTAATATATTTTTTTTCCTTAGTCTGATAATTCTGAAATTTAGCCACAATATTCCTTGGAGTTTTTATTTTAGGGTCTTCTTCAGAAGGTGTTCCATAAATTCATTCAATGCCTATTTTACCTTCTGATTTTATTACATCTGGCAGTTCTCTTTGATGATTTTCTGTAATATAGTGTCTAGGCTCTTTTTTCCCTCATAATTTTCAGGGAGTGCAATAATCCTAGATTTATTTTCCAGGTCTGTTGTTTTTCCAAGTAGATATCTAACTTTATTTTTTTTCTATATTTTCATTTTTTTTTGTTTTCTTAGATGATTCTTGATATCTCAATGAGTTATTCATTTCTATTTTTTCAGCTCTGATTTTTAATGAGTTATTTTCTTCATTAGCTTTTTTTTTTTTACTTCTTGACTTTTTAAATGAGTTGTTTTGCTCCATGCATTTTTTCCCATTTCACTATTTTTTATTGAGTTTTCTTTTTCCAATTTACAAATCCTACTTTATCTTTTCCAATTCACAAATTTTGTTTCCCTGAGAGTTCTTTATCTTTTCCAATTCACATTTTAGGAAGTTGTTTTCTTTTTTCACTTTATCAAATTTTTCTTTAAATGAATCATATGCCTTTTCTGTACTCTCTTGCAGAGTTTCTCTTTCCTTTCCCCATTTTTATTGTAGCTCTCTTTTAAGATCTTTCATAATTTCTTCTAGGAGAGCCTTGTGTGATGGGGACCAGGTTACATCCCCCTTTGGGGTTTTGTCTGGAGACAGTCTGCTATTATTCTCAGGGCTGAAAACCTGCTCTCTTTTTGTTTAGAAACTATGGTTGGTTAGTGTATGGTTGCATTTTTTTACTAATTTTTAATTTTTTTTAAAAAGTCCTTAGGATCTGCCTTCAGGGAAAGGAAGTTACTAGCTTCGATATATGGACAGTAGCTGTTCTGCAAACTGCTTGCTAAGAGTAGCCAAGCTGCAGAAGTGCCCTGGGAAAAGGCCCAAACAGGTTCTTGTAGAAATTCTATTGACCTGAGCAGAGCTCTCCTGGATAAATGCAGATTTGTGGCTGCCCCAAGCTCCTCCTCTCCTCCCCCTTCCCCTCCCCACCGCAGCTGCTGATTTGTGACTCCCCAGGCAAAATCCCTGTGCTGCATAATGGGGCTGCACAGCTGTGCTGTGGTCTGTGCTGAGTCACTTCCAGTGCTGGATGAGTGTAGCCAGATCCTGTTAGATTTTGTTGATTTTTGGATTACATTTTACCTTTGGCCTTTTTGTAACTTCTCTGCTGATCTATTGTTTTGCAACCAAAGCAGAGCAGCCATCCTGTGTTAGAGTCCTCCCTACAAAATCCCTACTTATGGAGACTGCTCCTGTCCCTCTGCTCAGTGTGCTACCTCCCTGCCTGTACTGGCCTACTCCCCTGAATCAGGACATATGTTTTCTGGCAATCTTCCAAATTATCTTTGGCTGGAAATTTGTTGTATTCCTAATATTTGTGAATTTTACCAGTTAAGCACTATTTCTGAGGCTGAATTTGGTAATTAGTAGTGAGGGTGGAAGAGGAGCTTAGAATGATACATGTGTCTTCTCCACCATCTTGGTTCCACCCCTGCAGGGTACAACTATTAAAATATTATCTATCAGGGCAGCTTGGTGGCTCAGTAGTTAGAGCACCAACCCTGAAGTCAGAAGGATCTGAGTTCAAATCTGGCCTCAACACTTAACACTTCCTAGCTGTGTGATCCAGGATAAGTCACTTAACCCCAATTGCCTCAGCAATAAATAAATAAATAAAATTATCTAGCAATGTTCTAAACATCATGTGATTATGAACAACCACTGACTTATATTCCACCATTCTTTCACCTAGTCGCTTGTACATTTGCCCTCAGCCCACTGCTCCTCACAAAGTCATGGCTAAAAGTTGATACTTCTGTACTCTTTGAATTTTTACAAAGGAAACATATAAAAGTAATAGAATACTAATATGTTATAAGAACTGACAAAAGTAATGTGGTCAGTGAAACTTCAAAAGACACATATGAGTTGATTCAGAATAAAGCATAGAATAGGGAGAAATATGTCTTTAACAACAACATTGTTAAGATAACTTCAATAGATTTAACAATTTTTATCAATGTGATAACCAACCATTATTTCAAAAGATTAATGATGCTATAATCTGTGCTACTCAGCTTTTGAACAAATAAAGTATAGATTCAAGATGCACAATGAGAAATATATTTTTGACAGGCCAGTGTGGGCATGTTTATTGATTATAAGAGTTTTGATTCCCTTTTAAATTAAAGGGTGATAAGAGTGAAAAAATATAAATGCTTAACCATTTAATTTTTTTTATTAAAAACATATGCATCTTTTGTAACACCTTTTAATATGACTAGAAATGGTTTCAATTTATTCATCTGAAAAATGTCTGTTCATATCCTTTGACCATTGATCAATTGGAGAATAGCTTGAACTCTTAGAAATTTGAGTCAATTCTTTATATATTTTAGAAATTAAACATTTATCAGAACATTTGAATGTAAAAATGTTTTCCCAATATATTGCTTCCCTTCTAATCTTGTCTGCATTAGTTTTGTTTGTACAAAACCTTTTTAACTTAATTTCATCAAAATTATCTATTTTATGACCAATAATTATCTCTAGTTCTTCTTTGGTCACAAATTCCTTCCTCCTCCACAGATCTGAGAGGTAATCTATTCTGTGTTCTTCACATATATTTAAAATACTATTCTTTATGTCTGGATCATGAATCCATTTCAACCTTATCTTGGTATATGATGGTATGTGGGGGTCAATATCTAGTTTCTCCTATACTAGTTTATAATTTTCCCAAAAGTTTTTGTCAAATAGTAAATTCTTATCCAAAAGTGTTAGAATTACAAGGATTACTCAGGTTGTCTAAACAATTCTCTGGCTCAGAATTCAAACCTTTGGTTCAGGCATTTGAAGGGAGTTTACACCTTTGGACTTCTGAGGTAGAGTTTACATGTTTAAAGGAGTTTGCATCTTTAGAGGGAGCAAGTTCATTGGTTGAAGTATTTTCCCACAAGCCCCTGAGTTCTTGCATGCCCCTTTAAAAGGAGCAAGTTCATTGGTTGAAGTATTTTCCCACAAGCCCCTGAGTTCTTACATGCCCATTCTCTGCGAGGATAAAAGAGGCAACATTGAGCCTGGAGAGTAGTCTGACTGGGAGATTGAGTTTAGACAGCGGTCTGGAAGGAGAGTCAGGCTGGGAGAGTGAGTTGAGACAGCAGTCTGGAAGGATAACTTAGAGAAGCCTGGACCTTCACACAAAAGCTAAGGTCTTTGGGTTTGTCAAACGCTAGATTGTTATGACATTGACTATTTCATTATGTGAACTTTACATATTCCACGGATTTACTGCTCTATTTCTAGGCCAGCAACAAATGGTTTTGATGACCACTGCTTTATAATATAGTTTTAGATCTGGTACAACTAGGCCACCTTCATTTGCTTTTTGTTTTTCATTAATTCCCTTGAAATGCTTGACCTTTTGTTCTTCCAGATGAATTTGGTTGTTATTTTTTCTAGGTCAGTGAAATAGTTTCTTGGGAGTTTGATTGGTATAGCACTAAATAAATAGATTACTTTAGGTAGTATTGTCATCTTTATTATATTTGCTCAACCTATCCAAGAACACCTGATATATTACAAATGTATAGATCTGACTTTATTTGTGTGGAAAGTGTTGAGTAGTTTTGCTCAAATAGTTCCTGACTTTCCCATTTTTGTGTCTATGATTTGCTGTTTCACCCATTCATTATTCAGGATGAGATTATTTAATTTTCAATTATCTTTTTGGCCTATTTCCCCTGGCATTTTCTTGAATATAATTTTATTGCATGGTGATCTGAAAAAATGCATTTACTATATGGTAGGTCACCAATAATCAAAGCTTGTCAAGATTGATACAAACTCTTGTAGTTTATATTCTGTTTACATAGTCTGTAAGAACCAAGATTTTCCTCCGAATACTAATTTTTTCAAATGTTACATTGTGCACCACAGGAAATTAGAAACTGACACAGTGCATTATATGGACAATGCTATTATATTGACAATTATGTGAAAGGTATAAGAAAAAAGATAAAACCACATGCCAAAAAAGGAAATGAGACTGGGGAAGGGAAGGGATTTAAGCATTTAAGTGTCTACTATGTACCTGGCACTGTGCTAAGCTCTTTAAAAATACTACTGCATTTATTGCTCACAACAATCCTGGGAGATAGGTGCCATTATTACCTTCATTTTACAGTTGAAGAAACTGAAACAAATAAAATTTAAGTATCATACATCTATTATGAGTCTGAGGTCAAATCTGAATTTAGGACTCCCCCAACTTCAAGGCCAATGCTCTATCCACTGTGCCACCTAGTGGCCAATAATAGTCAACAAATATAGAACTTAAAGTTTTATACAGACCATTCTTTACAACCATCATATATATATATATATATATATGTATATATATATATATGTGTGTGTGTGTGTGTGTGTGTGTGTGTGTGTGTGTGTATACATATATATATATGTATATATATATATATATATATATATATATATATATATATATATTTAGTACAAATATTTGGAGTCATTTTTTGTAGAAAAGTTAACTGAGACTCTGTGAGGTTTAGTGGATGATCATGGTCACAGAACTAACTGAAAGGACAAGAAATATTTTAGTTATTTATCTTTGTATTCCCCACACATAGGCTTGGATATAATAAGTGTTTATGAATGTTTCTTGAGTTAAGTGGAAGAAGGTAATGAAATCAAGTTCTTCTGGATATAAATGTACAGTTAGGTTCCTAAGTGACATGAACACCCTTGCACTAAGCATATAAATATGAAAACTCATGACTATGGAGTAGGCATATTCCCTATGAAAGCAAACAGTGGATTGCAACAATTTTTAACCTATACAAAGAGATAGAGAAGCATATTATTACAAATGTCCATCCAGTGTGAGGGGATATGTCCCCCTTAGTGAGTTACCCACAGGCACATTGAAGTAAATTGGAAGTCCCATGATGAGCTTTTCATGATTCTTTTTGGTACTTTCCTATGAAAACAATTTCAAGGGATTTGTTCTTTTCTATGTATCATTAGAGTAGAAAACCCAAAGGTGCTTCTATTTGTCTCTGTTCATCTCTGGGGCTTGTGAGAATGAATTGGAAATGTGGCCCAGGACAGAGAAGTAAAAATGGGAATTTATTTCTAAGGGTGATATAATAGGTCTTCTGCAAAATTATCTGTGCCTTAGAACTTGTTCAAAGGCAATTGCTTTTTCTGAGCTACAGAATTAGGTAATAGTACATAACAACTGATATAATTTGATTCCTATGATAATAAAGAAAAAAATCATTTTCTACAATGTTAACAAAAATGATCCATGGCCCAATTTTTGATATTTTATTTATTATCTTTTGTCCTATAAGTAAAGACCTAGAGGTGATGTTATTTGTGCTTGTAATTATTGAAAGTTAGCATAGGCATTTAACACCTTAATTGACAATATTCTAAATGGCCATGGAATGAGCATATTAATCCATGCAAGTAAATTTGTTGATTTGTAAAAAATAAAAAAAAGAAAAAAAAAAAAAAAAAGAAACTCTAGACAAAAAGTGTGAGAACAGAGTTGACAATGTTATCTATGGCCAGAAAATTCAGAGGAAAATTTAAATATTTTATTTAAATTTTAATATTTGCTTTTGAACCTGCTTTTAAAAAATTTTTAAACATTGCAATATTATTAGTAAATCAATTCAATTTCTCTAGGAGCTTTGTAGTTGTCAAGATTTTATCAACTCTCCTAAATTCTCAATTGGCCACATATGATACAACTCTGAAATGCACATTTTTATTATTTTCTATATCTATTGAATAATTTTATTTTTCACATTCTTATTTTGAAAAGAGAATGATTTGCATAGGATTTAAAAAATTCTTTTTCACAATAATAATAATAATAATAACAATGAGGGCACAAATTATCTTCCCCATTTTGCTCATGTGTTTTTGGTTTTAGTTTCCTCCCCACCAAAAATAATGGGAGAAGAAGAGGCTTTGAGAGTCCTCTAGAATTCAAGATACTTTGTGTGATCTGGCCATGGTCGCTGATAGGATCAACAAGAGAAGACATTTAGTTGGAATGGTTAAATAAAAAGGTCTGTTCAATTCTCCATGGGGCAATTTTAAAATACTTTCTAGGCAGAAATGTGAATCTTACTAGCAAAAAGTAGACACATATTTCCACTCCAATTACATATTGGTCTGGGTGGGCTAATTTCAAAATAACTTTACTGAAAAAGAAATAGCAGCAAAGATTTGTCCAGTCAAACTGTCCTGCTTGCAATTCATTAGGAAGTATGATCTCCTTAAAGATTTTCATTTCCTCTTTGTGTGTGTGTGTGTGTGTGTGTGTGTGTGTGTGTGTGTTTCCATGCTTGAAATGCATTCCTTTCCTAATTTTAACTCTTCAAATCACTATTTACCTCTAACACTCAGAGAATCTTTTACATGAGACATTTCCTTAACACTTCCTACCATGCTAATGTCCTTAATGCAAAAATCACCTTTCATCAAATGTAAGCCTGTTTTATATATTCACATACACACACACACATACACACACACACACACACACACACACACACACACACACACACACTTTCCCCAATTGAACAGAAGCCTGAGAATGTTTCTTTGCATCCCCAGTACCAACAATTGTTTTGACACACAGTAGGTGCTTAAAAATCAACCAACTAGCACTGTGCTAACCACTGGACTTTTTTTAAGGCAAAAAAAAATTACAGGCCCTTCCCTCAAGGACTCTAAGAATTAATGAAGGAGATAAGAAGCATACAACTATGTAGAGATAAAATATATAGGATAAATTGGGTGTAGTCTCAGAAGGAAGCCACTAAGATAAAGAAGAGCTAGGAAAAGCTTCTGGTAAGAGGTGGCATTTTAGTTAAGAACTGAAGGAAGTTAGAGAAATTAGAAAGCAGAGATGATGAGTGAACTGGCTGGACTACACAGTAGGTTCAGATTCATCAAGGAAGGAGAGAATGTTGATTGCCACAACAGTTAAGGGAAATTTATGGGTGAGAATAATTGGGGAGTCCAGGACAATGACCTAGCAGAATACATGTACACACACACAGACACACAAACACACAGTCACACAGACACACACACACACACACACACGCACACACACACACACACACACACAGATTTGCACTAACTGTAATTAATTGGAGGGACAAGATGGTACTCAGTGTTGTTCTAAGTCACAAAAAAAGTATTTCCAAGCATCATCAGCACTGGGTGTAGACTTACTGGCTATGGGAATCCAGGCATTTTGTCTACTCACAGGGACTCATTAAGAAAGAGGCAGCGCCAGAGTTCCCATCAGCAGGTTTTTTTTGAATGATGCCATTGTTCCTACCTAGTCCTTTCTTGCTATGTATGGGTGAGCCCAAATGGTTAGTCTAAGGTTTGCTCCTCACTCAAAGAGGAAGAAAGTTCCAAACATGGAAGACAGACTGTAAAAATCCTTAAGAGTCAGGAGAAGGGTTGTTTTGTTTAAGGAACACAAAGGAGAATTCTTTCATAGGACCAGAGAGTACATGGAATGGAGTAAAGTATAAGAAGAATGGAAAGGTAAAACGGGGCCAAATTATGAAGAGTTTGACTGAGAAGAGAGGCAAAACTGAATCTTTCTCTCCCTAGTACTTCAAGTCATGTGGGCTTTGTAGATCTGTGTGAATATTATAAATGCTAAAGTGATCATGGGTAATTTCTTTTCATGAAATATATGTGTTGCTATAAGTGTGGAATATGTGTAAAAATTCTTAGGGCAAGTGAACCTTTCTTGTTTCCTATAACAAAGCTGAGTTATTTTTCTGCTTGGTTGAACTTAAAACTCAAAGTATTATTAGATATTAAAAGTCTATAGTGTTTATATAAGTGACTGGTGAGATAGAATTACTGGTTGAGATACTTTTCTATACTGTGTGTGCACTCACATTTAAGCCCTTTGTGCATTCCTTTCTAGTTTTAATACATTTTTCTATGTTTCATGATTTTTTCAGCATGTTTCTTGTAAGGAAGTTCAAGAATGAGGGCTAAAAATTAATCAAATTCAGTTACCCCTCATCCCAGAACTGGTGTCAAACATAATAGCTATTGATATTTTCATAATATTAAAAATTTTTTAAAGCACTCCCTATACATTTTCATGTTTGAATTTTATACCAATCTTGTAAGTAGGAATGACAAGTATTATTGTCCCATTTTAAATTGATAACCACTCTCTGGGAAGTCCCATGCTCTACTTAGCATTTTGTGAATGTTCCACTGAGCAGAAGTAATGAATGACATCTCCTATATTGTATTCAGAATCTGTAATATTTTATCCCTTAGCTCTGTCTCCCTTTGTGGGACATGACTGACTCATTTTTAAGAGATTGTAGATTTATGTATCTACTCAATTAAAATTTAGCTCCAAGCCCTACCCATTGTTGAACCTGATTTGCTTTTCTTGAACTCATTCTATTTCAGCAAAAAAAAAAAAAAAAAACAAAAAAACTAGTTGTATGGCTATGGTATAATGATGTTGTTTCTCCATGGAAGCAGATTTAAGCATGCTTAAATACTCTATGTGGCATTTTTTGTTAATTGTATAGAATTAATAGAATATAAATATTAAATTGTAAGAATTAATAAACTAATAATAATATATTTAGAAAGCAGTTATGAACCTGCTACTCTTTAAAATCCCATAAATCCCTTGGGCATAAGATTGATACAAACTACAATAGTTAAGAAATGTACAAGTAAATGGGCAATGGAATGTAACAAGCATTCCTAGAAGATGCTTAATTTCAAATTGGAATGACTATTAGATATTGACACAGAACCTCAAGATTCCATCTAGAGGAACTCAATACAAACAAATCAAGTGATATACTTAGCATCTGGATTGATTCAGGATCTAAGCTCATACTGATATTTGTAACTTGTTCTTAGCTCTCTTTACTGGCAAGTATGCTGAAATTCTATACACAGTTAGGCAATCTTTGGTAAAGGTGAATGTATTAAAGTAGACAACCCTCACAAAGAAAAGTATGGGACTGCCACTGACCTTTAACATATATGAAGGCACAGCTTTATAATGCTCAATTTTCTTCATTCTCTCTCATTGCCCACAGATAAGTCCCTATTGTTCCTCCTGACTGGGTGACAATTTGGTAGTCAGAATGAGAACAGTGTTGTCTCTGATTTTTCTGTTTATAGATAATGCAGTGATATAGAAAGAAAACTAGACTTAGAATCAAAGGACTTTAGATTTTGAATTCTACTTCTACAACTTGCTACCCATTTTACTTTGGACACATCATTTTTCAAGCAATTTATGAACATTTATAAACATTGTGCTAAGCACCAGGGATTTAAAAAAAATAGACAAAAGACAGTCTGTGTTTGATTACTGGAGGAAGCCATTGACCATCAATTTACTGATTGCTTGCTAGTATAACTAATAAATTGATTATTAACTGATCAGAAATGTTGTCTCTTAGGGATTTTCATTCCTTTCACTTCACATTTATGTCTCATTCCTATCTCCTCCAGTGCATCTTCCCTTGTAATAATGATTATAGGATTATGGGTTATACCAGTGTTTTCATTGGCATAGAGAACACCCAAGTAAAGAAATTGCTTGTATCAATGAAAGTCAATTATTTTCTTTGCAATTTGTGGACTTAGAGATTTTCCCTGAGCATTGAGTTTCAGTTACTTGCCCAGAGATAGGACTTGAACTCAGATACTCCTAACTCTAAGGCCAAAACTTCTATCCACCATGTAATGGTCTCCTCTTTGCTAACAAGTATTAGCAAAATATAATAATAATAATAATAATAATAGCAATTAAATATGAAACAAAACAACTAGGGGCAAAACCAAGATGGTGGAGAAGGTATAGGCAACTTTCTAAGCTCCTCTCATACCCTCCTTACCAATTTTTAAAATCAACCTCAAAAACAGCACTTGACTGGTAAAATTCATGAATATTGGAAGTTCAACTAATTACCAGCTGAAGATAATCTGGAAGACTGCCAGAAAAGATTTATCCTGAGCATTGACCAGCACAGGCAGGGATAGAGCCAGAAAAGGGGAGGTGGGGTCTGTGGTTGGAAGGTTTACATAAGAGCTCTCTGCCATAGCCTGACTGCTTTGCTTTGGTTGTGGAGTAGTGAACCAAAGAGAAATTAGAGCCTAGGGTAGAGGCTACTCTGAAGGATACCAGAGCCTAACAGGATATGGCTGTACCCACACAGGACTGGCAGTGACTCAGTGCAGACCATAACACAGCTTGGGAGTGGCATTCTGCAGCAGGGGATTTAAAATTTGCATAGCAGGGGGAAAAGCCTGGGGCAACCTCTAATCTGCACAGTGGAGGCCTCAGCCTGGGGCAGTTGAATTTTTCCAGCTTGACTACACTCCCCAGACAGAGACACTTCCTGTGCCATGAGGGATAGGGCAACAGCTAATATGCAAAGTGGGCTTTTATAGGGGGCAGTGATACTTTTGCTGCTCAGCCTCTAGCCCCAAGGCAATTGCTAATCCTCACAGTAGGGCTCCTCACAGTCACTTCCCAGTTTGACCCCTGACACTCAGTCCTAGTCACTTCTGGGTGGAGCTCTTCCCAGAGCACTCCCATAGCTAGGCCATCCTTTGCAGCCCATTGACAGGACAGCTACAGTCCATACCTATCCCTGCTCTGCAGAGGAAACTGGTAACCTCCTTGACCTGAAGGCAGACCCTAAAGACTTTTTAAAAAATGAGTAAAAAAATCAAAAGGGCATAGCTTCTATACAGAAAGAGAGCAGGTTTTCAATTCTGAGGAGACTAATAGCAAACAGTTTCTAGGCAATTGTTGGTCCCTAACACAAAAGGCTCTCCTAGAAGAAACTATAAAAAATCTTAAAAGAGAATTAGAAGAAAAATGGGAAAGGAAAGAGAAGCTATGCAACAACTTCCTGAAATGTGAAGTAGAAAAAGTAAAGAACTTCCAGGAAGTGCAGGGAAACAGAATTTGTGAGTTGGAAAAGGTAAAGAACTCCCAGGAAAGCAGGATTTATGAATTGGAAAAGATAAAGAACTCCCAAGAAAGTAGGATTTGTGAATTGGAAAAAGAAAATAACTCAGTAAAAAAAAAAAAAAAATAGTGAAATTGAAAAAAAAAATCCATAGAGCAAAACAACTCATTTAAAAACTAAATTGGACATAAACAAAAAGAAGTTAAAAAAAAAACTAATGAAGAAAATAAATCATTAAAAATCAGAACTGAGTAAATAGAAATGAATGATTTATTAAGACATCAAGAATCAGTCAAGCAAAACCAAAACAATGAAAAATTAGAAAAAAAAAGTTAAATATCTATTTGGAAAAACAACAGACCTGGAAAATAGATCTAGGAGAAATAATCTGAGGGTCATTAGACTTCCCCAAAAATTATGATGAAAAAAAAAGAGCTTAGACACTATTTTGACAGGAAATCATCAAAGAGAACTCCCCAGATGTAATAGAATAAGAAGGTAAAATAGGCATTGAATGAATTCATCAAATACCTTCTTTAAGACCCTAAAATAATAACTCCAAGAAATATTGTGGCAAAATTTCAGCACTGTCAAACTAAGGAAAATATATGACAACCAGTCAGGAAAAAAAAAAAAAAAAAAACAATTTAAATACCAAGATGACGCAATAAAGATGACTCAATATCTGGCTGCTTCGACATTAAAGGATCAAAGGGCCTGGAATTTGATATTCTGAAAGGCTAAAGAACTTGGAGTGTAACCAATAATAAACTACCCAGCTAAGCGGAGAATTTTCTTCCATGGAAGAAGATGGACGTTTAATGAAACAGATGAATTCCATTTATATTTAAGAAAAAAACCAGATCTAAACAAAAAAAATTGATCTCCAACCATAGGAATGAAGAGAAGCAGAAAAAGATTAAAAAGAACTCTTGAGAACTGTATTTCTGTTGTGGATATACATTTTTATTGATATAACAAAAAAGGAAGTAGAAATGGAAAGGGGATAGTGTCAGAAAAAGGGAAAAGGAGAGATAAAAAGAGGGAAACTACATCCCACAAAGAGGCAAAGAAAATATTTCATGTCTGAGGGAATTTAAAGAGAGGGAGGAACATTGTGTGACTCTTATTCTCATCAGAGTTGTCTCAAAGAGAAAATAATTGAAATATTTGTTTTACAAAGAAACTTCTCTAACCCCATTAAAAAGTGAAAGAGGAAAAGGGATAAGAAAAAGAGTAATAAGGGGAGGGTACAAGAAAGGGGAAGGGATTCAAAGGGGGTGGGAGGGATCCTAAAGAGGAAGAGCTATGTGAAAAACATGGTGCCCATAAGTTTAATACTGGGAAAGGGGGAAAGTGGGTGAAGAAAAAGAAAAACATAATCTGGGGATAATAACATGGCAGGAAATACAGAATTAGTCATTTTAAACATAAATGTGAATGGGATGAACTCTTCCATAAAGCAGAGGTGAATAGCAGACTGGATCAAATGTCAGAACCCTACAATATGTTGTTTACTGGAAACACATTTAAAGCAGGGAGATGAATATAGAATAAAGGTGAAAACCTGGAGCAGAATCTATTATGCTTCAGGTGAAGTCTAAAAAGCAGGGGTAGTCATCTTTATCTCAGATCAAGCAAAAGCAAAAATTGATCTAATTAAAAGAAATAAGGAAGGAAACTATATTTTTCTAAAGGCTAGCATAGACAATGAAGCAATATCAATACTAAACATATATGCACCAAGTGGAATAGCATCTAACTTCTTAAAGGAGAAGTTAAGAGAGTTGCAAGAAGAAATAGACAGTAAAACTAGAATAGTGGGACATCTCAGCCTTGCACTCTCAGAATTAGATAAGTCAAACCACAAAACTAATAAGATAGAAATTAAGGAGGTAAATAGAATATTAGAAAAATTAGGTATGACCTTTGAAGAAAACTAAATGGAGACAGAAAGGATTACACTTTCTTCTCAGCAGTTCATGGAACCTATAAAAAAAAATTGACCATGCATTAGGACATAAAGACCTCAAAATTAAATGCAGGAAAGCAGAAATAGTAAATGCATTCTTTTCATATCACAATGCAATAAAAACTATATTCAACAAAAAGTTAGGGGTAAATAGACCAGAAAGTAATTGGAAACTAAATAATATCATCTTAAAGAATGATCAGGTGAAACAGCAAATTATAGACACAATTAATAATTTCACTCAAGATAATGATAATGATGAGGCATCATATCAAAATTTGTGGGATACAGCCAAAGTACTAATAAGGGGAAAGTTTATATCTTTAGAGGCTTACTTGAATAAAATAGAGAAAGAGAAGATCAATGAATTGGACTTGCCATTTAAAAAGCAAAAAAAAGTCCAAATTAAAACCCCCCAATCAAATACTAAAGTTGAAATTCTAAAATTAAAAGGAGAAATTAATATTGTTGAAAGAAAAAAAATCTATTGAATTAATAAATAAAACTAAGAATTGGTTTTATGAAAAAAACAATAAAATAGATAAACCTCTGGTAAATCTGATTAGAAAAAGGAAAGAGGAAAATCAAATTGTTAGTCTTAAAAATGAAAAAGGGGATCTTTCAACTAATGAAGAGGAAATTAGAGCAATAATAAAGAGTTACTTTGCTCAACTTTATGCCAATAAATTTGATAACCTAAGTGAAATGGATGGCTACCTCCAAAAATATGGGCTTCCCAGATTAACAGAGGAGGAAGTAAATTGCTTAAATAGTCCCATTTCAGAAACAGAAATAGAATAAGCTATTAATCAACTCCTTAAGGAAAAATCCCCAGGACTAGATGGATTTACAGGTGAATTCTACCAAACATTTAAAAAAAACAATTAACTCCAATGTTATATGAACTATTTGAAAAAATAGGGAATGAAGGACTCCTATCAAATTCCTTTTATGACACAGATATGGAACTGATATCTAAACCAAGTAGGTTGAAAACAGAGAAAGAACATTATAGACCAATCTCCCTAATGAATATTGATGCTAAAATCTAAAACAAGATATTAGCAAAAAGACTACAGAAAATCATCTCCAGGATAATACACCATGATAAAGTAGGATTTATACCAGGAATGCAGGACTGGTTCAATATTAGGAGAACTATTAGTATAATTGACCATATTAATAACCAAATTAACAAAAATCATATGATCATCTCAATAGATGCAGAAAAAGCATTTGACAAAATTCAAAACCCATTCCTATTAAAAAACACTTGAGTGTATAGGAATAAATGGACTTTGTCTTAAAATAATCAGTAGAATACATTTAAAAACATCAGTAAGCATCATATGTAATGGGGATAAGCTGGAACCATTCCAAGTAAGATCAGGAGTGAAACAAGTTTGCCCACTATCATCATTATTATTCAATATTGTATTAGAAATGCTAGCTTTGGCAATAAGAGTTGAGAAAGTGATTAAAGGAATTAGAGTAGGAATGAGAAAACCAAATTATCACTCTTTGCAGATGATATGATGGTATACTTAGAGAACCCCAGAGATTCTACTAAAAAGCTATTAGAAATAATCCACATCTTTAGCAAAGTCGCAGGATACAAAATATAAGTCATCAGCATTCTTATATCACTAACAAAATCCAATAGTTAGAGTTACAAAGAAAAATTCCATTTAAAGTAACTACCAACAGTATAAAATATTTAGGAATCTATCTGCCAAGGGAAAATCAGGAACTATATGAGCAAAACTACAAAATGCTTTTCACAATAACAACGTCAGGTCTAACCAATGGGAAAAAATATTAAATGCTCGTGGATAGTGTAAGCAAATATAATAAAGATGACTATATTACCTAAACCAATATATTTATTTAGTGCTATACCAATCAGACTCCCAAAAAACTTTTAATGACATAGAAAAAAAAAAAAAAACAACAAAATTCATATGGAAAAACAAAAGATCAAGAATTTCAAGGGAACTAATGAAAAAAAAAATTCAGATGAAGATGCCCTAGTGGTACTAGGTCTAAAATTATATTATAAAGTAGCAGTTACCAAGATCATTTGGTTTTGGCTAAGAAATAGACTTGTTGAACAGTGGTATAGGTTAGGTTTAAAGGACAAAACAGTCATTAGCTTTAATAATCTAGTGTTTGACAAACCCAAAGACCCCAGCTTTTGGGATAATAACTCACTGTTTGACAAAAACTACTGGGAAAATTGGAAATTAGTATAGCACAAACTAGGCATTCACCTACACTTAACACCGTATCAAGATAAGGTAAAAATGGGTTCATGATCTACGCATAAAGAATGAGATTATAAATAAATTAGAAAAACAAAGTATAGTTTACCTCTCAGACCTGTGGAGGAGGAAGAAATTTATAACCAAAGAAGAACTAGAGATCATTATTGATCACAAAATAGAAACTTTTGATTATATCAAATGGAAAAGCTTTTGTACAAACAAAACTAATGCAAACAAAATTAGAAGGGAAACAATAAACTGGGAAAAGATTTTTACAGTCATAGGTTCTGATAAAGGCCTCATTTCCAAAATATGTAGAGAACTGAATATAATTTATATGAAATCAAGCCATTCTCCAATTGATAAGTGCTTCAAAGGATATGAGCAATTTTCAGATGAAGAAATTGAAACTATTTCTAGTTATATGAAAAGATGCTCCAAGTCATTATTAATCAGAGAAATGCAAATTAAGACAACTATGAGGTACCACTACACACCTGTCAGATTGGCTAGAATGACAGGGAAAGGTAATGCAGAGTGCTGGAGGGGATGTGGGAAAACTGGGTCACTGATACATTGTTGGTGGAATTGTGAATACATCCAGCCATTCTGGAGAGCGATTTGGAACTATGCTCAAAATGTTATCAAAGTGTGCATACCCTTTGATCCAGCACTGTTACTACTGGGCTTATATCCCAAAGAGATTTTTAAAGAAGGGAAAGGGACCTGTATATGCAAGAATGTTTGTCGCAGCCCTCTTTGTAATGGCCAGAAACTGGAAACTAAGTGGATGCCCATCAATTGGAGAATGGCTGAATAAATCGTGGAATATGAATATTATGGAATATTATTCTTCTATAAGAAATGGCAAGCAGACAAGGATGATTTCAAAAAGGTCTGGAGAAATTTACATGAACTGATGCTAAGTGAAATAAGCAGGACCAGGAGATCGTTGTATACTTCAACAACAATACTATGTGATGATCTATTCTGATGGACGTGGCCCTCTTCAACAATGAGATGAACCAAATCAGTTCCAATAAAGTGGTAATGAATTGAACCAGCTACACCCAGCAAAAGAACTCTGGGAAATAACTAGGAACCACTACATAGATTTCCCAATCCCTCTATTTTTGATCTCCTTCACAGGTTAATTGTACACTATTTCAAAATCTGATTCTTTTTGTATAGCAAAATAACTGTATTGACATGTGTAAATATATAATATTTAACTTATACTTTAACATATTTAACATGTATTGGTCAACCTGTCATCTGGGGGAAGGAGTGGGGGGAAAGAGGGGAAAAATTGGAACAAAAGGTTTTGCAATTATTAATGCTGAAAAATTAATCAAGCATTTATCTTGTAAATAAAAAGCTATAATAAATAAAATAAAATAATTTGACATACTTTAAGAAATAGAGATCTTGCTTGGTGAAATAGATTAGGTATATGACACATTAAAACATAAACTTAGTATACCAGATAAGACAATAATGACTTACATCCTGACAAAATCTGCTTAGGCAACTGAAAAGAAGTCTTCAGAAACTATTTTTATTAAGAATGTACCAATATTGCCTCCCCAAAGATGCATAATATATACATAAAAGATTATATTATAGGGGTAGCTGGATATGACAGTGGATAGTGCACCAGCCCTGAAGTCAGACGGACCTGGGTTCAAATTTGATCTCAGACACTTAATACTTCCTAGCTGTGTGACCCTGGGCAAGTTATTTAACTCCAAATGCCTCAGGCAATACACACACACATACACATACACACACACATATCATAAACAATTTAGAGAACATAGAAGAAATTATCAAAAGTGAATTCATAATCAATAAAAGGCTTTTAGAATGATATTATACAATGTAAACAATTTTGATTACAAATTTGAGTTTTTTAGTGAGTACATTGCATTCATTATATTAGCACAGTCCAATCAGGAACAATTATTCTCTCTCCTTTTATTTCTCTAATTCCTGGTTTGGGGTTGAAGGCCAGAGGGGAGAACTGAAGTAAAGCCCACAGTACTATTGCCCTCCATCCCCACAATTAGAGATGGTTACACTTATATAGTTTCATGTTTTAAAAATGAGAGGGCAAAGGAGAAAGAATCCAACCATAAAAATTTACTATGGGAATAGGGAATACTGTGGTTCATCTTCAGAAGATGACATTAAAGTACAAAACAAAAAGCTTCATCTACTACAAAAAATAATGCAAGTTGGATATCTGTCAAAAAAGAATTTATAGAAAAACTCAAAAAAGATTTTAAAAATCAAATGAAACAGACTGAGGAAAAGAAAATTATGAAAATGGAAAGAAAGTCAACAAAATAGAAAGGGAGAGCCCAAGTTTTAAAGAAGAAAATAGTTTTATTGAAAATTAGAATATGGGGGGCGGAGCCAAGATGGCGGAGAAGAAACACACGACTCAGTGAACGTCCTCACTCCCTCACAACCAATTAGATAAATTAAGTCTCAAAATTAGCTCAGGACTGATAGATACCACAAGGACTGGAAGCACGACTTACCAGCTGAAGAGAATCTGGAGTTTCAACAGGAAAGGTCAGTTCTCAGGGGAGGAATAAGAAAGACCAGCACAGACGGTGGGGTAGGGGCACACTGCGCCCATTGCGCTGGGAGGGGCTCTGGGATCAGAGAAGCCACTGAGGTAAAGGAATCTGGCACAGGCTATTAGCTCTTCTCTGCTAATTATTTAGCAGCTCAGAAGAGAAAGCCAAAATATTTTAAAACTCAGATTAGATTTCCCCCCCACCCCACCCTGGGGGTGACTCGGCAGACTCGGCACCAGGGGGTGTGGCCTCAGCTACCTCCTGAGAATAGTTAAGAGACTGACAAGTGGGTGGATACGGCCCAAGGCAACACACACGGCCTAGCTTAGCTGGAGGGAGTGGAACTCAGCTCCAGGAAGTCCCAGAGAAGCGGAACCTTTGAACTAGGGACCGCGGTTTCTGGCAGACACTTCCAGTTTGAGCACAGGGGCTTCTTACGTCACCTGCTGCAGACATCCACTCCCCACCCGGACACATAGGCTGAGCTTCTTGCTGTCTTCACTATTCTACGCCCTCAAAGCACAGCAGTGCTAATCACCTCTGAGGCACTTCCAGGGAGGGGGTGGGGAACTCTCTCCCAGAGCTCTCTCTTAGCGCGGGCGCAGGGGCCGCTGCATCCATCCGGTCTGGGAGGAAGCTGGTAAAGAAGTAAATAATTTCCTACCCCAGGGACAGACCCCAAAACATTTTTTAAGTATGAGCAAAAAAGCTAGAAAAACTATAGATTCCTTCTATACAGAGAAAGAGCGGGTACCCAACCCCGAGGAAGTTAACAGCAAAGATTCAGAAGATAACAACCTAAAGGGGAACGATTCCTGCCCCCCATCACATAACTCTCTCCTAGAAGAAGCTCTTAAGAAATTGAGGGAGATCGAAGAAAAATGGGGCAAGGAAAGGGAAGTTATGATAGAGAATAACAACGTCCTGAAATTGGAGTTGGAAAAAATAAAGAATTCACAGGAGATGCAGGGAAACAAAATTAGTGAATTAGAAAAGGTTAAAAAAACACAGGAAAGTAGGATTTCTGAATTGGAAAAGATAAAAAAGTCTCAAGAAAATAGAATTTCTGAATTGGAAAAAGAAAATAATTCTCAAAAAAAAAAAATTAGGGAAATGGAAAAAAATTCAATAGAGCAAAATAATTCATTTAAAAACGAAATTGGGCATTTACAAAAAGAACTAAAAACTGTGAAAGAAGAAAATAACTCCTTAAAAGTCAGGATGGAACAAATAGAAATGAATGATTCACAGAGAACCCAAGAATCAGTCAAACAAAACAAAAAAAATGAGAAGCTGGAGAACAACGTCAAATACTTACTGGGAAAATCTATAGACCTGGAAAATAGATCTAGGAGAGATAATCTGCGGATTATTGGACTTCCAGAAAACTATGACCAAAAAAAGAGCCTAGATTCTATTTTACAGGAAATTATCAAAGAGAACTGTCCAGAGATAATAGAAACAGAAGGGAAAGTAGATGTGGAAAGAATTCATCGAACTCCTTCTGAAATAGACCCTAAAAAAAGAACACCACGGAATATTGTGGCTAAGCTGCAGAATTACCACACAAAGGAGAAAATCCTGCAAGCAGCTAGAAAAAAACAATTTAAATACCAAGGTGCCACAATAAGGGTCACCCAAGATCTGGCTGCCTCCACATTAAAAGATAGAAGGGCCTGGAACCTGATATTCCGTAAGGCAAAAGATCAAGGACTGCAACCAAGAATGAACTACCCAGCTAAGTTTAGCATCTTTTTCCACGGAAGAAGATGGTCATTCAATGAAACAGAGGAATTCTATATGTTTCTAAGAAAAAAACCAGACTTAAACAAAAAATTTGATCTACATCCACAAGACTGAAGAGAAACAGAAAAAGGTACACAGAACCCTTGAGAACTGTAACTCTGTTGTGGGTATATAAAAAATACTCAAGGATAATTTGATTTTACTGATATAAAAGAAAAAAAGGGGGGTGTAGTAAAGGGAAGGAGGTCGGTTCAGAAAAAGGGGAAGGAGTGATAAAAAGAGGGAAACTACATCCCAGGAAGAGACATAGAAAATACACCATATCTGAGGGAACTTAGTGAGGGGGAGAATCATTGTGTGAATCTTACTCTCATCAGAAGAGGCTCAAAGAGTAAATAATTAACATATTTGTTTTTCAGAGAATTTTCTCTCACCTCATTAAAAGGGGGGAGAGGAAAAGGGAAAAGGAAAAGGGGAATAAGTGAAGGGACTTGGAGGGAGGGAGAGGGATCCTAAAAAAAAATAAAAAAAATAAAAAAAAAAAGAGGGAGGGTTGCGCGTCACAAGGGGGGTCTGTAAATTAAATATCGGGGAGGGGGATCAGGGGGGTTAAGGGAAAAAAGCATAATCTGGGGATAATACGATGGCAGGAAATACAGAATTAGTAATTTTAACTGTAAATGTAAATGGGATGAACGATCCCATCAAACGGAGACGGATAGTAGATTGGATCAAAAAGCAGAACCCTACAATATGTTGCCTACAGGAAACACACTTAAAGCAGGGAGATACATACAGAGTAAAGGTAAAAGGTTGGAACAGAGCCTATTATGCTTCAGGTAAAGCCAAAAAAGCAGGGGTAGCTATCCTTATCTCAGATCAAGCAAAAGCAGAAGTAGATCTCGTTAAAAAAGATAAGGAAGGAAACTATATCCTGCTGAAAGGTAGCATAAATAATGAAGCCATATCAATACTAAACATATATGCACCAAGTGGTATAGCATCTAACTTTCTAAAGGAAAAGTTAAGAGAACTGCAAGAAGAAATAGACAGTAAAACTATAATAGTGGGAGATCTCAACCTTGCACTCTCAGATTTAGACAAATCAAACCACAAAACAAACAAGAAAGAAATTTAAAAAGTAAATAGAACATTAGAAAAACTAGGTATGATAGACCTTTGGAGAAAACTGAATGGCAATAGGAAGGAATATACTTTCTTCTCAGCAGTTCATGGATCCTATACAAAAATTGACCATATACTAGGACATAAAGATCTCAAAATTAAATGTAGGAAGGCAGAAATAATAAATGCCTTCTTCTCAGATCACAATGCAATAAAAGCTACATTCAGTAAAAAGTTAGGGGTAAATAGACCAAAAAGTAATTGGAAACTGAATAATCTCATCTTAAAGAATGACTGGGTGAAAGAGCAAATTATAGAAACAATTAACAATTTCACCCAAGATAATGATAATGATGAGACATCATATCAAAATCTTTGGGATGCAGCTAAAGCAGTAATAAGGGGAAATTTTATATCTTTAGAGGCTTATTTGAAGAAAATTGAGAAAGAGAAGATTAACGAATTGGGCTTACAACTTAAAAGGCTAGAAAAAGACCAAATTATAAACCCCCAACCAAAAATTAAACTCGAAATACAAAAATTAAAAGGAGAAATCAATAAAATTGAAAGTAAAAAAACTATTGAATTAATAAATAAAACCAAGAGTTGGTTTTATGAAAAAGCCAATAAAATAGATAAACCTTTGGTAAATTTGATCAAAAAAAAGAAAGAGGAAAATCAAATTGATAGTCTTACAAATGAAAAGGGGGATCTTTCCACCAATGAAGAGGAAATTAGAGAAATAATAAGGAGTTACTTTGCCCAACTTTATGCCAATAAATTTGATAACTTAAATGAAATGGATGACTTCCTCCAAAAATATAGGCTCCCTAGATTAACAGAGGAGGAGATAAATTGCTTAAATAGTCCCATTTCAGAAAAAGAAATAGAACAAGCTATTAATCAACTCCCCAGGAAAAAATCCCCAGGGCCAGATGGATTCACATGTGAATTCTACCAAACATTTAAAGAACAATTAGCCCCAATGTTATATAAATTATTTGAAAAAATAGGGGATGAAGGAGTCCTACCAAATTCCTTTTATGACACAGACATGGTACTGATACCTAAACCAGGTAGATCAAAAACTGAGAAAGAAAATTATAGACCAATCTCCTTAATGAATATTGATGCTAAAATCTTAAATAAGATATTAGCAAAAAGACTTCAGAAAATCATCTCCAAGATAATACACTATGATCAAGTAGGATTTATTCCAGGAATGCAGGGCTGGTTTAATATTAGGAAAACTATTAATATAATTGACCATATTAATAATCAAATTAATAAGAACCATATGATCATCTCAATAGATGCAGAAAAAGCATTTGACAAAATCCAACATCCATTCCTACTAAAAACTCTTGAGAGTATAGGAATAAATGGATTATTCCTTAGAATAATCAGGAGTATATATTTAAGACCGTCAGTAAGCATAATATGCAATAGAAATAAACTGCAACCTTTCCCAGTAAGATCAGGAGTGAAACAAGGTTGCCCACTATCACCATTACTATTCAATATAGTACTAGAAACGCTAGCCTCGGCAATAAGAGCCGAGAAAGAGATTCAAGGAATTAGAGTAGGAAATGAGGAAATTAAACTATCACTTTTTGCAGATGACATGATGGTATACTTAGAGAACCCCAAAGACTCTGCTAAAAAGCTACTAGAAATAATTCAAAATTTCAGCAAAGTGGCAGGATACAAAATAAATCCACATAAATCCTCGGCATTTTTATATATCACTAACAAAATGCAACAGCAAGAGATACAAAGAGAAATTCCATTCCAAACAAATGTTGAGAGTATAAAATATTTGGGAATCCATCTACCAAAGAAAAGTCAGGAATTATATGAGAAAAATTACAAAACACTTGCCACAAAAATAAAATCAGATTTAAATAATTGGAAAGACATTCAGTGCTCTTGGATAGGCCGAGCGAATATAATAAAGATGACAATACTCCCCAAACTAATCTATTTATTTAGTGCTATACCAATCAGACTCCCAAGAAACTATTTTAATGACCTAGAAAAAATAACAACAAAATTCATATAGAAGAATAAAAGGTCAAGAATTGCAAGGGAACTAATGAAAAAAAACTCAGAGGAAGGTGGTCTAAGTGTACCTGATCTAAAGCTATATTATATAGCAGCAGTCACCAAAACCATTTGGTATTGGCTAAGAAATAGACCGGTAGATCAGTGGAACAGATTAGATACAAAGGACAAAAAAGGGTACATCTATAGCAATCTAATCTTTGACAAACCCAAAGATTCCAACATTAGGGATAAAAATTCATTATTCGGAAAAAACTGTTGGGAAAACTGGAAATTAGTATGGCAGAAATTAGATATGGATCCACACTTAACACCATATACCAAGATAAGATCAAAATGGGTCCATGATTTAGGCATAAAGAGGGAGATAATAAATAGATTAGAGGAACAGAGGATAATCTACCTCTCAGACTTGTGGAGGAGGAAGGAATTTATGACCAGAGGAGAACTAGAGATCATTATTGATCACAAAATAGAAGATTTTGATTACACCAAACTAAAAAGTTTCTGTACAAATAATACTAATGCAAACAAGATTAGAAGGGAAGTAACAAATTGGGAAAATATTTTTAAAAACAAAGGTTCTGACAAAGGTCTCATTTCCAAAATATATAGAGAACTGACCATAATTTATAAGAAACCAAACCATTCTCCAATTGATAAATGGTCAAAGGATATGAACAGACAATTCTCAGAGGAAGAAATTGAAACTATATCCACTCACATGAAAGAGTGTTCCAAATCACTATTGATCAGAGAAATGCAAATTAAGACCACTCTGAGATACCACTACACACCTGTCAGATTGGCTAAGATGACAGGAACAAATAATGACAAATGTTGGAGGGGATGTGGGGAAATTGGGACACTAATACATTGCTGGTGGAGTTGTGAAAGAATCCAGCCATTCTGGAGAGCAATCTGGAATTATGCCCAAAAAGTTATCAAACTGTGCATACCCTTTGACCCAGCAGCGCTACTACTGGGATTATATCCCAAAGAAATACTAAAGAGCGGAAAGAGACATATATGTGCCAAAATGTTTGTGGCAGCTCTTTTTGTTGTAGCTAGAAACTGGAAGATGAATGGATATCCATCAGTTGGAGAATGGTTGGGTAAATTGTGGTATATGAAAGTTATGGAATATTATTGCTCAGTAAGAAATGACCAGCAGGAGGAATACAGAGAGGGTTGGAGAGACTTAAATCAACTGATGCTGAGTGAAATGAGCAGAACCAGAAGATCACTGTATACTTCAACAACGATACTGTATGAGGATGTATTCTGATGGAAGTGGAAATCTTCAACATAAAGAAGATCCAACTCACTTCCAGTTGATCAATGATGGACAGAGGTAGATACACCCAGAGAAGAAACACTGGGAGGGGAATGTAAATTGTTAGCACTAATATCTGTCTGCCCAGGTTGCATGTACCTTCGGATTCTAATGTTTATTGTGCAACAAGAAAATGATATTCACACACATGTATTGTACTTAGACTATATTGTAACACATGTAAAATGTATGGTATTGCCTGTCGTCGGGGGGAGGGAATAAGGGAGGGGGGGTAATTTGGAAAAATGAATACAAGGGATAATATTATAAAATATATATATATATAATAAAAAAAAATTAAAAAAAAAAAAAAAAGAAAATTAGAATATGGCAAGGGGAAAGTCAATGAAGTTATAAGAGATCAAGAAATAACAAAATGAAATATAAAGAATGAAAAAAGAATGTGAAACATAAGAAAAACAACAGATATAGAAAACAGATCAAGGAGAGAAAATATAAAAGTAATTGAATTACCTGAAAGCTGTGTCAAAAAAAAAAAAAAAAAAAAAAGAACCTTGACACGAAACGAAAAGAAATAATCAAAAAAAAAAATTGTCCTGAAGTGATAGAACATGAGAAGAAAGTAGGAAAACAAATTGGAACATTATTGCTAAATTTAGAAATCCCTAGGTCAAAGAGAAAATTCTACAAGAAACAAAAAATAATTCAAACATGCTACAACTATAATTAGAATTGCATATTTATCAGCAGCAACAATAAAAATCACAATTACCAAAATACTGAAATATTATATATCAAAAATCAAAAGAATTAATCTGCAGTCAAAATATAATATTCAGTAAAACTAAGTATAATCTCAAAAATTAGATATTTAATAAACTTGCAGATTTCAGGATTTTGTCTCAACGAATCCTAAACTCAATAGAAAATCTAACATAAAAGACCCAATATCAAAGATTAATTTCAAGGGACCAAACAAGGACAAACTCTTTCTGTTTTATTTGTGGAAATGGAAATTATCTAAGATTGACATCAATAATTGGGTAGTCCAAAAGAAACATCAGGGCAGATCTGTTTATGATTTGACTCTAAAAAGCAAAATTGATTAGAAAAAGATAAAAATAGTAATTTTAATATACAATTTTATATTGTTAAATACACATTTAATATACAAATGAGGTTCAGAGGAAAAACTGGCACAGAGGCATTAGATGGGAGAGAAGGGCTAGTGGCTCTGAAAACCTGCTCACACTGGAAATGGTTAAATACATATAGACATAGACAGACGCATACATACACACACACACACACACACACACACACACACACACACACACACATATATATAGAAGGACATCATACGCTCAAAATATATAAAGTAATAAGGGATAAGCTAAATAAATAGATGGGGTAGAGAAGAGTATGTAGATTTATGGCAGTGGAACAAGGTATGCAAATTAATTGGAAAGGGATAAAGAGGGAGGGAAAGGCTGGCATAGGATAAGGTGAGGAACCAAAAAGACATCCTGGTAATGAAAAGATTGAAACTTCCAGAGTAGTCTATCTTTGTTTCCATATCAGAGTAACTGGAAAGGATTTTCTGAAGATTTGCAGCATTAGTGAATGAAGAATTCAGGAAAATAATATTTCTTTTTTTTAGAATGTCATATAAATTTACCAAAATAGGTATGGAAAAGTACTTTCAAAGACTTTAACAAAAGATGTTATCATAAATATAGTACTGCATAGATCCCCCCCAAAAAATTGGAATTTCTAAAATGTCAAAGAGTAAAAAGAATATTCAATTTAAACTTGCTTTCTATTTTTCTTGAAGTTATTACCTCATGTCTAAGAATCTATCTCAGTATTAAATCATCACTTTTTGTTATTTTTAAGAGAGCAAGATTCATATACACAGGATGTTATTATCTTTATTTAATTACCACTAACTACAATATTTTTGTAAACATGGCATTTTAATCAAAATATATAAAATTAATATTTGAATACTCATAAAACTAAACATTTCCTTTCAATAACTAAAGTACTACTGCTAGATGTCTTGAGTTCAATGAATTGATTTCCTAATTAATTGATTAACATATTTCAAAATCTTCCCAAAATATCAATATTTGATTATTTTATTTGTTCTCTGTGTAGCAACTTTTATATCCTTTCAAGTCCATTTCCTTTGATATCCTTCAAATTATATTTCATCTGCATAGATTGATTTATGTACCATTTTACTGTTTCTAAAGTGTTTTACTGTATTTCTATCAACCGTCTCCCTTATGTGATTGCTATTATTATGTCTATTTAATAGAAGATAAAAATAAGACTCATTGAGGATAATAATTTCACCAGAGTCATATATTAACAAGTGTTAGTTGTTGATTTCATATGTAAGTTCTTTTACATGCCAAATGCAGCACTTTTTCCATGATATCATATTATATATAAACATTTTGTAAAGGATCTCAAAGCTCAAAAATCACTCCCAAATCAGTTCTTCCACAGAAATTGTACTTCCATTCAAATTATCATTTTAAACATTCCTTTTTTTCCCTTCCTTCCTTCCTTCCTTCCTTCCTTCTTTCCTTCTTTTCTTCCTTCCTTCCTTCCTCTTTGTTTTTTTTTTTTCTTTCTCTCTCAAACTGTATAGGAAAAGTATATTTGGTGTGGGATTTAAGATCATTGACTGAACTTTTAAAATCTTTTACTCAACATCCTAGAGAAGTGCAATTATATTGGCATATCATAAATAATTCAGAATTTGCCAATTTTGGAAATTTTTCAGATGATAGAAAATATATTCTTATTTTTCTAAAAAAGACAGAGATAAAGAGTAGAAAAATGTTCTCAATAATGACACTTTACAGTAATATTCAAAGCAATATTATTATAGTTTTCATTTTATGGTAGTAAGAGCCACAAATGTTTTACCAGAAGGAATATTTTCTTTGGCAGTCTTCTGTACTTCTTCTTTTATATGATGCATCTTTTATAGATTTTATAGATTTCTAAAAGTGAAATGAATTTTTTTGTTTATTTTTAATTTATGGAATAAACAAGCATTTTCATAATATAACCTAAAAATAACATTGTGCATGAAACTGCAATCCATTATGTACAATTTACTATTCCTTTTAAAAATATAATCACGTTTGTGAAGTAAAACCTTGAGGCAATGGTGAGGTTAAAAATTGAGGTGAAATTTGTTGAGGCCTAGTCTTTTTCCTGACAGAATTGTCTCAGGATTTTCAACTTGTTACTTTAGAAGAGTTGGTGTTGTCCTGGAGATGTCCTCATTGCACTATGGCCAAACTTCAATACCGGAGGTCCTTTTCTGAGGACCTTTCAAGTTGTCTTAGAAGTATAACTTTTTTTGCTTCTCTTTGTTCATTTCATGGAAATTTTCTGTTTATGGAGGAAAACTGGAGAACTTGAAAATAGAATTCTTACTTACTTCACCATCTTCCCAGAATTAAATTTGCTGATTGTTCACACTGGTAACAGATTCTTTGCAAAGAACTGAAGCATTAACATCACTGGGTAGTTTAGGAAAATTTAAGATACTTACACCATAATAGGGTCAGAAACTGTTTTACAAATATACAATTTTTTCTAGTATGTGAGAATTGCCTCAATAATTCAAACAGACTTTTGATATTTAGTTTCTTTGATTTTGTGATATTCCCTAGTGATGTCTTCATTTTTAAGAAAGATAAAGAATATCTATATGTATTTATTCTAAATAACAAATCCATTCTAAAATAAGCATGTTTTAAGTTAAATGTGGTATTATTAACTTAGTAGTGGCTATTTCATTTTACTTTTCCATTGGGTAAAATAGTCCCAAATTTTTATCATTGTAAGTGAAAGGCTTGGATTTTTTTATTGTAAAAGAATGACATTAGTTCATGAAATTATTTTTAAAAGGTAGAAAAGCTAATTGACCTTAAAGAAAATGAGTTCGAAGTCGATCCACCCTCATGTTGTCAAAAACTTTTATAGATCCTAGACACTAGAAGCCATTCAATCCAATTGCATCCTTTACAAATGAGGAAACAGAAACAGAATAGTTAAGTAAGTAAACCAAAATCAGGAACAAAAGACAGGGCTGAATTAGTAGTTATAATGCCTAATACTAGATTCAAATGCATCATGTTGACTCTATGTGAAACCCAAGAAAAAAGTTTTTTACAAATTAAACCATCTACACAATCAGGGGATCATTTGGGCAATTAAGTTGGAACTGTGACAGCATACAACGAATCATATTACTTTCATGTCAGAAAAACATTAACTATGGATACTTTTTGATTGTAACTATCATGGTCTCCTAAGAGCTTTAGAGTTACTGACTCTTTCACTTCTTTTCAACTACTACCTTGAAGACTTGTCAGATTTTAATTTTGATGACTCAATGAGTCATTCACTATCATATTTTGTATCTATGCTATGCTTTTTGGTTTTCAGATGACTGACTCTACACATTAACCATACACTTATCTCACTTTGCGTATAATTCCTCATGAATAGACTTTTGTTCAAAGGTCGAGTAGAATTCAGCTAATACATTAGACTAACTGATCCTGAATGCAGAACTAGTAATTTGGGAGCAGTAAATATTTTGTTGTTTTC
Organism: Sminthopsis crassicaudata; assembly: GCF_048593235.1. NCBI lineage: Eukaryota > Metazoa > Chordata > Mammalia > Dasyuromorphia > Dasyuridae > Sminthopsis > Sminthopsis crassicaudata. Next base: position 245,704,709 of record NC_133619.1, read on the forward strand.
TATTGCACCAGATAAAGGCATATATGGATAACCACTAGGTGGTACTGTGGGAGTGTGCAATCATCTGGGTTATTTTTATAAAGGTCTTTTTGGTCGATCACACACTGACCCTATCAGTATACTAGCAACTAATATTTCAATGGCTTTTCACTCTATAATAAATGTCTCAAATGATCCAGAAGTATGCATATCAATCTCACGTCTCTTTGTCCATCTACTTTAGCCACATTTCATTTCTACATTGTGATTCCCAATTATTTAACCCCCTTATGTATTATTTGAAGAATGCATAATATACATAAATTGAATGCCAAAGTAGGCAATTACATGAGTTAACATATTTATAGTTATTTTTGTTGTTTTTCCCTATCTTTATTAATGTCTTTGTAGTCTACACTTTCACTAACATTTTTGACATTGTTGAGTCTTTTGTATAGTGAGGATTTTTATATTATTTAATGTGGGGAAAAAAATGTTCCTATGACATCATTCTTTATACCATTCTTTCCATTATTTTCCCCTATGAGGAATAAGGAGTATAGCAGTCATTTTGTAGTCAACCCAAATTATTAAATTTAAGTGTTTATCTGGGCTAACACCTTTATATACAAAAATTCCTTTTGATTTAACCAGCATCCATATATAAGAATAAAGTAGAGCAAGGTATGTAACAGAATAAATCAAACCAGGAGGTAAGAGGTATAGTGGTGTATGCATTATTTGAAGAAATTGTTTTTATGAACAAAGTAAAGAAGTTCTCATATTTTATGCTTATTGTATTTCCTATGGTGATTATGTCTGACAAATTCTGGATTTATTTACAATCTTTTGTTCCCAGGTTTGATGAAAGTAGGTAGTTTAGGATAGGAAATAATGTTGTGTTTATTTGAACTCAAATGAGAGCCCATGCTAATTCTCATTCATATTGTTTTACTATACTTCTATTAATTTAACAGTTTTTCTTCAAATTTTTACCTCCCGGAGTATGTGGGAGTCTCCAGTCTGATTCCAGATGTTTGAGGAAATCTCAGCTGATTAGGAATGCCAGATCCAGCTATGTTGCTGAGACTCAGCCATAAGCAATAAAGAACAACCTTACCTGTATACCTGATGAGTACACAAAAAATGGGCAAGGTAGCTGACTACAGAAATTTACAAGATGATGGACTTCTTGGTTTGGAATTCTAGGCTAAAGAGGAGAAATGAAGTGAAACCAGAGCCTCCCATCATTCTGAGTATTATAGGTATTACACTAATGGTATCATATATATATATATATATATATATATATATATATATTTTTTTTTTGCTAAGGCAATTGGGGTTAAGTAACTTGCTTAGGGTCACACAGCTAGGAAGTATTAAGTGTCTGAGACCACATTTGAACTCAGGTCTTCTTAACTTCAGGGCTGATACTCTATCTATTGTGCCACTTAACATGCTCTAAGTTCTCACTTTTTAAAAATGAGTAGGAGGAAGAACTCAGAAAATTCTTATGGGAATGGGGAAGACTGGAGTTCATCTTCAGAGGATGACACTGAGGTTTGTTTTAAGCTCTTGTACACCAAAGAATAACATTAAATCATAACTGGCTCAGTCAGAATTTATAATAAAAACTCAAAAAAAGACTTTAAAAATCAAATAAGAGAGTTGAAGAAAAGTTTTAAAAAATAAGAATTATCCAAGAAAAAGAAAATTATGAAAAGAAGGTCAAACAACTAGTAAAGGAGATAGTCTTTTTTTAAATAGCTTTTTATTTACAAGATATAAGCATGGTTAATTTTTCAGCATTGACAATTGCAAAACCTTTTGTTCCAATTTTCTACTCCTTCCCATCACCCACTCCCTCAGATGTCAGGTTGACCAATATATGTTAAATATGTTAAAGTATAAGTTAAATGTTATATATTTACACATGTCAATACAGTTATTTTGCTATACAAAAAGAATCAGATTTTGAAATAGTGTACAATTAACCTGTGAAGGAGATCAAAAATAGAGGGATTGGGAAATCTATGTAGTGGTTCCTAGTTATTTCCCAGAGTTCTTTTGCTGGGTGTAGCTGGTTCAATTCATTACCACTTTATTGGAACTGATTTGGTTCATTTCATTGTTGAAGAGGGCCACGTCCATCAGAATAGATCATCATATAGCATTGTTCTTGAAGTATATAATAATCTCCTGGTCCTGCTCATTTCACTCAGCATAATTTCATGTAAGTCTCTCCAGGCCTTTTTGAAATCATCCTTCTGGCCATTTCTTACAGAACAATAATATTCCATAATATTAATATATCACAATTTATTCATCCATTCTCTAATTGATGGGCATCCACTCAGTTTCCAGTTTCTGGCCACTACAAAGAGGGCTGCCACAAATATTTTTGCACATACAGGTCCCTTTTCTTCTTTAAGATCTCTTTGGGATATAAGCCCAGTAGTAACAGTGCTGGATCAAAGGGTATGCACAGTTTGATAACTTTTTGAGCATAGTTCCAAATCGCTCTCCAGAATGGCTGGATGTATTCACAATTCCACTAACAATGTATCAGTGCCCCAGTTTTCCTATATCCTCTCCAACATTCACCGTTATCTTTTCCAGTCATTCTACCCAATCTGAGAGGTGTGTAGTGATATCTCAGAATTGTCTTAATTTGTATCTCTCTGATTAATAATGACTCAGAGCATCTTTTCATATGGCTAGAAATAGTTTCGATTTCTTCATCTGAAAATTGCTCATATCCTTTGAAGCACTTATCAATTGGAGAATGGCTTGATTTCTTATAAATTAGATTCGGTTCTCTATATGTTTTGGAAATGAGGCCTTTATCAAAACCTTTGACTGTGAAAATATTTTCCCAGTTTATTGTTTCCCTTCTAATTTTGTTTGCATTAGTTTTGTTTGTATAAAAGCTTTTCCATTTAATATAATCAAAAGTTTCTATTTTGTGATCAATAATGATCTCTAGTTCTTCTTTGGTCACAAAATTCCTACCTCCTCCACAGGTCTGAGAGGTAAAGTATCCTATGTTTTTCTAATTGATTTATAATCTCATTCTTTATGCGTAGATCATGAACCCATTTTGACCTCATCTTGGTGTATGATGCTAAGTGTGGGTCAATGCCTAGTTTCTGCCATACTAATTTCCAATTTTCCCAGTAGTTTTTGTCAAACAGGGAATTCTTATCCCAAAATCTGAGGTCTTTGTTATTAAAGTTATTAATTAAAGTTATTCACTATTTTGTTCTTTGAAATTAACCTATTCCACTGATCAACTAGTCTATTTCTTAGCCAATACCAAATGGTTTTGGTGGCCACTGTTTTATAATATAGCTTTAGATCAGGTACAGGCCACTTTCATTTGATTTTTTTTTCATTAGTTCCCTTGAAAATCTTGACCTTTAGTTCTTGCAGATGAATTTTGTTGTTATTATTTTTAGATCATTAAAATAGTTTTTGTTTTGTTTTTTTTTTGGGGGGAAGTCTTACTGGTTTAGCACTAAATAGATTAGTTTAGGCAGTATTGTCCTCTTTATTATATTTGCCTGACCTATCCAAGAGCACTAAATATTTTTCCAATTCATTAGGTCTAACTTTATTTGTGCGAAAAGTGGTTTATAGTTTTGCTCATATAATTCCTGACATTCCCTTGGCAGATAGATTCCCAAATATTTTATGCTATCACCAGTTACTTTAAATGGAATTCATCTTTATAACTCTTTAACTCTTGGATTTTGTTAGTGATATATAAGAATGTTGATGACTTGTGTGGGTTTATTTTGTATCCTGCAATTTTGCTAAAGATGTGGATTATTTCTAAGAGCTTTTTAGTAGATCTTTGGGGTTCTTCAAGGATACCATCATATCATCTGCAAAGAGTGATAATTTTGTTTCCTCATTACCTACTCTAATTCCTCAACTCTTATTGCCAAAGGTAGCATTTCTAATACAATATTGAATAGTAATGGTGATAGTGGACAACCTTGTTTCACTCCTGATCTTATTGGGAATGGTTCCAGTTTATCCCAATTACATATGATGCTTACTAATGCCTTTAAATATATGCTACTGATTATTTTAAGACAAAGTCCATTTATTCCTATATTCTCAAGTGTTTTTTAACAGGATTTTGGATTTTATCAAATGCTTTTTCTGCATATATTGAGATGACACATGTTTTTGTTGTTGTTGTTGTTGTTAATTTAGTTATTGATATGATCAATTAGGCTAATAGTTTTCCTAATATTGAACCAGCTCTGCATTGCTGGTATAAATCCTACTTGGTCATGGTGTATTATCCTGGAAATTATTTTCTCTTATCTTTTTGCAAATATTTTATTTAAGATTTTACCATCAATATTCATTAGGGAGATTGGTCTATAATTTTCTTTCTCTGTTTTCAATCTACCTGGTTTAGGTATCAGTACCATGTCTGTGTCATAAAAGGAATTTGGTAGGAGTCCTTCATTCCCTATTTTTTCAAATACTTTATAAAACATTGGAGTTAATTATTCTTTAAAAGTTTGTTAGAATTGGGGCAGCTAGGTGGTGCAGTTGATAGAGCACCAGCCCTGAATTCAGGAGGAACCAAGTTCAAATCTGGTCTCAGACACTTAACACTTCCTAGCTGTGTGACCCTGGGCAAGTCACTTATCCCCAGCCTCAGGGGGGAGGAAAAAAAAAGTTTGGTAGAATTCATATTTAAAACCATCTGGTCCTAGTGATTTTTCCTTAGGGAATTAATTAATAGCTTGTAATATTTCTTTTTCTAAAATGGGATTATTTAAGCAATTTACTTCTTCCTCTGTTAATCTGGGAAGCCTATATTTTTTAATATAGTCATCCATTTCACTTAGATTATCAAATTTATTGGCTTATAGTTGAGCAAAGTATCTCCTAATTATTGCTCTAATTTCCTCTTCATTGGTGGAAAGTTCTCCCTTTTCATTTTTAAGACTAACAATTTGATTTTTCTCTTTCCTTTTTCCTAGTCAGATTTCCCAAAGTTTTATCTATTTTATTGTTTTTTCATAAAACTAATAGTTTTATTTATTAATTCAATGTGTTTTTTTTACTTTCAATTTTGTCAATATGTCTTAAATTTTAGAATTTCAAGTTTTGTATTTGATTGGGGGTTTTAACTTGGTCTTTTTCTAGCTTTTTAAGTTGCAAGCCAAATTCATTGATCTTCTCTTTCTCTATTTTATTCAAGTAACCCTCTAAACCTATAAAATCTCCCCTTATTACCACTTTGGCTGTATCCTACAAAGTTTGCTATGTTGTCATTCTCTTGGATGAAATTATTTAATCACATCTATGATTTGCTGTTTTACCCAATCATTTTCAGGATGAAAGTATTTAGTTTCCAATTACTTTTTGGTCTATTTACCCCTAACTTTTTTGTTGAATGTAGTTTTTATTGCATCATGATCTGAAAAGAATGCTATTTCTGCCTTTCTGCATTTAATTGTGAGGTGTTTTTGTCCTAATATAAGGTCAATTTTTATATAGGTTCCATGAACTGCTGAAAAGAAGACACTTTTTTTGTCTACATTCAGGTTTCTCCAAAGATCTATCAGCAAAATAACTGTTTGGACATGTATACATATATTATATTTAACTTATACATTAACATATTTAACATGTATTGGTCAATCTGCCATCTGGGTAAGAGGTGGAGGGAAGGAGGAGAAAAGTTGAAACAAATGGTTTTGCAATTGTCAATGCTGGAAAATTACCTATGCATGAAATTATTGTAAAAATTAATTAAATTAATTAATTAGTTTAAAAATTAATTCCAAGGAACCAAACAAGAACAAATTCTTTGTTTTATATATGGAAATAGAACACACATCTAAGATTTACACCAGTAATTGGCCAGTTCTAAAGAAAGACTGGGGCAGAACTAAATATGATCTTATTCTAAAAAACAAAACTGTAGGAAAAGGTAAAAATACTAATTATGATATACAAATCAGGTGCAGAGAAAGAAAACTAACAGAGGCATTAGATGGGCAGGAGGGCTAGCTGTTCTGAAAACCTACTCATTGTTATTTTTTATTAATTTTATATTTATAAAAAATTTTAACAATACATATGCATGAGTAATTTTTTTATAACATTATCCCTTGTATTCATTTTTCCAAATTTTCCCCTCCCTCCCCTAGATGACAGGCAATCCTATACATATTAAATGTGTTACAGTATAACAAAGATACAGTAATGCTAACAGTTTACATTCAATTCCCAGTGTTCATTCTCAGGGTGTAGCTGTTTCTGTCCATTATTGATCAAATGGAAGTGAGTTGGATCTTCTTTATGTTGAAGATATCCACTTCCATCAGAATATATCTTCATACAGTATTGTTGCTGAAATGTATAGTAATCTTCTGGTTTTGCTCATTGCACTCAGCATCACTGCATGTAATCACTCCAAACCTCTCTGGTCATTCATCCTGCTGGTCATTTCTTTTTTTTTTTTTTTTTTTTTTTTATTATATATATATATATATTTTATAATATTATCCCTTGTATTCATTTTTCCAAATTACCCCCCTTCCCTCTATTCCCTCCCCCCGACGACAGGCAATACCATACATTTTACATGTGTTACAATATAGTCTAGGTACAATACATGTGTGCGAATCATTTTCTTGTTGCACAATAAACATTAGAATCCGAAGGTACATGCAACCTGGGCAGACAGATATTAGTGCTAACAATTTTCATTCCCCTCCCAGTGTTTCTTCTCTGGGTGCAGCTACCCCTGTCCATCATTGATCAACTGGAAGTGAGTTGGATCTTCTTTATGTTGAAGATTTCCACTTCCATCAGAATACATCCTCATACAGTATTGTTGAAGTGTACAGTGATCTTCTGGTTCTGCTCATTTCACTCAGCATCAGTTGATTTAAATCTCTCCAGGCCTCTCTATATTCCTCCTGCTGGTCATTTCTTACAGAGCAATAATATTCCATAACATTCATATACCATAATTTACCCAACCATTCTCCAACTGATGGACATCCATTCATTTTCCAGTTTTTAGCCACCACAAAAAGAACTGCCACAAACATTCTTGCATATACAGGTCCCTTTCTCTTCTTTAAAATCTCTTTGGGATATAAGCCCAGTAGTAGCATTGCTGGATCAAAGGGTAGGCACAGTTTGATAACTTTTGGGGCATAGTTCCAGATTGCTCTTCAGAATGGTGGGATTCTTTCACAACTCCACCAATAATGCATCAGTGTCCCAGTTTTCCCACATCCCCTCCAACATTCATCATTATTTGTTCCTGTCATCTTAGCCGATCTGACAGGTGTGTAGTGGGATCTCAGAATTGTCTTAATTTGCATTTCTTTGATCAGTAGAGATTTGGAGTACTTTTATATGAGTGGATATAGTTTCAATTTTATCATCTGAAAATTGTCTGTTCATATACTTTGATCATTTACTAATTGGAGAATGGTTTGATTTCTTATAAATTAGGGTCAGTTCTCTATAGATTTTGGAAATGAGGCCTTTATCAGAACCTATGACTGTAAAAATATTTTCCCAATTTGTTACATCCCTTCTAATCGTGTTTGCATTAGTTTCATTTGTACAAAAACTTTTTAATTTGATGTAATCAAAATCTTCTATTTTGTGATCAATAATGATCTCTAGTTTTCCTTTGGTCATAAATTCCTTCCTCCTCCACAGGTCTGAGAGGTAGACTATGCTCTGTTCCTCTAATCTATTTATGATCTCATTATATGCCTAAATCATGGACCCATTTTGATCTTATCTTGTTATATGGTGTTAAGTGTGGGTCAGTTTCTAATTTCTGCCATAGTAATTTCCAGTTTTCCCAACAGTTTTTTTTTCAAATAATGAATTCTTATCCCAAATATTGGTATCTTTGGGTTTGTCAAACACTAGATTGCTACAGTTGTACCTATTTTGTCCTGTGTACCTAATCTGTTCCACTGATTGACTGACTAGTCTATTTCTTAGCCAATACCAAATGGTTTTTGTGACTGCTGCTTTATAAAATAGCTTTAGACCAGGTATAGCTAGACCACCTTTATCTGACTTTTTTTCCATTAATTCCCTTGAAATTCTCAACCTTTTATTTTTCCATATGAATTTTGTTATTATTTTATCTAGGTCATTAAAATAGTTCCTTGGGAGTCTGATTGGTATAGCACTAAATAAATAGATTCGTTTGGGAATTATTGTCATCTTTATTATATTCGCTCAGCCTATCCACGAGTACTGAATGTCTTTCCAATTATTTAAATCTGACTTTATTTTTGTGGCAAGTGTTTTGTAATTTTGCTCATATAATTCCTGACTTTTCTTTGGTAAATGGATTCCCAAATATTTTATACTCTCAGAAGTTGTTTTGAATGGGATTTCTCTTTGTATCTCTTGCTGTTGCATTTTGTTGGTGATGTATAAAAATGCTGAGGATTTATGTGGATTTATTTTGTATCCAGCAACTTTGCTAAAGTTGTGAATTATTTCTAATAACTTTTTATTAGAATCTCTGGGGTTTTCTAAGTATACCATCATATCATCTGCAAAGAGTGACAGTTTGATTTCCTCATTACTTACTCTTATTCCTTTAATCTCTTTCTCGACTCTTATTGCCGAGGCTAGCATTTCTAATACAATACTGAATAGTAATGATGATAGTGGGCAGCCTTGTTTCACTCCTGATCTTACCGGATTCCAGTTTATCTCCATCACATATTATGATTTCTGACGGTATTAAATATATGCTCCTGACTATTTTAAAGAATAGTCCATTTATTCCTATACTCTTAAGTGTTTTTAGTAAGAATGGATGTTGGATTTTATCAAATGCTTTTTCTGCATCTATTGAGATGATCATATTTTTTTATTAATTTGATTATTAATATGGTCAATTATACTAATAGTTTTCCTAATATTAAACCAGCCCTGCATTCCTGGTATAAATCCTACTTGATCATAGTGTATTATCCTGGGGATGATTTTCTGAATTCTTTTTGCTAATATCTTGTTTTATTTTATTTTTTTTAGTCAGTATTTCTTTTTTTTAATTTAATTTTTATTTTATTTTATAATTATAACTTTTTTTTTGACACTACATATGCATGGGTAATTTTTACAACATTATCTCTTGCACTTACTTCTATTCAGATTTTTTCCCTTCCTCCCCCAACCCCCTCCCCCAGATGGCAGGCAGTCTTATACATGTTAAGTATATTACAGTATATTCTAGATACAATATATGTGTGTAGAACCGAATTTTTTGTTGCACAGGAAGAATTGGATTCAGAAGGTAAAAATAACAGTTTACACTCATTTCCCAGTGTTCCTTTTCTGATTGTAGCTGATTCTGTCCATCATTAATCAATTGGAATTGGATTAGCTCTTCTCTGTGTTGAAGATATCCACTTCCATCAGCATACATCCTCATACAGTATCATTGTTGAAGTGTATAATGATCTTCTGGTTCTGCTCGTTTCACTTAGCATCAGTTGATGTAAGTCTCTCCAAGCCTCTCTGTATTTCTCCTGTTGGTCATTTCTTACAGAACAATAATATTCCATAACATTCATATACCATAATTTACCCAATCATTCTCCAATTGATGGCCATCCATACATCTTCCAGCTTCTAGCCACTATGAAAAGGGCTGCCACAAACATTTTGGCACATACAGGTCCCTTTCCCTTCTTTAGTATTTCCTTGGGATATAAGCCCAGTAGTAGTATGGCTGGGTCAAAGGGTATGCACATTTTGATAACTTTTTGGGCATAATTCCAGATTGTTCTCCAGAATGGTTGGATTCTTTCGCAATTCCACCAACAATGCATCAGTGTCCCAGTTTTCCCACAGCCCCTCCAACATTCATCGTTATTTGTTCCTGTCATCTTAGCCAATCTGACAAGTGTGTAATGATATCTCAGAGTTGTCTTAATTTGCATTTCTCTGATCAATAGTGATTTGGAACACTCTTTCATATGAGCAGAAAATGTTTTAATTTCATCATCTGAAAATTGTCTGTTCATATCCTTTGACCATTTATCAATTGGAGAATGGCTTGATTTCTTATAAATTAAAGTCAATTCTCTGTATATTTTGGAGATGAGGCCTTTATCAGAATCTTTAACTGTAAAAATGTTTTCCCAATTTATTACTTCCCTTCTAATCTTGTTTGCATTAGTTTTGTTTGTGCAGAAACTTTTTAATTTGGTGTAATCAAAATTTTCTATTTTGTGATCAATAATGGTCTCTAGTTCTCCCTTGGACACAAACTCCTTCCTCCTCCACAAGTCTGAGAGGTAAACCATCAGCGGTTCCTCCAATTTATTTATGATTTCATTCTTTATGCCTAAATCTTGGACCCATTTTGATCTAATTTTAGTATGTGGTGTTAAATGTGGGTCCATGCCTAGTTTCTGCCATACTAATTTCCAGTTTTCCTAGCAGTTTTTGTCAAATAATGAATTCTTATCCCAAAATTTGGGATCTTTGGGTTTGTCAAACACTATATTGCTATTTTTATTCACTATCTTGCCCTGTGAACCTAACCTATGCCACTGATCAACTAGTCTATTTCTTAGCCAATACCAAATGGTTTTGGTGATTGTTGCTTTATAATATAGTTCTAGATCAGGTACAACTAGACCACCTTCATTTAATTTTTTTTTTCATTACTTCCCTTGAAATTCTCGACCTTTTCTTGTTCCATATGAATTCTGTTGTTATTTTTTCTAGGTTATTTAAATAGTTTCTTGGAAGTCTGATTGGTATAGCACTAAATAAATAGATTAGTTTAGGGAGTATTGTCATCTTAATTACATTTGCTCGGCCTATCCAAGAGCACTGAATGTCTTTCACTTATTTAAATCTGACTTATTTTTGTGGCAAGTATTTTGTAATTTTGCTCATATAATTCCTGACTTCTCCTTGTAGATATATTCCCAAATATTTTATACTATCGACTGTTATTTTGAATGGAATTTCTTTTTGTATCTCTTGCTGTTGCACTTTGTTGGTGATGTATAAAAATGCTGAGGATTTATGTGGAATTATTTTGTATCCTGCAACATTGCTAAAATTCATAATTATTTCTAATAGCTTTTTAGCAGAGTCTTTGGGGTTCTCTAAGTATACCATCATGTCATCTGCAAAGAGTGATAGTTTGATGTCCTCATTTCCTACTCTAATTCCTTGAATCTCTTTCTTGGCTCTTATTGCCAAGGCTAGAGTTTCTAGTACAATATTGAAAAGTAATGGTGATAGTGGGCAACCTTGTTTCACTCCTGATCTTACAGGGAAAGTTTCTAGTTTATCGCCATTACATATGATGTTTACTGAAGGTTTTAAATATATGCTCCTTATTATTTTAAGGAATAGTCCATTTATTCCTATATTCTCAAGCGTTTTTAGTAGGAATGGATTTTGGATTTTATCAAATGCTTTTTATGCATCTATTGAGATGATCATATGGTTTTTATTAATTTGATTATTAATATGGTCAATTATACTAATAGTTTTCCTAATATTAAACCAGCCCTGCATTCCTGGTATAAATCCCACTTGGTCATAGTGTATTATCCTGGGGATGATTTTCTGAAGTCTATTTGCTAATATCTTATTTAAGATTTTAGCATCAATATTTATTAAGGAAATTGGTCTATAGTTTTCTTTCTCAGTTTTCGATCTACCTGGTTTAGGTATCAGTACCATGTCTGTGTCATAGAAGGAATTTGGTAGGACTCCTTCAATCCCTATTTTTTCAAATACTTTACATAGCATTGGAGTTAGTTGTTCTTTAAATGTTTGGTAGAATTCACATGTAAACCCATCTGGTCCTGGGGACTTTTTCTTAGGAAGTTGGTTAATAGCTTGGTCTATTTCTTTTTCTGAGATGGGACTATTTAGACTACTTACTTCTTCCTCTGTTAATCTGGGCAAGCTATATTTTTGAAGGTATTCTTCCATTTCATTTAAGTTATCGAATTTATCGGCATAAACTTGAGCAAAGTAGCTCCTAACTATTGTTCTAATTTCCTCTTCATTAGTGGTGAGTTCACCCTTTTCATTTTCAAGACTAACAATTTGATTTTTCTCTTTCCTTTTTTTAATCAGGTTTACTAAGGGTTTGTCTATTTTGTTGGTTTTTTCATAGAACCAACTCTTAGTTTTATTGATTAATTCAATAGTTTTTTTTGCTTTCAATTGTATTAATCTCACCTTTTATTTTTTGAATTTCAAGTTTTGTGTTTGTCTGGGGGTTTTTAATTTGTTCCTTTTCTAGCAATTTTAGTTGTAAGCCCAATTCGTTGGCCCTCTCTTTCCCTATTTTATGCAAGTAGGCCTGTAGATATATAAAACTTCCCCTTATTACTGCTTTGGCTGTATCCCACACATTTTGGTATGATGTCTCATTATTGTCATTTTCTTGGGTGAAGTTATTAATTATGTCTATGATTTGCTGTTTTACCCAATCATTCTTTAGTATAAAATTATTTAGTTTCCAATTATTTTTTGGTCTATTTTCCCCTGGCTTTTTATTAAATGTTATTTTGATTGCATTATGATCTGAAAAGGATGCATTTACTATTTCTGACTTACTGCATTTGATTTTGAGGTTTTTATGCCCTAGTATATGATCAATTTTTGTATAGGTTCCATGAACTGCTGAGAAGAAAGTATATTCCTTTCTGTCTCCATTTAGCTTTCACCAAAGATCTATCATATCAAACTTTTCTAATATTCTATTTACCTCTTTGACTTCTTTCTTATTTATTTTGTGGTTTGATTTATCTAATTCTGAGAGTGCAAGGTTGAGATCTCCCACTATTATAGTTTTGCTATCTATTTCCTCTTGCAGCTCTCTTAATTTCTCTTTTAAGAATTTAGATGCTGCACCACTTGGTGCATATATGTGTAATATTGATACTGCTTCATTATTGATGCTGCCCTTTAGCAGGATATAATGCCCTTCCTTATCTCTTTTAATTAGATCAATTTTTGTTTTTGCTTGATCTGAGATGAAGATGGCTACTCCTGCTTTTTTGGTTTTGCCTGAAGCATAATAGATTCTGCTCCACCCTTTTACTTTTAGTTTGAATGTCTCACCCTGTTTCAGGTGTGTTTCCTGTAAACAACATATAGTAGGATTCTGACTTTTAATCCAGTCTGCTAACTGCTTCCTCTTTATGAGGCAGTTTGCCCCATTCATATTTATGGTTAGAAGGACTAATTCTATATTGCTTGCCATCCTATTAACCCCTGCTTATGGTTTTCTCCTTTCCTTCCCTCTTACCGCCCTACCCAGTATTAAACTGGTGAACACCACTAGCTTTTCACAGCCCTCCCTTTATAGGATCCCTCCCCCACCTTAAAGATCCTCCCCTTATTTTACCCCTTTTCCTCGAAATTTCTGTATTCCCTTCCCCTTAGCTTACTACTTCCCTTTCACTCTTCAATGAAGTGGAAGAAGTTTCACCATAAATCGAATATGTCTATTGATACACACTATGTTCATCTCCCTCCTTTCTTTCTCTCAGATATAATAGGTTACCTTTGCCTCTTCATGAGATGTAGTACCACCACTTGACACTTTTTTATGATATAATTTCCTTTCCACCTCTAGTTTCTAAGACAAATTGTACATATGTTCTTTACATATTTTTTTGGCAGAAGTATAGTTCTCAAGATTTCTTTTTACCTTTTTAGAAATCTCTTGAGTTCTGTATTTGAAGATCAAACCTGTTATGTAGGTCTGGTTTTTTCATCAAAAATAGATGGAATTTATTTATTTCGTTAAATGTCCATCTTCTTCCCTGGAAAACAATGCTCATTCTTGCTGGGTAAGTTATTCTTGGCTGCATACCCAGTTCCTTAGCCTTTCGGAATATCATGTTCCAGGCCCTTCGTTCTTTTAATGTGGACGCTGCTAGATCCTGGGTTATCCTTATTGTGGATCCTCCGTATCTGAATTGCTTTTTTCTAGCAGCTTCCAATATCTTTTCCTTTGTCTGATGGTTCTTGAACTTGGCCACTATATTTCTTGGCATTTTGATTTTAGGGTCCCTTTCAGTGGTGATCGATGAATTTTTTCAATGTCTATTTTACCCTCTGTTTCCAGAACGTTTGGGCAGTTCTCTTTGATAATTTTCTCGAAAATGGTGTCCAAGCTCTTTTTTTCCTCACATTTTTCAGGGAGTCCGATTATTCTCACATTGTCTCTCCTGGATCTGTTTTCCAGGTCTGTTGTCTTTCTGGTAAGGTACTTGACATTCTTTTCAATTGTTTCATTTCTCTGGTTTTGCTTGACTACCTCTTGGTTTCTCCTTGAGTCATTCATTTCTACTTGTTCCAGTCTAATTTTCAATGATGTATTTTCTTCACTCACTTTTTAAATTTCTCTTTGTAATTGTCCAATTGAGTTTTTATCTTCTATGGAATTTTTTTCCATTTTATCCATTTTATTTTTTAGAGAGCTGTTTTCTTTTTCCAGCTCACTAATCCTGTTTTCCTTGGAATTGTTTACCTTTTTCAGCTCACTAATCTTGTTTCTCAATGATTTGATTTCTTTATCCACTCTGTCTTTGAATAAATAGGATGACTTCTCCAGGCTCTCTTGCCAAGCTTCCTTTTCCTTTTCCCATTTCTCTTCCAGCTCCCTTGTGAGAGCCTTTTTAATTTCCTCTATGAGATTTTTTTGTATTGAGGAGCAGCTCATATCCCTCTTAGGGGATTCATCTGGGGACAGTCTGTTTTTAGTCTCTTCAGTGTTTGAAGTCTGCTCTCTCTCCATACAAAAGCTGTCAATGGTTAGAGCCCTTTTGAATTTTTTGTTCATTTTGTCAGAGTAGGAATCAAAGAAAACAAACTGACAAGAGAAACAATTGGTCTTTTTTGTGGGGGATGGGGCTGGATGGTATTAATGGGCTTCCTCTACAGACTGGGGGTAGGGCAGCAGAGAGCCACTAACAGAACAGCAATGACTGTACTGAGTCTGAGCTCTGAGGCTCTGAGAATGCACTAGGTCAGTCCAGGTCGGGGTTGGGCGTGGCCGGGTTCTGAGAGACGCTGGCTTTCCTGGGGTTTTAATCTTCACCTCCGGTGTTTACACCCTCTCAGCTGCTCCTGGCTTGCTGCCAAGACAGAGTATCCACACTGGGGAAAAAGTCTTTTCGCAGAAACAGCAGAGATCGTACCCCTCCCCCTCTGGTCTTAGCTGTGTGAGCTGCCTGTCTCGCTCTGGTTTGCCTGTCCTCAGTCTGCGCCCAGTCTGATTGTCCCCTCCCCCGAGCAAACACAGACCTTTTCTGGCGACTTTCAAGGATGTCTTCTCTTGGTGATTATTTGTGGATTTCTTTCTGGGTCAAGCATTAAGTCTGAGGCTTGTGATGAAGTAAGTTCTGAGAGAAAATGAGGAGCTCAAGCAGCTGTCTGCCTCCATGCCGCCATCTTGGCCGGAAGTCCCTAATATCTTGTTTTAGATTTTAGCATCAATATTCATTAAGGAGATTGGTCTATAGTTTTCTTTCTCCATTTTCAACTTGCCTGATTTATGTATTAGTACCATGTCTGTGTCATAAAAGGAGTTTGGTAGGACTCCTTTATCCCCTATTTTTTCAAATAGTTTATATAACATTGGAGTTAATTGTTTTTTTTTTTAATGTTTGGTAGAATTCACCTGTAAATCCATTTGATACTGGGGATTTTTTCCTGGGGAGTTGATTAATAGTTTGTTCTATTTTTTTTTTTTCTGAAATGGGACTATTTAAGCAGTTTACCTACTCCTCTGTTAATCTAGGAAGCCTATATTTTTGGAGGTGGTCATCCATTTCACTTAAGTTATCAAATTTATTGGCATAACGTTGGGCAAAGTAACTCCTAATTATTGCTCTAATTTCCTCTTCATTGGTGGAAAGATGCCCCTTTTCATATTTAAGACTAACAATTTAATTTTTCTCTTTCCTTTTTCTGATCAGATCTACCAAAGGTTTATCTATTTTATTGGCTTTTTCATAAACCAACTCTTAGTTTTATTTATTAGTTTAATACTTTTTTCTTTTACTTTCAATATTATTGATTTCTCCTTTTAATTTTAGAATTTCAAGTTTAGTTTTTGGTTGGGGGTTTTTAATTTGGTCTTTTTCTAGCTTTTTATGTTGCAGGCCCAATTCATTAATCTTCTCTTTCTCTATTTTATTCAAGTAAGCCTCTAAAGATATAAAATTTTCCCTTATTACCACTTTAGCTGCATCCCACAGATTTTGGTATGATGTCTCATCATTGTCATTATCTTGGGTGAAATTATTAATTGTTTCTATAATTTGCTGTTTCACCCAGTCATTCTTTAAGATGAGATTATTCACTTTCCAATTATTTTTTGGTCTATTTACCCCTAACTTCTTATTGAATGTAGTTTTTATTCCATTGTGATCTGAGAAGAAGGCATTTACTATTTCTGCCTTCCTGCATTTAATTTTGAGATCTTTATGTCCCAATATATGGTCAATTTTTGCATAGGTTCCATGAACTGTTGAGAAGAAAGTATACTCCTTTCTATCGCCATTCAGTTTTCTCCAAAGATCTATCATATATAGTTTTTCTAATGTTCTATTTACCTCTTTAATTTCTTTCTTATTTGTTTTGTGGTTTGATTTATCTAATTATGAGTGCAAGGTTGAGATCTCCCACTATTATAGTTTTGCTGTCTATTTCTTACAACTCTCTTAACTTTTCCTTTAGGAAGTTAGATGCTATACCACTTGGTGCCTATATGTTTAGTATTGATATGGCTTCATTGTTTAGCCACCTTTTAGCAGGATATAGTTTCCTTCCTTATCTCTTGTAATTAAATCAATTTCTGCTTTTGCTTGATCTGAGATGGGTGGCTACCCCTGATTTTTTGGCTTCACCTGAGGCATAATAGATTCTACTCCAACCTTTTACCTTTACTCTGTGTATATCTCCCTGCTTTGAGTGTGTTTCCTGTAAAGAACATATTGTAAGGTTCTGACCTTTGATCCAGTCTGCTATCTGACTCCATTTAATGGAAGAGTTCATCCCATTCACATTTACAGTTAAAATTAATAATTCTGTATTTCCTGTCATCATATTATCCTCTGATCATGCTTTTTTTCCCCTTGTCCCCCCTAAACCTCTTCCACAGTATTTAATTTATGGACCCCACTTGTGACACACAGCCCTCCCTTTTTAGTATCCCTACCCCCTCCTTTTAAGTCCCTTCCCCTTTCTTGCACTCTTTCCTTATTACCCTTTTCTTTTTCCATTTTCCTCTCCTCCCTTATATTCAGGCGAGAGAGAATTCTTTGAAAAACAAATAAGTCAATTATTTACTCTTTGAGCCTACTCTGATGAGAGTAAGATTCACACAATGTTTCTCCCCTCTCTAAATTCCCTCAGATGTGGTAGATTTTCTATGCCTCTTCCTGGGATGTAGTTTCCCTATTTTTATCTCTCCTTTCCCTTTATCTGATACTATCCCCTTCCCTTTACTATTTCCCTTTTTTATGTTATATCAGTGAAATCAAATTATCCATGTGGACTTTCTGTATATCCACAACAGAGATACAGTTCTCAAGAGTTCTTTTTATTTTTTTCTGCTTCTCTTCAGTCTTGTGGATGTAGATCAAATTTTTTGTTTAAGTCTGTTTTTTTCTTAGAAACAAATGGAATTCCTCTGTTTCATTAAATGACCTTCTTCCATGGCAGAAAATGCTCAACTTAGCTGGGTAGTTTAGTTTTGGTTGCAATCCCAGTTCTTTTGCCTTTCGGAATATCAGGTTCCAGGCCCTTCAATCCTTTAATGTGGAGGGTGCTAGATCTTGAGTGACCCATTTTGTGGCACCTTGATATTTGAATTGTTTTTTACTAGCTGCTTGCAATACTTTTTTCTTAGTTTGGTAGTTTTGCATCTTAGCCACAATGTTCAGTGGAGTTCTTTTTTTAGGGTCTTTTTCAGAAGGTGTTGGATGAATTCTTTCTCTGTATAGAAAGTGTCAATCATTCTCTTCAGCTTCTCACTCATTGTTAACACTCTGTGGGTCATCTGCCCTTGGGGCAAGAAATTTATTTATCAGCTTCCTCCCAGACTGGGGGGTAGAATGCAACAACCCTGTGCCTGGGTAAGATAGAGCTCTGGTAGAGTTCCCATTCCCCCTCCCTGGAAATGCCTCAGAGGTCGTTAGCACCTCTGCTCTTTGAGGAATGCCCATTGAAGGACCCTCTCTCTTTATCCTAGTGACTGCCCTGAGGTTTAAGGCTGAACAGTGAAAGCATCAGAAACCCCAGCCAAAGCCTGCCATGGGGCCGTGGATATTAGCAGCTGAAGCAAAAAACCCCTGCGTTCAAACTGGAAGTGTCTGCCTGGAAACTACAGAACCTACTTCAAAGATTCTACTTCTCTGGGAGTTCTGGAGGTCCGCTGCTGCTAGAATTCCACTGCCTCAGGCTGAGCCCCGCACTATATGGATTAAAGGCTGCCCCAGGCTGTGTCCCCCGCTGTTCAGGCTCTCAACTACCCCAAGGAGAAGCATGGGTAGCAGAAGGCATCTGCACAGACGTGCCGAGATATGTTAGGCCACTTCCGGATTGGGGTAGATCTAGGATCTGGATTTATATTTTAAAGTAGTTTGATTTCTCTTCTGATCTGCTGTTTTATAAGCAGAGAAGAGCTATCAGCCTGTGCCAGATTCCTCTATCTAAGTGGCTTCTCTGATCCCAGAGTTCTCCCCAGCCCATTTGGCACAATGTGCTAGCACCTAACCCTGTCCGTGCTGATCTTTTTTTTCCTTCCCTCGGAACCGACCTTTTCTGTTGAAATTCCAGAATCTCTTCAGCTGGTAAATTGTGCTTCTTATCCTTGTGGTTTTTATCAGTCCAGCATTATTTTTGAGGCTGCTTTTACTAGTTGGTATTGAGGGAAGAAAGGAGCTTAGAAATTCACATGTATCTTCTCTTCCATATTGGCTCCGCCCCCCCCCCCAAACCTACTCATTATTTATGGTTAAATAGGAAACGCTATTGTGTGTGTACATCCATACATGCATATGTAGATGTTTTCAGGAAAATCTGTAAAGATTTATGTAAAATTGTGCACAATTTACATAGTGCTTGCCACTGTGTAAAATAATAATAATAATAATAAACTAACAATCATGTTGTAAAGGATAAACAACTGTTAAAAGATTTACTCATTCTGATCAATACTCCATAATGTTCCATAGTTCCCTTCATAGTTAAAAATGCCATCCACTTTCAGATAGATGTGTGATGGATTGAAAATATAGATTGAAGCATTGCCTTTTTTGTTTCTTTTTCTTGCTTCCTCCCAAAAAACATGATTAATACAGAAATTTGTTTTGTATAACATCATATTTGTGAGAGTTTTGCATTAATTCTTCAACAGGTTGAAGTGATAAGAAGAACTAATATTCTGGACCTAATCCTAACCAATTGGAAAAAACAAAACAAAACAAAAACAACAACAACAACAACAACAACAACAAAAACAGGTTCCTAAAGCTATCTGTTCTTAGAGTCTGTAACATAGAGAAAAAGCCCAAGTATATTCTAATCCAGACATTTTAGGGGTGTAGTTCAGGGGTTAATCTTTTCTAGATCAACCTCAATTAATATATATTGAATCAATCGAAAAGGTAAACTAAATGGAAATGATTCTATAATAATAATGTTTGAAGTACAATGTTTTCAATGAAAGCAAATGACATCACACTGGATACATATGATTGTTTAAGGTGATTAAGTCAGACAATCCCCAACAGATAAATTTTAAGAGATTATGAGCAAGAAGCTTTGTATATGAATTATTAATTATAAAGGGGATATCCATCCATGGTATAAGTGGATATACAATGTGTGATATATTAATACAATAGAATAGTTTGGTCCATAAAAAATGAAGAGATAGGTTCAGAGAAACTTGGAAATGAAATGTTGCTGAATACTGATACCAGGATCAAAATACTGCTGTTACTTTTGTGATATCTGAGTAGGACAATATACTGCTTTGAATACATTCTCTTTTGGATACATTTTCATTTTAAAACTCTCTTAAATTAACACATATAAATATGCTTATAGATCTATATGTATATGCATGTGCATAAATATGATTTTATCAGAACTATGTAGAGGTATATCATCTCTAAAAACTTCTCTTAAATAGAAATACAAATCCTACCTCCAGATATAATATTAAGTAGCTGTATACCTCCCAAATTGATATTTATTTTTTTAATATTCTAAATATTGTTTATTTTCAGTTCCATATTTTCCCCTCCACACCCAATGAGAAGACAGGAAATGCAAAACTCTCACAAATATGATGTTATACAAAACAAATTTCTGCATTAATCATGTTTTTTGGGGGGAATCAAGAAAAAGAAACAAAACAGGCAATGCTTCAATTTATATTTTCAATCCATCACACATCTATCTGAAAGTGGATGGCATTTTTAACTATGAAGGGAACTATGGAACATTATGGAGTATTGATCAGAATGAGTAAATCTTTTAACAGTTTATCCTTTACAACATGATTGTTAGTTTATTATTATTATTATTATTATTATTATTATTATTCACACAGTGGCAGCACTATGTAAATTGTGCATAATTTACATAAATCTTTACAGATTTTCCTGAAAACATTTTTTTCATAATTTCTTACAGCTTAATAGTATCCCATCCCATCCCCAAATTTATTTAGCCTTTCTCTAATTGAAGGTTATCCCTTCAATTTTCAAATCTGCCATCACTAAAAGAGCTAATATATATATATATGTGTGTGTGTGTGTGTGTGTGTGTGTGTCTGTGTCTGTGTGTGTGTCTGTGTCTGTGTCTGTATATGTATACATATGTCCATCATTCTTTTCTGAAGTATCTACAGTGTTTTGAATCAGCAAGAGTGATGAAAACTTCAAATAGACTTTTTAAAAGGTATCTCATTAAGTGGGAATCATATGTAAATATTTGTAATTTAATATAACTTACCAATAATACATTTTTAATCACATAAGAAGTATCCTGTAGGCTTCATTTTCTTTTTCAGAAAGTCATACTTTTTAGCAATTTCTACCTTCCTTGTGGTAGTATCATGAAATCATACATGATTCAGTTAAAGTAGATGTCTTCTGGTTTGGCAGATTTCAGGAGACTCTCTTTACCCATTACTCTCAAATGTTTGTGTCAGTTCCAATGTCATAATTCTTTTGTAATTTTCAACAGTCAGTCACTAACAAACATAAGAAGTCTTCTTCAGATAATCACTCTCTTTGAAGTACCTGTGGGTACTCCCTTTCATTCCTTGGAAGCCAGAAAACTGTTTATTCCTCAAAAAGTTCATCTTAAATCTCTGTGAAAAGAGCCACTTTTTCATTACATTGAATCAAAAATAGTTATTCTATTTTTTTCCGTGTGTATTCTTTCACACTCTAAACTTTTGACAGATAAGAATTTTTCTTCATATTTCTAATTTAATTTTCCTTTTCCATTCTTTCAACTCATATTTAATTTTAGAAATGTTGGGTAGTAGAAAGGCATTTTAAATATTATAAAATTTTCTTTGAAAACAAAAATATTCCTACATGCCATTGACTGTTTTTAAAAATTACTATTTTTTAGATATATGTATATATTTACTTAAAAAATATTTTTATCTACCTATTCAACTCGCTTTTGTTGATATGTTCAATCATTAATTTATATTTGACAGAAAATAGTCTTCTTGGGCTGAATTAATGTTTGAACCTCTCTTATGAATATCAAAACCTTGTAAGACATTATTGATATTTAAAAGCTTAAGAATTACTAAATTCCTTACTTTTTTAAAAAGGTGGAATTGTGTAAAGAGCACTAAGGTTTGTGTCAAAAATCCTACTTCTGATACCTATTACCTATTTCACCTTAAGCAAGTCACTAAATCTCTGCAAGTTTCTAGTTCTTTATCTGAAGATGAATGGATTGAAATCGAAGGACTTTCAGATGCCTTCCAACTCTAAATATATGTTCCTATGAATAAATGAGGATTTTAAAACAAAAACCTCAACCTTGTAAGGGTAATTCAATTCAGGGAGTTGAAAACTACTCTAAGACTAATAATTAAAAATAAAGTTGATAAAAAGAAAGGTGCTTGACATCCTGTAGAGAAAATTTAGATTTTTTTTCTCCCTAGGCAATTCCTTGAAAAGGTAAGGTTACTTCTTTACTATATTTTGAGATTTCAAATCACAATTTGGATCCTCCTTGGAATGGCTACAATTTTTTCTATATCTGGCTCCAAACTACTTTCATGTCATTTCACAGGATTATCCCTTATGTACTCTACACTCTATTCAAATTGTGCTTCTTATCATTTCTCCTACTCGCTTCCTACTTCTATCTCTGTTTCCTTGTTCATCATGTTCCCTAAATCTGTAAAACCCTTCTTCCTACACTTAGCTATTGATATTTTACTCATATTTCATGTCCTCCCTCAAATCCCATTTTATCTTTTAAACCTTATCTAATCTTCTCAACTGGAAGCAATTTCTCTTCACCAAACTCCCTACCTCTTCAGACTTGAAGTACTCATTTATTCCCAAGTGTTTTGTATTTATCTGTTTACATTACCTCCAATCAATTGTAAACTCCTTGAGGAGAAAGAACATTCTTGAAATTCATATTCTTATCTCCTAGAATAGTACCTTGCCTAGAGTAGGTATAAATGTTTCTTGAATAATAATCCTCTTGGGCCACTCATGAGCAAATACAGCACTTCAGCTAGAGCATTTAGCAAATAAACCTATGCAGATAGTTGCATTTAGGTGGTAATAACTATGCTCAAATCTTATGAGTTGTTGTATATTTCATTCAATCTAAACTTTGGGGAGGAATTTAAAGTTTTGCCTTCTCATCAGATCCTTTTAAGCTGGGAAATTGAAGTACACTATAGCATATGAAATGCTATAGTTAATATTATCTTGCATTTTTCTTTTATCGTTAACTTGTCATTTCTGTGGGGAAAGTGAACAGAGCTTTATGAATAGCATGCTTCACTATGTCAGTCGGTTCAGTATCAGAATACAGAATTCTCATTCTGTATACAGGATGCATAGTAACTGCCTACTACTTAAGCAGAAATATCTCTGTCAGGGTCCATGGGCTTACTCCATAAATCTTTGTGGTTGGCAAGCCCTAGAAGTGAGATTCATATTATGCAACAATTTTAGGGTAAAACCACTGCAATAATAAATAATATAACTATAGGTCTTTATGAAAGTTTGTGAGGCCAGCAAAATCAGTTACATTTTTAACAGTGTTATCATTGAATGCAGAGGCTGCAAAAATAAATAAATAAATAAATAAATCTGAGGTTCTTGTCAGCATTAAATAGAAAAATGTGCTTATAGATTAGTAAGATTCTATTAACCTAGCAAAGGCTCCATAGACATTTAAAATGTATTAGATGGGAATATATTTCAAACCTTGGAGGAACATAGATAGATATAAGAAATGAGTTATTTCCTGAGAATACTTAAATAAGACTAATAAATTATTTTGAAATAATTTTACTTCTTGTTCATTTTCCTTTTTTAAGAATTTTTTGAAAAATAAACTATTCCTATTAATTTTATGCATCTTCCTTTTGGTCATTAATAAATTATTTTCTCCCCTTTGTCAGTTCAAATCAAGGAGCATTTCTTAAGGGCCAGCTTCATGGTATACAAAGAAAGGCAAAAATAGTTCCTGCCCTCAAAAAATTTACAGTCTAATGGGAGAAACAACATAGATACATAGATACATACAGCCATGTTTGGGACTAATATTAACTTAGTGGTTTGGGTTTAACAAGCTTAGTTAATAAGATATGGTAATTTGACAAATAAATTTCCCCTCTACTTTATTTCAATATTGCAAAAATATGGTGATCATTACACAGTCACAATTTTTTTTCCTCTAAAGAAATAAATTAATATAGTAAATAGCTAACCTTGGAACCATGAAGAAAGGTTCAAATAGTGACTCTAAAATATACTATTCTTGTGACCATGGGCAAATGATTTTATTTCTCAGTGCTCTATGCAACTTTAGAAAACTACATTTCAAAGACAGTGTTCACTTGTGTGGATAGAGAGTTTATCTGTGAGGACCACATGGAAATCTGACACCTTCTAAAAGGAGGAATGTATGAGACCTAAATATTGTTTCAAGATTTAAGTTGAAATCCTATCTCAGTGTCCATATACTGATCACTAACCTAACCAATAACAAAAACCAAAATACCCTACAAGAAAAGGAAGTTTGTTACTTATACGTCAAAGTTTATACAAGTTCTAAAACAATAAACAAATAAGAAATATCTTGATTCTTTAAGTATAATATTAAGAAAATAGAATAGATATAAAATCCCATGGTCTATTATCTCCTAAATTTAAGTATGTGGCAATCATTAATGTGAGAAAAACAAGCTAGTTTTAGCCTGTGCCATCGATTATGTTAAAATGCAAATTATTTGACAATATAACACATTTTTAAAACATTTCTTCACTAGTGTCTATATTTTTAGGTTGGATTTTTAAATAAGTACTCACTCACCAACATTAACGCATGCTTTGCAGCTATACTCAAATGTGAGTTGGCAAAAAAAGAAATGTTTTTAATTTTTAAAATTTTAATTGCAATTATGTTTTTTTGTTTATTTAAAAAAAAGTTTTGTACAATATGACTGACTGAATACATTTCAGTGTGAATGATGTAGTCCACATTGAGAAATCTTGTAATCCATAGAAATTTGACAAAAAGTACATTATGGAGAATTTAGGTTGATAAAAGGTTAATGGACTTATTCTGTAACTTTAATTTAATTCTCTGCTTATTGCAAGACTTGGAATATCTATTAAAGATTTTAAAGTTCTATTCTTTCTTTTTAGGAATGCAATTGAAGAGAACAAAAAACTTTATGCCATTTATGACACCAGGTGAGTTTGCAATTCCCACTAATTGGCAATTAAAAACTTTATATTGTTGCTGATCCTACTAAAAGTTAATGATTTTGTATAACTTGGATAATTTTTCATCTTGCTTCATGCCCTTTCTTTAAGATGTTTTCTGTTACCATTACCATAAGTTATTCTTCAATACTGTAAGGATCTATAAATTTGTTAGTATGCTATTCCGTTCATAGAAGATTGCAACTCTTCCACTGCTTAATATATAATGTTGGTAAATTGATGTGACCAAAAACATATTTCCCAGCAAACATTTCTAGTAATGAACCTCTCTGAAATTCATTAGATTGGCACTTAGATGAATAGTATGTAGTTTGCTACTGGGCATTTGCTTGGAATGTTTCTAGTTGGGTAGGATTTATGAGAACATATACTCTGCTCACCTGATGCTCATGTGGATACCACAATGAGGGAAAAAAGTAGGATTTTAATGTAGGAGCATGGGCTTTAAATAAAAATGATAGAGTGACAGAGTGACATGTTATCCTCATTTGATACTTACTGAATCGAAATTTTTAGAATTTTGAAGTCTTAGAATGGAAGGGAATCTCAGATGTCCTTTAGTCCAATACTTCTATAATATTTTTGGAAAAATTAATTACCTAGTTTCTGCTTCAACATCTCTATGGATGACAAACCCAAGACTTCATGAGCTAACAGATTACAACTTAGGACATCTCAAATTCTTTGAAAATTTTCTTTATATTGAACTGAAATTTACAATTTTGCAGCATCTATGTTTATGGGATTCTGGAGCCCTTTATCAAAGCACTGCCATGTTACTACCTTGAGCAATGAAGAATACATGAGAAGGGAAGTTTTTATTGAGGACCACATTAACATTTGAGTTTTTTCATTAATTGAAAAAAATATAGAAAATAATAGCATTTACTTCACAGAGTTGTTGTAAATATCAATTGAGCTAACACACATAAAGTGTTTGTGAAAATCTTTATATAAATGCTAGTTTATTATCATCATCTTCATCATCCCATTTTTTAAAAACATTAGCCTTCATTAGCAGAACTCCTCCCATTCATAGATATTTTGCTTAGACCTATTTCCCATTGGTTAACATATTTCATTTTTCTGGCTTCTCCTAACTCAGTAATCGTATATCCCCAGAGACTAAACAATGAACACCGCTCCCCAAAATATGTTAAAACTTTCATCTTTCATATTCATCATATTACCCTACCCAAAGTCTGATTTGAAATTCACCTCTCCATTCCACTGTAGCCTCTGTTTTTATTAAACTTCATTTTTAAATAAAGTATAATTTTCAGTATCATTAAAATTTATTCTCAAACTTTATTTTACAGCTATAATTGTTATGTTCTTTCCATCCTTTGGCAGTTAATGATGCCTCGTTTCTCCCAGATGACTCTGCATCCTAGATCTTTCTTTCTATCATTGGTTGAACTTATTCTATTACTCCCTGATTAACTGGTTCTGGTGAGAAAACTATTCTTCTCTATGCTCCCTGTTGCCACTTTAACATTGTCCTTCTGCTGACCTCACTCAGCAAGCTTTTCTTTAGTTGTTCCTCCTTCCAGATTTATCACCTAAACCTCAACTGGGATTGTTATATAACAACACCCAAGACATTAGCTCTCCTTTCTCAGTGAATTCATTGCCTGTTTCACAGCCTTCCTCTTCACCCAAATCCCTGCCCTCGTTATAAGGGACTTCAACAGACATTTATATTCCCTCAAATATCCTTTGAAGTTTCTCATCTACTTATGTCCTATGTACTATTCCTCATCTGTATCTCAGCTACACACTTGTTTGGCCCTACCCCTAATCTTGAAATTATGTAAAGTTATGACCAGTTCCATGGTCAAAACATTTTGAATTCCTTTAGTTAATTATAATCTTTTGCCATCCTGACTCTCCCTGAGTCTTATGTCTTCTAAATTAATTTTCATACTTAGTGTCAATACCTCTGTTTCTGCCTAAATGGTACTCTTTTATCTCACCATAGCAGAACTTGCAAATTTTTCTTTCTCTCAATACTTACCTAGTTCTACTTTGTAAAGTCCAGACTAGCTCCCTGGAGGCTTCAGGAACAGCCAGGATCAGGATAAGTAAAAGTCCATGGTCTTCAGGCGGAGAAGTAAAGGAGACAGACAAACTGCTACAAGCTCACCACCAACCTCCCTTCTCCTGGTCCTGCTGCAAAGTGAAGTTCTCTCACCTCTTTCACCCTACCCTTTAATCCTTACCTACAATTATCTGAATATACCAAACATCGTGCCAGCACAGAACAGTGAGAAGCACCATTTTTCCAAATATATGCTAATAGAATCATTGCCCAATACGTAATTATCCTTAAGTGCTCTGTTGGCTGATTCAAGCACACCTTTTAAGAGTTTTAGCCCTTTACATGTCCTGCTTTCTTTTGTTTTAGAACACAGGTGGTCATGCTATCCCTGACTTCTCAGGGAGGTGAGAACCCCAAAAAGGAGGTGATCATGCCTTCCCTGAAGGAAAGGAGGTGAAAACAGCAAAAAGGAGGTGATCACACCCTCCCTGACTTCTCAGGAAGAGAGATGAAAAGCATATAAGGGAAGTGGGGAATCAAGCCAGATATTGTTAGCAGATTTCTGGGCTAAAGGGTCTTACTAGAAACAGGTATGCACAAACCCATCAGCATGGGGGTTTTACACAAGCACATAACAATAAAGCACAGACTAGTAGTGATGACTTTCCCCATAGCCATTGCAGGCTAAATGTGGTGTAACAAACATGAATTGTATATGTAAGTAGTGATATAACAAACAATATGAATCAACATGGTGTTGTAAAAGATTTCCAGAAGTCCTAGAAGGAAGGTATGTAAATAACAATCACACATACACCTTCTTCACTACTTGCCCTTCTCAGCTAAGCTACTTAAAATGTTCATCAAGAGGTAGCTAGATGGCACAGT
Source organism: Sminthopsis crassicaudata (assembly GCF_048593235.1). Taxonomy (NCBI): domain Eukaryota; kingdom Metazoa; phylum Chordata; class Mammalia; order Dasyuromorphia; family Dasyuridae; genus Sminthopsis; species Sminthopsis crassicaudata. The sequence continues at coordinate 245,732,678 of NC_133619.1, forward strand.
GGATAGAGCACCAACCCTGAAGTCAAAAGGATCTGAGTTCAAATCTAGCTTCAGACACTTAATATTTCCTGGTGTGTGACCCTGGGCAAATTCATCAATACTAAGTGGTTCCCCTTTCCTCTCACATTTTTCCACAACCTTGACCTCTTCATTATGACTTTTGAATTCATTTTTAAAGTTAAACTGCATTCTCCAATGTTACCAGAGGTTTCTTCATTGACAACTCTTATACTCTTACTATAACATATTATATATATATATATATATATATATATATATATATATATATATATATATATATATATATATATATATATATATATATATATATATACATATATATATATCTTCATTTTAAATTCTCTACAGCATTTAATTCTGATTTCTTCTTGTAGTTTCATGAAAATGCTTGAATTTTCATTTTCATTTTAACTTGTTTTCAGTTCCAAAATTTCCTGCTTCTTCTATTTCCTCCCTTATCCATGGAGAAGACTAAAATAGGTATAAACATGGAAAACTAATATCTACATTTGTCATGTTTCAAGAAAGAAATAGAAAAAAAATTCTTTAATTTGCATACTGATTCTATCAGTTCTATTTCTGGTAAAGAATATCCTGTTTATATATTCTTGTGAAGTATAGATGATCATTATGTGGATAAGAAAAACTAAAACCTTCAGGATTGATTATCTTTGCAATATTTTATTACTGTATAAATTATTCTTCTGGTTCTGCTCATTTTATTTTATATCAGTTGACATGTCCCCATATTTTCCTAGAATTTTTCTCCATCATTTCTCACATCATAATATTCTTCCATCATATTCATATAACAACTTTTTTAGGCATTAACCAACTAATAAGCATCCTCTTCCTATTATTGTTATAACAAAAAGAAAAAAAGGAGCTATTAAAATAATTTTTAGAGATCCTTTTCTTCTTCCTTTAATCTCTTTAATCTCTGATAATACTGATTTAGCTTTTGCTAAATAACTTCAAATTACTTTGCAAAATAGAGCAGTTTAAAACTTCACTAACAGTTCATTAGTATACCTAAATTCCCAAATTGCCTCATGCTTTTGTCTGTTTCATTTTTGTCATCTCAGTCAATCTGATGGGTATGAGGTAGTTCTTAGAGTTGTTGTAGTTTTCATTTCTATGATTATTAATGATTTAAAATGTTTTATCATACAGCTATTGGATTTTTAAAGGACTTACAAACTCAGATATTTATTTATTTATATTAAATTAAAGCTTTTTTTATTTTCAAAACATATGCATGGATAATTTTCAACATTCACCCTTGCAAAACCTTGTAATTACAATTTTTGTTTTTCCTCCCTACCTTCCTCTTCCCTAGACAGCAAGTAATCCAACATATGGATATTTGCATATTTCCACTAATCATGCTGCACAAGAAAAATCAGATAAAAATGGAAAAAAGATAAGAAAACAAAATACATGCAAACAACAACAAAGAGTGAAAATACTATTTTGTGATCCATATTCAGTTCCCACAGTTTTCTTTCTAGGTATAGATGGCTCTCTAATCATAAGACCATTGGAACTGGCCTGAAATATCTCATTATTGAAGAGAGCCACATCCATCAGAAAATCCAGCTTCTTGTAGCTTTGATTTCTTTCTCTGAAAACTATCTATTTTTATTCATTGAGCATTCATCAATTGGGGAATGATTTTTATTCTTAAAATATGACTCCTGTTTCCTATATATTTTAGAAATTAGGCTTTAATTAGAAAAGCTTTTTTTTTCTAAGAATCCCCCAAATTTCCTGCTTTCTTTTTAATTTTATCTTCATTAGTTTGATTTGTACATTTTTTAAAATTTTGTTTGATTTTGTTTATTTTAACACACACTGTTTTATGAATTATGTTGGGACAGAAAAATCAGAGCAAAATGGAAAAACCACAGGAGAGATAAAAGAAAGAAACAAACAAAGAAGCAAACATAGCTTGTGTCTGTTTATATTCAGTCTCCTTACATTCAGGATGCCATTTTCTGTCCAAAGTCTATTGGAAATGCTTTGGATCATTGAACCACTGAAAAGAACTTAGTCTTCCAGAGCAGCCATCACACACTCTTGTTATTATTGTATACAATATATTCCTGGTTCTGCTTGTTTCTCTCAGTATCAGTTAAAGTAAATCTTTCTAAAAAATTCTAAAATCACTTTTGTTGGTAATTTTAGAGAATAATAATATTCCATTATCTTCATATAACATAACTTGTTCAGAAATTGTTCAGAAACAATTGATGAGCATCTACTCATTTTCCAATTCTTTGATATCACAAAAACAAGTGCTACAAATATTTTTGCACATTTGAGTCCTTTTCTCTCCTTTATGATTTCCTTGGGATGAAGACACAGTTATGACACTACTGATAAAAGGATATACACAGTTTTATAGCCCTTTGGGCATAGTTGCAAATTTCTCTCCAGAATGGTTGGGTCATCTCACAACTTCACCAACAAAATATTTGTGTCCCAGTTTTCTCATATCCTCTCCAAAATTTATCATTATTTTTTCCTGTCATCTCAGTCAATCTGAGAGGTGTAAGGTGGTACCTCAATGTTGTTCTCTAGGTGCAGATCTCTTAGGGAGCTTCTGGAGAGGCAGCCTTGACTTTAGTTCCAGTACAATAATTTCAAAATGCAGCCAGGAGTTAAAGTCCAGATCTTATATTGTGTCCTTCAAAGCCTTGAATCTTTTCCTGTCAAAATGTCTGCAGCCAGTTTCAGTCTCTAGCTCCCTCTGAATCCAAAGCCTCCAGCCAGTACGAAGGTAGACGTGGGAATGAATCAGACTCTGCCTCCAAGAGTGTGGGATTGTGGGTTTCCCAGAAGTCAGTCCTAGTTGTGAACCTCCCAGAAGTCCATGAGCAGGGTTTTTCTTTACACTTGTGAATCTGCTCTTGTCCAAGTGTCTCCAGCCAGCACCACAGTAGTATCTCGAATGACCCCTCCTTCCTGAATCTTGGCTCCAATGAGCAAACTTCTTTGAAAGTGGAAACTCCTTTAAAGATGGAAACTCCTTTAAAGGTTTGAACCAAAAAGATTACCTTTGTCTCAAGTTCTGGCCCATAACATCTTTAAGAATCCTAGCATCTCCCCCTTTCTTTTGATTTAGAACATAGGGTGGTCATGACCTTGAAACAGGTATACATAAATCCATCAATATGGGAGATATTACACATAATTATATAAATTACATAAACACATAATAACATAACACATACTAGAAGTGATGTAACAAATCACAAGATCAAATAATCATAAATTGAGAATTTATACATGTCCATAAGTCCTAGAAATAGTCCAAAAGGAATCCATTATCCATTAATTCATGTACCAGGAATCTAATAATTCCTGCAAGTTTTAAAGTCCTACAATAGTCTCATCTTGTGTTAGGGAATCCAATGATTTCTGCTGGTTTTAAAGTTCTTTAACAGTCTTCTTATCAGCCATGCTCTTTCAGTGTCAGATGCTTTTTAGATCTTCTCCTTTGTTTTGAGGTTTTTCTCTTTTTCTGTCTCTCTCTGGTGGACAAGGCTAATACAACTTGTTGGCATCTATCTGATTCCTTCTCCATCTGAAGAAATACAAGCAAACCCTCTCCCCCAAGCAGTTAACCTATCTGGTCCCTTCCATTCACCACTTTCTGGGTCTCTCCACATCACCTGGAGATTATCTAAAGATAGTGGAGTTGCTTGTACTGGACACTGCCTTTCTGGTAGGTTATAAAACCTATCTGCTGGAGCCAGTGCATCTTTGTCAAAAATTTAAAAAATTAATGGTATAGAAAATTAAATTTAGAAGTTCTCTAGGGTTACCTGTGGCTCCCTCTTTCTTTTGTTTTTGGAGGAGTATCTTAATGTCTCTGTTTCTTCTCTCTATGATTTCCTGACCTTGAGGATTAAAAGGTATGCCAGTGGTGTGTAAAATCTTAAACTGTGGACAAAAGTTTGCAAAATGTTTAGAATTATATGCAGGTCCATTATCTGTTTTTATTTCTCGTGGCACACACCCATAATTGCAAATGTGTAGATAAGGAATTCAGTGATCACTTGGGCTCTCTCTTTTTCTGTTGGCATTGCATAAGTGAATCCTGAAAAGGTATCTACCACAATAGTCTTAATTTGGTATGGCCGAATAGTATAGAGCTTCTGTCAATGTTAATGGAGTTGGGAAAGGTGGCTTGACTGAGAGAGGGAAACAAAAACCTTACACTGATAATATGGCCCACTCCCTTAAAAATAAACAGACTAGTTTAAAGTATACTTCTCTTTCCCCCAGCCCCAGTAATAAAAAGTAGTGGGACCTACAATCCCAGATTTTGTTTTCATCCTGACCATTTACATAGAATTTCCCAATGACCACTGTAAGCAGAGTAAGGATAATAGTTCATTCTCTTCTGAGAGGCTACCCTACTCACTCCTTCCTCCTCTTCTTGCCTTCATGTTCCTGTTCCTTAAGGCGGCTGCTGTCTGAGGGTCTTTTAGATCCTCCATGCTATTTAGCTTCTTCCAAGAATTTGTCCAGACCAAAGTGATCTTCTTCAAATTGAACTGGTCCTTCACGGCCTTGCTGTCTACAATCTGAGCCAGAGAACTCCTTATTAGGAACAAATCTGTTGCTCTTTATTCGGGCATCTAGGTCATCACCATACATATCTTTGTCCAGATTTTTGCTGGGTCTGTAGATGTTTTGGGCCATGTCTTTGCCACTTTTCCATGCATGATCATAAACATTATAAATTTAATTTTCTCCACCAGCAAAACCACTGTCCTTCCCTTAGTTTGGTTAAATAGCCTCTGGTCATACTGAACTTTATTAGAAGTCCAAGTATTGGGCACACCAAGAGCAATGACTTCACTGATATCTCAATTCTCATTTCTCTGTAATTTTGAACTCTTATCAGGAGTTGCTTTGGAAATATTTCTGTCATGTTGTCTCTTTTTGCATCTATCATGTCTTATTTCATCTCGTTCCCAAGCTTCATCATCACTTTTTTCTACATGAGTCTTGATTCCAGCTCTTCTCTCCTGAGCTTTCTGGGCCATTTCTCGAAGCTTCTCTTCATGTTTCTCTTTTTCCTTTTGGGCCATCTTTCTCTCTACTTGAGCTCATATCTCTATTGCCTCAGAAGCCTTTCTATCAGCAATTTAAGGAGCTTCAGCTAGTTTGGTGAAGTTTTCATTTATGTGGACTATCTGCAGTCCTCTCCCATTAGCAGACAGACATTTGTCTAATAAAATAGTATAGCCCTTTGCATTTTTCCAGTTTGAAATACAAGGCAGAATTTTCCATTCTTGCTGCTCTTTCACAGTCATCTTTCTACTAGGAGAATATATAACAGGTGCAGGAGGAGAAGGAGGCCCATGAGGAATTTTCTTACTAATTTTGAATCTTGGAGGCTCCATTGGATCTTTCTGCATTTCCACCATCCGAATAACCCTTTGCTTAGCTCCAGAATTGAAAGCTACTCCTTGCTGAGATGGTGTATACTGGATATACTGAGCTGGAGCTAGTTTATCTGCAGCTCAAACTGGCATAGCAGCAGCAACCTTCTGAGACACAGATTTCCCTAGGCATACCCTTGTCTTTTTTTATTATCTTTTTAATGGATTCTTCATCAAGTCTTTGTAGGTCTGGGTAATCTGCATTCATAACTTCTTTGGGTACCAGGTCAGTGTATTTGCTATAAATGACCTTGTCCTTTTATTGTCCCTGTTGAGCAATTGCATGTTATTTAATTTTTCCCTCTGCATCCACCTGAATGGCCAATGCATTGGATATTTTCTTCTTTCTTCCCTTATCCAATGGGACTGGGCCACATGCATTTCTGGAAAGGCACTTCCGTCTCCAAAATCCTTTAACAAATGAGGTATCCAACTTTTCCAATACCCATAAGGGGGAGGCTCTCTTCTTGATGAGACCAAGGCAGTCTGCCTTGATCTTTGTTTTCTTGCCCTTTCCTCAGCTTCAAGCTGGTTCTGAAAAAGCTGAGTTAGAGCAGGTAAAAAGCTGGCCAGCGCCATCTACACCCAAAGAAAGTACTGTGGGAAGTAAGTGTGGTTCTCAACATAGCATTTTCATTCTTTTTTGTTGTTTACTTGCAATTTTTTTCTCCTTCTTTCCTGTTTGATTTGATTTTTCATGTGCAGCAAGATAATTATATAAATAAGTATGCATATATTGAATTTTCATGTATTTCTACCATGCTTAACATATATTGGATTCTTGCCATCTAGGGGAAGAAGTTGGAGAAGGGGGTGAATTGGAACACAAGGCTTTGGCAGGGTTAATGTGGAAAAATTATCCATGTACATGTTTTGAAAATAAAAAGCTTTAATTAAAAAAATAAGTTTTTCCAACCTATCTTGAGTAGAAGAATAGTTTCATTTCCTCAGATTTTATTCAGAGGCTTGCTTTTATTTGGCTTTCAAGGGAAACTGGGAGACCTTGAGCAGCTTCCTGTTCTTACTCATGTCATCTTGGTTGTAATAGCTAATATGATCATGTATGACTATATATTACATACCTGATCTTTTAAGCTGATCCTCTCTTCTGGTTCTTATTGTATTATTTTGTTGATTGGTCATGCACAACTCTTCGTGACCCCATTTGGAATGTTTTTGACAAAGTAATTTTACCATTTCTTTCTCTAGCTCATTTTATAAATGAAGAAAGTGAGTCAAACAGAGTTAAGTAACTTGTTCAAAGTCACACAGCTAGTAAATTTCTGAGGCCAGATTTGGAGTTAAGTCCTCCTAACTCTAGAGTTAGTACTCTATACACTGCATTACCCAGCAAGTCACCGTATTTCTTATAAACAAATTGTTTTGATAATTACAAATTTGCAGCATATTTGAGTTCTAGCACTGCTGGGTCCTTTCTAATTGCCTCAAATCTGATTTTGTTGGCAAATGTCATCAAAAATTCCTGAGAAGAGTAATAACACATTGCCCCTCCCATTCCACCAGCCCTTCTGACAACATAACCTTTTCAGAAATCTTTGTAGCAATTTTTTTTTTTTTTTTTGGTGGAGAAAAGACCTACCCTTCAACTATTACTATGTGGCTAAACAGATGCCAAAAATGAGACCATCAAGCTAGATGAAACTCCAACTTTTGTTGCCCTCATCATGTGGTGTCTACATTATCCACACCTTCTTTCCCTCCTTTCTTCCTTCCCTCCTTCCTTCGTTCCTTCCTTCATTCCTTCGTTCCTTTGTTCCTTCATTTCTTCCTTCTTTCCTTCCTTTCTTCCTTTCTCCTCCTCCCTCTCGCCCTTCCTTACTCTATGCCTTTCTTCCTTTCTCCCTGCCTTCTTTCCTTTCTTCCTTCATTCCTCCCTCCACTCTTCCCTTCCTCCCTTCCCCCTCTCTCTCCCCCCACCTTCTTTCTTCAAATTTCTTAAGAGGCAAACCTTCTGGGAATGTGCTTTGACAAATCCCTCTGCAAATGTGCAACACCTGCCTCCTCAAAAGTCACAGCTATAAAAAAATTAGAAAGTCCTCATCACTGAAGTCCTTGGAACTGTCATATGATTCCAAGTCAGAAAATAATTTATTATTGGAAATGGTAAAGAATAAGATGCATCACTTTATAAATTGCAATTCACCTACAGGACCATGTTTCCTTTTCATCCAACTTTCACCTGAAGTTGATCTATGTTGCCATCCCTTATTAGAATGTGATCAGGGAATGTCTTGCTTTTCAATATCTACATATCAGTGCTTAGAAAATAGTAAACACTTACTGGGCTTATATCCCAAAAAGATCTTAAAGAAGGGAAAGGGACCTGTATGTGCAAAAAGATTTGTGGCAGCCCTTTTCAAAGTTGATAGAAACTGGAAATTGAATGGGTGCCCATCAATTGGAGAATGGCTGAGTAAATTGTGATATATGAATGTTATGGAATATTATTTTTCTGTAAGAAATGACTGGCAGGATGAATACAGAGAGACTTGGGGAGACTTACATGAACTTATTCTAAGTGAAATGAGCAGAACCAGGAAATCATTATACACTTCAAGAATGATACTATATGAGGATCAATTCCTATGGAAGTGGCTATCTTCAACAATGAGAGGATCCAAATCAGTTCCAATTGATCAAGTAATGAACAGAACCAGCTATACCCTGTGAAAAAACACTGGGAAATGAGTATACCACAACATAGCATTTCCACTCTTTCTATGATTGTTTGCTTGCATTTTTATTTTTCTTCTCAGGTTATTTTTAACCTTTCTAAATCCAATTTTTCTTGTGCAACATGATAACCGTATAAATATGTATACATCTGTATTTAACATATACTTTAACATATTTAACATGTATGGGACTACCTGCCATGTAGGGGAGGGGGTGGAGGGAAGGAGGGGAAAATTGGAAAAGAAGTTCTTGCAAGGGTCATTGTTAAAAAATTACCCATGCATATGTTTTGTCAATAAAAAGGTATAATAAAAAAAGAAAATAGTAAACATTTAATGAATGCTTTTAAAAATTCATTCATATTGGGGCGGAGCCAAGATGGCGGAGAAGAAACACACGACTCAGTGAACGTCCTCACTCCCTCACAACCAATTAGATAAATTAAGTCTCAAAATTAGCTCAGGACTGATAGATACCACAAGGACTGGAAGCACGACTTACCAGCTGAAGACAATCTGGAGTTTCAACAGGAAAGGTCAGTTCTCAGGGGAGGAATAAGAAAGACCAGCACAGACGGTGGGGTAGGGGCACACTGCGCCCATTGCGCTGGGAAGGGCTCTGGGATCAGAGAAGCCACTGAGGTAAAGGAATCTGGCACAGGCTGTTAGCTCTTCTCTGCTAATTATTTAGCAGTTCAGAAGAGAAAGCCAAAATATTTTAAAACTCAAATTAGATTTTCCCCGATCTGGGGGGTGACTCAGCGGATCTCTTGGCACCAGGGGGTGTGGCCTCAGCTACCTCCTGAGAATAGTTAAGAGACTGACAAGTGGGTGGATACGGCCCAAGGCAACACACACCGCCTAGCTTAGCTGGAGGGAGTGGAACTCAGCTCCAGGAAGTCCCAGAGAAGCGGAACCTTTGAACTAGGGACCGCAGTTTCTGGCAGACACTTCCAGTTTGAGCGCAGGGGCTTCTCACGTCGCCTGCTGCAGACATCCACTCCCCACCCGGACACATAGGCTGGGCTTCGTGCTGTCTTCACTATTCTACGTCCTCGAAGCACAGTAGTGCTAATCACCTCTGAGGCACCTCCAGGGAGGGGGTGGGGAACTCTCTCCCAGAGCTCTATCATAGCTCCGCGCAGGGGCTGCTGCATCCATCCGGTCTGGGAGGAAGCTGGTAAAGAAGTAAATAATTTCCTACCCCAGAGACAGACCCCAAAAGATTTTTTTAAGTATGAGCAAAAAAGCTAGAAAAACCATAGATTCCTTCTATACAGAGAAAGAGCGGGTATCCAACCCCGAGGAAGTTGACAGCAGAGAATCAACAGACAACAACCTAAAGGGGAACGATTCCTGCCCCCCATCACATAACTCTCTCCTAGAAGAAGCTCTTAAAAAATTGAGGGAGATCGAAGAAAAATGGGGAAAAGAAAGGGAAGTTATGATAGAGAATAACAACGTCCTGAAATTGGAGTTGGAAAAAATAAAGAATTCACAGGACATGCAGGGAAACAAAATTAGTGAATTAGAAAAGGTTAAAAAAACACAGGAAAGTAGGATTTCTGAATTGGAAAAGATAAAAAAGTCTCAAGAAAATAGAATTTCTGAATTGGAAAAAGAAAATAATTCTCAAAAAAAAAAAATTAGGGAAATGGAAAAAAACTCAATAGAGCAAAATAATTCATTTAAAAACGAAATTGGGCATTTACAAAAAGAACTAAAAACTGTGAAAGAAGAAAATAACTCCTTAAAAGTCAGGATGGAACAAATAGAAATGAATGATTCACAGAGAACCCAAGAATCAGTCAAACAAAACAAAAAAAATGAGAAGCTGGAGAACAACGTCAAATACTTACTGGGAAAATCTATAGACCTGGAAAATAGATCTAGGAGAGATAATCTGCGGATTATTGGACTTCCAGAAAACTATGACCAAAAAAAGAGCCTAGATTCTATTTTACAGGAAATTATCAAAGAGAACTGTCCAGAGATAATAGAAACAGAAGGGAAAGTAGATGTGGAAAGAATTCATCGAACTCCTTCTGAAATAGACCCTAAAAAAAGAACACCACGGAATATTGTGGCTAAGCTGCAGAATTACCACACAAAGGAGAAAATCCTGCAAGCAGCTAGAAAAAAACAATTTAAATACCAAGGTGCCACAATAAGGGTCACCCAAGATCTGGCTGCCTCCACATTAAAAGATCAAAGGGCCTGGAACCTGATATTCCGTAAGGCAAAAGATCAAGGACTGCAACCACGAATGAACTACCCAGCTAAGTTTAGCATCTTTTTCCATGGAAGAAGATGGTCATTCAATGAAACAGAGGAATTCTATATGTTTCTAAGAAAAAAACCAGACTTAAACAAAAAATTTGATCTACATCCACAAGACTGAAGAGAAACAGAAAAAGGTACACAGAACCCTTGAGAACTGTAACTCTGTTGTGGGTATATAAAAAATACTCAAGGATAATTTGATTTTACTGATATAAAAGAAAAAAAGGGGGGTGTGGTAAAGGGAAGGAGGTCGGTTCAGAAAAAGGGGAAGGAGTGATAAAAAGAGGGAAACTACATCCCAGGAAGAGACATAGAAAATACACCATATCTGAGGGAACTTAGTGAGGGGGAGAATCATTGTGTGAATCTTACTCTCATCAGAAGAGGCTCAAAGAGTAAATAATTAACATATTTGTTTTTCAGAGAATTTTCTCTCACCTCATTAAAAGGTGGGAGAGGAAAAGGGGAAAGGAAAAGGAGAATAAGTGAAGGGACTTGGAGGGAGGGGGGAGGGATCCTAAAAAAAAAAAAAAAAAGAGGGAGGGTTGCACGTCACAAGGGGAGTCTGTAAATTAAATATCGGGGAGGGGGATCAGGGGGGTCAAGGGAAAAAAGCATAATCTGGGGATAATACGATGGCAGGAAACACAGAATTAGTAATTTTAACTGTAAATGTAAATGGGATGAACGATCCCATCAAACGGAGACGGATAGCAGATTGGATCAAAAAGCAGAACCCTACAATATGTTGCCTACAGGAAACACACTTAAAGCAGGGAGATACATACAGAGTAAAGGTAAAAGGTTGGAACAGAGCCTATTATGCTTCAGATAAAGCCAAAAAAGCAGGGGTAGCTATCCTTATCTCAGATCAAGCAAAAGCAGAAGTAGATCTCGTTAAAAAAGATAAGGAAGGAAACTATATCCTGCTGAAAGGTAGCATAAATAATGAAGCCATATCAATACTAAACATATATGCACCAAGTGGTATAGCATCTAACTTTCTAAAGGAAAAGTTAAGAGAACTGCAAGAAGAAATAGACAGTAAAACTATAATAGTGGGAGATCTCAACCTTGCACTCTCAGATTTAGACAAATCAAACCACAAAACAAACAAGAAAGAAATTTAAAAAGTAAATAGAACATTAGAAAAACTAGGTATGATAGACCTTTGGAGAAAACTGAATGGCAATAGGAAGGAATATACTTTCTTCTCAGCAGTTCATGGATCCTATACAAAAATTGACCATATATTAGGACATAAAGATCTCAAAATTAAATGTAGGAAGGCAGAAATAATAAATGCCTTCTTCTCAGATCACAATGCAATAAAAGCTACATTCAGTAAAAAGTTAGGGGTAAATAGACCAAAAAGTAATTGGAAACTGAATAATCTCATCTTAAAGAATGACTGGGTGAAAGAGCAAATTATAGAAACAATTAACAATTTCACCCAAGATAATGATAATGATGAGACATCATATCAAAATCTTTGGGATGCAGCTAAAGCAGTAATAAGGGGAAATTTTATATCTTTAGAGGCTTATTTGAAGAAAATTGAGAAAGAGAAGATTAACGAATTGGGCTTACAACTTAAAAGGCTAGAAAAAGACCAAATTATAAACCCCCAACCAAAAATTAAACTCGAAATACAAAAATTAAAAGGAGAAATCAATAAAATTGAAAGTAAAAAAACTATTGAATTAATAAATAAAACCAAGAGTTGGTTTTATGAAAAAGCCAATAAAATAGATAAACCTTTGGTAAATTTGATCAAAAAAAAGAAAGAGGAAAATCAAATTGATAGTCTTACAAATGAAAAGGGGGATCTTTCCACCAATGAAGAGGAAATTAGAGAAATAATAAGGAGTTACTTTGCCCAACTTTATGCCAATAAATTTGATAAGTGAAATGGATGACTTCCTCCAAAAATATAGGCTCCCTAGATTAACAGAGGAGGAGATAAATTGCTTAAATAGTCCCATTTCAGAAAAAGAAATAGAACAAGCTATTAATCAACTCCCCAGGAAAAAATCCCCAGGGCCAGATGGATTCACATGTGAATTCTACCAAACATTTAAAGAACAATTAGCCCCAATGTTATATAAATTATTTGAAAAAATAGGGGATGAAGGAGTCCTACCAAACTCCTTTTATGACACAGACATGGTACTGATACCTAAACCAGGTAGATCAAAAACTGAGAAAGAAAATTATAGACCAATCTCCTTAATGAATATTGATGCTAAAATCTTAAATAAGATATTAGCAAAAAGACTTCAGAAAATCATCTCCAAGATAATACACTATGATCAAGTAGGATTTATTCCAGGAATGCAGGGCTGGTTTAATATTAGGAAAACTATTAATATAATTGACCATATTAATAATCAAATTAATAAGAACCATATGATCATCTCAATAGATGCAGAAAAAGCATTTGACAAAATCCAACATCCATTCCTACTAAAAACTCTTGAGAGTATAGGAATAAATGGATTATTCCTTAGAATAATCAGGAGTATATATTTAAGACCGTCAGTAAGCATAATATGCAATAGAAATAAACTGCAACCTTTCCCAGTAAGATCAGGAGTGAAACAAGGTTGCCCACTATCACCATTACTATTCAATATAGTACTAGAAACGCTAGCCTCGGCAATAAGAGCCGAGAAAGAGATTCAAGGAATTAGAGTAGGAAATGAGGAAATTAAACTATCACTTTTTGCAGATGACATGATGGTATACTTAGAGAACCCCAAAGACTCTGCTAAAAAGCTACTAGAAATAATTCAAAATTTCAGCAAAGTGGCAGGATACAAAATAAATCCACATAAATCCTCGGCATTTTTATATATCACTAACAAAATGCAACAGCAAGAGATACAAAGAGAAATTCCATTCCAAACAAATGTTGAGAGTATAAAATATTTGGGAATCCATCTACCAAAGAAAAGTCAGGAATTATATGAGAAAAATTACAAAACACTTGCCACAAAAATAAAATCAGATTTAAATAATTGGAAAGACATTCAGTGCTCTTGGATAGGCCGAGCGAATATAATAAAGATGACAATACTCCCCAAACTAATCTATTTATTTAGTGCTATACCAATCAGACTCCCAAGAAACTATTTTAATGACCTAGAAAAAATAACAACAAAATTCATATGGAAGAATAAAAGGTCAAGAATTGCAAGGGAACTAATGAAAAAAAACTCAGAGGAAGGTGGTCTAAGTGTACCTGATCTAAAGCTATATTATATAGCAGCAGTCACCAAAACCATTTGGTATTGGCTACGAAATAGACCGGTAGATCAGTGGAACAGATTAGATACAAAGGACAAAAAAGGGTACATCTATAGCAATCTAATCTTTGACAAACCCAAAGATTCCAACATTAGGGATAAAAATTCATTATTCGGAAAAAACTGTTGGGAAAACTGGAAATTAGTATGGCAGAAATTAGATATGGATCCACACTTAACACCATATACCAAGATAAGATCAAAATGGGTCCATGATTTAGGCATAAAGAGGGAGATAATAAATAGATTAGAGGAATAGAGGATAGTCTACCTCTCAGACTTGTGGAGGAGGAAGGAATTTATGACTAGAGGAGAACTAGAGATCATTATTGATCACAAAATAGAAGATTTTGATTACATCAAACTTAAAAGTTTCTGTACAAACAATACTAATGCAAACAAGATTAGAAAGGAAGTAACAAATTGGGAAAATATTTTTAAAAACAAAGGTTCTGACAAAGGTCTCATTTCCAAAATATATAGAGAACTGACCATAATTTATAAGAAACCGAACCATTCTCCAATTGATAAATGGTCAAAGGATATGAACAGACAATTCTCAGAGGAAGAAATTGAAACTATATCCACTCACATGAAAGAGTGTTCCAAATCACTACTGATCAGAGAAATGCAAATTAAGACCACTCTGAGATACCACTACACACCTGTCAGATTGGCTAAGATGACAGAAACAAATAATGACAAATGTTGGAGGGGATGTGGGGAAATTGGGACACTAATACATTGCTGGTGGAGTTGTGAAAGAATCCAGCCATTCTGGAGAGCAATCTGGAATTATGCCCAAAAAGTTATCAAACTGTGCATACCCTTTGACCCAGCAGCGCTACTACTGGGATTATATCCCAAAGAAATACTAAAGAGCGGAAAGAGACATATATGTGCCAAAATGTTTGTGGCAGCTCTTTTTGTTGTAGCTAGAAACTGGAAGATGAATGGATGTCCATCAGTTGGAGAATGGTTGGGTAAATTGTGGTATATGAAGGTTATGGAATATTATTGCTCGGTAAGAAATGACCAGTAGGAGGAATATAGAGAGGCCTGGAGAGACTTAAATCAACTGATGCTGAGTGAAATGAGCAGAACCAGAAGATCACTGTACACTTCAACAACAATACTGTATGAGGATGTATTCTGATGGAAGTGGAGATCTTCAACATAAAGAAGATCCAACTCACTTCCAGTTGATCAATGATGGACAGAGGTAGCTACACCCAGAGAAGAAACACTGGGAGGGGAATGAAAATTGTTAGCACTAATATCTGTCTGCCCAGGTTGCATGTACCTTCGGATTCTAATGTTTATTGTGCAACAAGAAAGTGATATTCGCACACATGTATTGTACCTAGACTATATTGTAACACATGTAAAATGTATGGGATTGCCTGTCGTCGGGGGGAGGGAATAGAGGGAGGGGGGGTAATTTGGAAAAATGAATACAAGGGATAATATTATAAAATATATATATATATAATAAAAAAAAAATTCATTCATATTTCATTTTATCCTCCACTCAGCTTTCAAAAGTGTTTTTTCTAACACATACATCTGACTAAACCATTGTTCTACTAAATAAGTGGCAATAGTTTTCAATTATTTCACTGATCAGATGAAAACTTCTCCATCTGAAATGTAAAGTTCATTACAATTTGACCTCCTTCTTACCTCTCCAATCTTCTTATGCATTACTCTCCTTCAAACACTTTATGATCTAGCCATTCTGGCCCACTTGTTAGTCCTCAATAAATGATTTAATGAAGAATAGATTCTTTGCTAACTTTGTTAATTAGCCTCAATCACTGAATGGGTGCAGCCTCAGGAAAACTGAGACCTGTTGAAGGCCTTTGTTTAAAAAGGCCATTTTTGAGGTGGAGCCAAGATGGCGGAGAAGATACACCGAATTTGTAAGCTCCCTTCTTCCCTCATTACCAATTAGTTAAATCAGCCTCAAAAATAATGATGGACTGATAGAAACCACAAGGATTAAAAGCACGACTTAGCAGCTAAAGAGAATCTAGAGTCTCTACAGAAAAGGTCAGTTCCAAGGGGAGGAAGAAAAAAGGCCAGCACAGACAATTAGGTGCTAGCACACTGTGCCGATCAGGCTGGGGAGAACTCTGGGATTAGAGAAGTCATTGAGATAGAGGAAACTGACACAGGCTGTTAGCTCTTCTCTGCTTATAAAACAGCAGTTCTGAAGAGAAATCAAGCCACTTTAAAATATAAAGCTAGATCCTAGAACCACCCCAATGCAGAAGTGACCTAACAGATCTTGGCACAGCTGTGAAGCCACCTTCTGCTGTCTAGGGTTTCACCTTAGGGTAGTTAAGAGCTTGAACAGCGGGGGCACAGCCTGAGGCAACATCTAATCCACATAGGGCTAGGCTTGACCTGAGGCTGGGGAACTCTAGCAGCCTTGGAATTCCCAGAGAAGCAGAAGTCCCAGAGAAGTGGAACCTTTGAAGTAGGGCCTGTGGTTTCTAGGCAGACACTTCCAGTTTGAGCACAGGAGCTTTTCACTTCAGCTGCTGATATCCACACCCCATGGGACGCATTGGCTGGGTTTTGTGCTGCTTTTACTGTTCAGTCTTAAACCTCAGGGAAGTTGCTATGACACACAGCGTGGTCCTTCACTGGGCAACCCTTACAGTGCAGCCGTATCACCTCAGGGGTATTTCTGGGCAGGGGGGAGGGGAACTCTCTCCCAGAGCTCTCTCCTAGCTCAGGCACAGGAGCCGCTGCATCCATCCAGTCTGGGAGGAAGCTGGTAAATAAATAAATAAATAAATAAACTTCTTACCCCATGGGTAGACCCCAAAAGATTTTTAACAATGAGTAAAAAGTTGAAGAGAACAAATGATTCCTTCTACACAGAGAAAGAGCGGGTATCCAACCCCAAGGAAGTTAAGAGCAGAGAGTCAGCAGATAGCACTCTAAAGGGGAATGATACCTGCCTCCCATCACATGACTCTCTCCTAGAAGAAACTATTAAAAAGTTAAGAGAGTTTGAAGAAAAATGGGAAAAGGAAAGAGAAGCTTTGATAGAGAATAACAATGTCCTGAAATTTGAGTTGGAAAAAATAAAGAATTCACAGGAGATGCAGGGAAACAAAATTTGTGAATTAGAAAAGGTTAAAATAATCACAGGAAAGTAGGATTTCTGAATTGGAAAAGATAAAAAAGTCTCAAGAAAGTAGGATTTCTGAATTGGAAAAAAAGAAAATAACTCTCTAAAAAAATTAGGGAAAAGGAAAAAAAATTCAATAGAGCAAAATAATTCATTTAAAAACTCAATTGGGCATATACAAAAAGAACTAAAAAATGGGAATGAAGAAAATAACTCATTAAAAATCAGGATGGAACAAATAGAAAAGAATGATTCATTGAGAACCCAAGAATCAATCTAACAAAACAAAACAAAACAAAAAAATAAATAAATAAATAAAGATGAAAAGCTGGAGAATAATATCAAATACTTACTGGGAAAATCTATAGACCTGGATAATAGATCTAGGAGAGATAATCTGAGGATCATTAAACTTCCTGAAAACTATGATCAAAAAAAGAGCCTAGATTCTATTTTGCAGGAAATCATCAAAGAGAACTTTCCAGAGATAATAGAAACAAAAGGGACAATAGGTGTTGAAGAATTCATCGAAAACCTTCTGAAAAAGACCCTAAAAAAAGAACTCCACAGAACATTGTGGCTAAGCTGCAGAACTACCAAACAAAGGAAAAAATATTGCAAGCAGCTAGAAAAAAGCAATTCAAATATCAAGGGGCCACAATAAGGGTCACTCAAGATCTGGCTTCCTCCACATTAAAAGATCAAAGGGCCTGGAACCTGATATTCCAAAAGGCAAAAGATCAAGGATTGCAACCAAGAATAAACTACCCAGCTAAGTTTAGCATTTTCTTCCATGGAAGAAGATGGTCATTTAATGAAAAAGAGGAATTCCATTTGTTTCTAAAAAATAAAACCAGACTTAAACAAAAAATATGATCTACATCCACAAGACTGAAGAGAAGCAGAAAAAAATAAAAAGAACTCTTGAGAACTGTATCTCTGTTGTGGATATATAGAAAGTCTGCATGGATAATTTGATTTTACTGATATAAAAAAAGGGAGAGTAGTAAAGGGAAGAGGGTAGTATCAGCAAAAGAGGAAGGAGTGATAAAAAAAGGAAACTACATCCCAGGAAGAAACATAGAAAATATACCACATCTGAGGGAATTTAGAGAGGGGGAGAAACATTGTGTGAATCTTACTTTCATCAGAGTAGGCTCAAAGAGTAAATAATGACATATATGTTTTTCAGAGAATTCTTTCTCACCTCATTAACAGGGAGGATAGGAAAAAGGAAAAGGAAAAGGGGAATAAGGGAAGGGACTTGGAAGGAGGGGGGAGGGATATTAAAAAGGGAGGGCTGCGCGTCACAAAGGGGTCTATAAATTAAATACTGTGGAAGAGGTTTAGGGGGGACAAGGGGGAAAAAGCATGACCAGGGGATAATATGATGACAGTAAATACAGAATTATTAATTTTAACTGTAAATGTGAATGGGATGAACTCTTTCATCAAATGGAGAGAGATAGCAGATTGGATCAAAAGTCAGAACCCTACAATATGTTGTTTACAGGAAACACACTCAAAGAAGGGAGATACATACAGAATAAAGGTAAAAGGTTGGAGCAGAATCTATTATGTTTCAGGTAAAGCCAAAAAAGCAGGGGTAGCCATTCTTATCTCAGATCAAGCAAAAGCAGAAATTAATCTAATTAAAAGAGATAAGGAAGGAAACTATATCCTGCTAAAAGGTAGCATAAACAATGAAGCCATATCAATACTAAACATATATGCACCAAGTGGTATAGCATCTAACTTTCTAAAGCAAAAAGTTAAGAGAGTTGCAAGAAGAAATAGACAGTAAAACTATAATAGTGGGAGATCCCAACCTTGCACTCTCAGATTAAGACAAATGAAACCACAAAACAAATGAGAAAGAAATTAAAAAACTAAATACAACATTAGAAAAACTAGATATGATAGACCTTTGGAGAAAACTGAATGGTGATAGAAAGGAATATACTTTCTTCTCAGCAGTTCATGGATCCTATACAAAAATAGACCATATATTAGGACATAAAGATCTCAAAATTAAATGCAGGAAGGTAGAAATACTAAATGCCTTCTTCTCAGATCACAATGGAATAAAAACTATATTCAATAAGAAGTTAGGGGTAAATAGACCAAAAAGTAATTGGAAAGTAAATAATCTCACCTCAAAGAATGACTGGGTGAAACAGCAAATTATAGAAACAATAATTTCACCCAAGATAATGGCAATGATGAGACATACCAAAATCTGTAGGATGCAGCTAAAGCAGTAATGAAGGGAAATTTTATATCTTTAGAGGCTTATTTGAATAAAATAGAGAAAGAGAAGATTAATGAAATGGGCCTGAAACTTAAAAAGCTAGAAAAAGACCAAATTAAAAACCCCCAACCAAAAATCAAACTTGAAATACTAAAATTAAAAGGAGAAATCAAAAATATTTAAAGTAAAAAAAAATTATTGAATCAATAAATAAAACCGAGTTGGTTTTATGAAAAAGCCAATAAAATAGATAAACTTTGGTAAATCTGATCAGAAAAAGGAAAGAGGAAAATCAAATTGTTAGTCTTACAAATGAAAAGGGGCATCTTTCCACCAATGAAGAGGAAATTAGAGAAATAATTAGGAGTTACTTTGCCCAACTTTATGCCAATAAATTTGATAACTTAAGTGAAATGGATGACTTCCTCCAAAAATATAGTCTTCCTAGATTAACAGAGGAGGAGATAAATTGCTTAAATAATCTCATTTCAGAAAAAGAAATAGAAGAAGCTATTAATCAACTGCCCAGGAAAAAATCCTCAGGACCAGATGGATTTACATGTGAATTCTACCAAACATTTAAAGAACAACTAGTCCCAATGTTATATAAACTATTTGAAGAAATAGGGGATGAAGGAGTCCTCCAAAACTCCTTTTATGACACAGACATGGTACTGATACCTAAACCAGTTAGATCAAAAATTGAGAAAGAAAACTATAGACCAATTTCCTTAATGAATATTGATGCTAAAATCTTAAATAAGATATTAGCAAAAAGATTTCAGAAAAACATCCCCAGGATAATACACTATGATCAAGCAGGATTTAAACCAGGAATGCAGAGCTGGTTTAATATTAGGAAAACTATTAGTATAATTGACCATATTAATAATCAAATTAATAAAAACCATATGATCATCTCAATAGATGCAGAAAAAGCATTTGATAAAATCCAACATCCATTCCTAATAAAAATGTTTGAGAGCATAGGAATAAATGGACTATTCCTTAGAATAATCAGGATCATATATTTAAGACCGTCATGTAAGCATAATCTGCAATGGAGATAAACTGGAACCTTTCACAGTAAGATCAGGAGTGAAACAAGATTGCCCACTATCACCATTACTATTTAATATTGTATTAGAAATGTTATCCTCGGCAATAAGAGTTGAGAAAGCGATTAAAGGAATAAGAGTAGGTAATGAGGAACTCAAACTGTCACTCTTTGCAGATGATATGATGGTATACTTAGAAAACCGTAGAGATTCTAATAAAAAGTTATTAGAAATAATTCACAACTTTAGCAAAGTTGTTGGATACAAAACAAATTTACATAAATCCTCAGCATTTTTATATATCACCAACAAAATGCAACAGCAAGAGATACAAAGAGAAATTCCATTCCAAACAAATGTCAAGAGTATAAAATATTTGGGAATCCATCTACCAAAGAAAAGTTAGGAATTATATGAGCAAAATTATGAAACACTTGCCACCAAAATAAAGTCAGATTTAAATAATTGGAAAGACATTCAGTACTCATGGATAGGCTGAGCAAATATAATAAAGATGAAAATACTTACCAAACTAATCTATTTATTTAGTGCTATACCAATCAGACTCCTAAGGAACTATTTTAGTGACCTAGAAAAAATAACAACAAAGTTCATATGGAAAAATAAAAGGTCGAGAATTTCAAGGGAATTAGTGAAAAAAAAAGTCAGATGAAGGTGGTCTAGCTATACCTGATCAAAAACTATATTATATAGCAGCAGTCACCAAAACCATTTGGTATTGGCTAAGAAATAGAGTTGTCAATCAGTGGAACAGATTAGGCAAAAGGGCAAAAAAGGGTACAACTATAGCAATCTAGTGTTTGATAACCCAAAAATACCAACATTAGGGATAAAAATGCATTATTTGAAAAAAACTATTGGGAAAACTGGAAATTAGTATAGGAGAAGTTAGATATAGATCCACACTTAACACCATTTACCAAGATAAGATCAAAATGGGTCCATGATTTAGGCATAAAGAATGAGATCATAAATAGATTAGAGGAACAGAGGATAGTCTACCTCTCAGACCTGTGGAGGAGGAAGGAATTTATGACTAGAGAAGAACTGCAAGGGACAATGTTATAAAAATTACTCATGTATATATACTGTCAAAAATGTATAATTATAAAATTAATTTTAAAAAAATTCTTTCCTCCTCCATAGGACTGAGGTAAACTATTCCATGTTCTTCTAATTTATTTATATCATTCGTTATGTCTAGATCATGAACCCATTTTGATCTTATCTTGGTATACAAGGTTAAGTGTGGGTCAATGCCTAGTTTCTGCCATACTGTGTTCCAATTTTCCCAGCAGTTGTTGTCAAGTAGTTAATTCTCATCCCAAAATTTCGGATCTTTGGGTTTCTCAAAAACTAAATTGCTATAGCTATTGACTATTTTGTCATGTGAACCTAACCTATTCCACTGATCAACTGGTCTATTTCTTACCATTTCCAAATGGTTTTGATGACCACTACTTTATAATATACTTTTAGATCTGGCATAGCTAGGCCACCTTCATATGATTTTCTTTTTCATTAGTTCACTTGAAATTCTTGATCTTTTGTTTTTCCAGATGAATTTTTTTTTAATTTTTTTTCTAGGTCAGTAAAATAATTTTCTCAGAATCTAATTGGTGGAGCACAAAATCAATAGATTAGTCTGCTCAGCATGAGCTGGCCTCTATGCTGTTGCTTCTTGCCTGCACCTGGCCACCTCCTCTAGTGCCCAGGCATGATCAAAACAGACCTTTTCTGGTGATCTTCAGAATTATCTTCTACTGGTAATCTGTTGTTATACTCCTAATATTCATGGGTTCTGACAACTTAGTATTATTTCAGAGGCTGAATTTCATATTTAGTTTGAGGGTAGCAGGAGAGCTCAGAAAGAAGCATATATTCTCTCCACCATCATGGCTTTGCCCCCACCTGGGCCTCATTTTATTTACACATAGAATGAGGGAGTTGTTTTAGATGCTTTATAAAACCATTCTAGCTACAAAGCCTATGATATTTCTATGAATCATAAATTTAGATTATACATCCTGCATCTAGTTATTTGATTAGAGGTAGATTTTTTTTACATTCACTGCATTTTACATTCCTCCCTGTAAAAAATTTTAATATTCTTTTTGTTTTTAGATTTTAAAGCTCCCCTCACTACCCCACTCCTTGAGAAGGAAAATAATATTATATCAATTATACCTGTGAAATCATGCAAAAGATACTTCCATATAAGTCATGCTGCAAACACATACACACAGATAATCCCAACACAATTAGTACCCTCCTGTCCCCTCTAATATCCTTCCAGATTTCCCAAAAATGAAGTTCTTTGAAGGTTGCATGTATCAATGTGAACAGTTTAATTTTGTTAATTTCTTATGATTTCTCTTTTATGTTTACCTTTTTAATGTTTCACATACTCTTGTATTTGAAAATCAAATTTTCAATTCAGTTCTGGTATTTTCTTCAGGAATGCTTGAAAGTTCTCTGTTTCATTAAATATGTATATATATATATATATATGTATATATATATATATATATCCTTAAAAGATTATGCTCAGTTTTGTTGAATAGTATATTCTTGGTAACAATCACATACCTTTTGCCTTCTAGACTATCATTTTTCAAGCCCTCTGCTAAATCTTGCATGACTTGCCTTACAATATTTGAATGCGTCATTGTAGTGGCTTAAAAATTGTTTCTTTGACCTAGAAATTCTGTAATTTGGTTGTGATATTGCTGGGAGTTTTCATTTTGGAAACTCTTTCTGGAAGTGATAGTTGGATTCTTCCAATTTCTATTTTGCCCTCAGGTTCTAGGATATTGGAGTAGTCTTCCTTGATAGTTTCTTGAAATATGATGTCTAGGCTCTTTATTTGATCATGATTTTCAAGTTATCCAATAATCCTTAAATTACCTTTCCTTGTTCTATTTTCCAGGTTAGTTGTTTTTCTAGTGAGATAGTTCACAGTTCCTTCATTTTTTTCATTCTTTTGACTTTGTCTTATTGTTTCTTGATGTCTCAATAAATCATTAACCTCTTCTTGCCCAATTCTAATTTTTGAAGTTATTTTTTCAATGAATTTTTGTGCCTCTTTCAATTTAGCCAATACTATTTTTTAGTATTTTGTGCCCCTTTTATGAATTAAATTGTCTCTTCATGTTGTTTTCTTTTGACTTCATTGTCTTCTTTTGAATTTATTTGAGGAGTTATTTTAAATTTGTTTGGTGAGGAATGGTAGGAAAGGTTGATTGAGTGCTTTCTTTACTCTGCCATCTTGCTTCCACTCCCAAAAGTTGAGTCTTAAATTCCTTAATAACTACTGTACTGCTTAGTACATAACAGACTAAATAAGTTATTGTTGAATATAGTAAGGAGGGGAAAATGTTATTTAATAAAATAAGGAAGCTGTCTCCATAGGTATTAATAGGGTTTTGACCTTTGACAACCTATTGAATTAGAATCATGAATGAAATTGCCAATATTATCTAATATTGTAGCATCCTATGGATTTTAGTATCCTGTATATCATGAGTAATCAATAGTTGACTAACAAAACAATAGGAATAATATTAATGATAACTAGAGCATAAAGAGAAATAATTTTTTTCCCTTTGACTTTGTGCAGGTTTCAAGACAGACTCCACTGTAAATGCAGAGATTACCAAAGACAGTAAATATTAATTTATGTACTCTGCCATTTTATTCTTTCATCAAATGAAACTAAAAGTGTTGAGTAGCTTCTGATGCATTTTTATTACTGGTATTTGGTTTATTAATATCATCTCTCTGACGGACTGACATTACAGAAAGTCCTAGCAAGAGCAAACTTATACTTACCTTTTTTCACAAGTACAGACTAGGTAGTGACAAATGAACTTTGTCACATTCCTCTACATTGCCCAATCCAGTAGACAGTTCATCCTTGATATTATTGACATTTGATTCTCAGTATTTTTTTACTGAACCTGGTAAATCAGACATTAGTAAGTTAGTCATAGTAAAATGAACATTAATTAATTAATTGCTAATCACTTTCAGTTATTACTGTTAAATTACATTCAGTAATGGCAAAATAGTAATTATGTTAAATGAATAAGTAAATTTCAAGTAATGTTACCCCTGGTTTCTTATTTCTTGCCTCTAGGTCTTTGCAATGTGCCACCTATTTTCCAGCAATAAACTGACCATTTAATAATAGCATCCAATAAACTAAAATCCAATTTAATAAGCATTTATGAAGCCCCTATTTTGTTTATGGATGGTTCTGTTCTCAGCAATAGAAACTTTAAAATCAATATGAAATATGTATTGCTTTCAAGCAACTTTTAATTTAATGGAGATTGAAAGAATGATAATTTAGTCAATGTGATGATGAGTCAAATTTGAATTCTGAAGAAGGAAATTAGAAGAGGAAAGGATCATTTCCAGCTATATATCTTTTCATATATGAGTTGGAAATGGGAGATGAAGGACAGAAAAGAATAGCTTCCAAAAGGTAGAGTTGGTCAGGGGGAGAGTGTTCTATTCCAGATAGTAGCATGAAAAAAAAATGAATGGAGACAGTCAAAAGGATAAAAGCAGAGAACAGTATTGTTGAATATTATTATTATTATTATTATAGCTTTTTATTGACAAATATATGCATGGATAATTTTTCAACATTGACCCATGCAAACATTTCTGTTCCTTCTGTTCTGTTCTTCCCTCCACCCTCTCCCCTACATGGCAGGCAGTCCCAAACATGTTAAACATGTTAAAGTATAAGTTAAATACAATATAGGTAAACATATTTATATAGTTATCTTGTTGCACACGAAAAATCAGATTTAGAAAGAAGGGGAAAATAAGCTAGAAAGAAAAATAAAAATGCAAGCAAACAACAATAGAAAGAGTGCAAATGCTATGTTGTGGTCCACACTCATTTCCCAGTGTTCTTTCACTGGGTATAGATGGTTCTGTTTATCACTGATCAATTGGAACTGATTTGGATCCTCTCGTTGTTGAAGAGAACCACTACTAATCAGAATTGATCCTCATATAGTATCGTTGTTAAAATGTATAATGACTTCCTGGTTCTGCTCATTTCACTTAGAATAAGTTCATGTAAGTCTTTCCAAGCCTCTATGGATTCATGCTGCTGGTCATTTCTTACAGAACAATAATATTCCATAACATTTATATATCACAATTTACTCAGTCATTTTCCAATTGATGGGCATCTATTCAATTTTTAGTTTCTAGCCACTATGAAAAGGGCTGCCACAAACATTTTTGCACATGTAGGTCCCTTTCCCTTCATTAAAATCTCTTTGAGATATAAGCCCAGTATTAACACTTCTGGATCAAAGGGTATGCACAGTTTGATAACTATTTGAGTACAGTTTCTAATTGCTCTCCAGAACATTTGGATTCGTTCACAACTCCAATAACAATGCATCAGTGTCCCAGTGTTCCCACATATCCTCCAGCATTCATCATTATCTTTTCCTGTCATTTTAGCCAATCTGAGAGGTATGTAGTGGCATCTTAGAGGTGAACTTTCCCCTATAAAGGCATCAAAAAGGAGTGGACATTGTTGAGACAAAAGTTAAAAGGATGAGAACATTAAAATGTTTATTGGATATGGTGATAAAATGGTTAGTATCTTTGGAAAGAGCAGTTTCAGTTAAAAGTTTAGTTTGGAAATGAGATTTCAAAGGATTAAGCTGTTAAAGAGTAGTATAAGGAAATAGAATTAGTACATATAGACTACTTTTTCTAAGAAATTTGGCTATCAATGGGGAAGGGAGAAGTAGGACTTATAGTGGTAAAAGGATCAAAAATAAATTTTTAGCAAACATGATTTTAGACTAAGGGAAAGGAATCTGTAGAAGAGAAGGTATAGGTCAATAAAGATAAAGAGATTAGATCAATGGAGAAAAGATTAGCCTTGGGAATGAAGAAGTAGTGTGAAATGGTGCATTCCTGTAATCAGGAAACATAGTTTTAAAGCCTATTTCTAACTTTACTATCTATATAATGATGAACAAGACACTTAATCCCATTGAGCTTTAATTTCCTATTTGTGAAACTGGAACAAAATACCTGTATTACAATCTCATAAGGGTGTTGTAAGAATCAACAATGTTTATAAAGCACTTTAAGTACTGCACAAATGTTAGTTATTCCTCTGAGGATAAAGAGAAGAATTGATAAACTATTAAAGATATTCAGAGATTTAGAAGAATATTAGGGAACCACAGATAGATTGTATCAGATTATGTCAGTATTCTCAATAAAATATAAAAGAGGAAATCTACTGAGAGTGAAGGTTTGGAGGCAAAAGCTAGGGGATAGAAAAGAGTTTGAGATATCCAATGCAAAAAATCTTTGACTCACCAAAATATGGTTAAAAGTTTTGTTGTGCCACTGTAAGAGTTTACTGGAGGGTCCTATTTATCCTGCAAAATAATTGAGGGGATAAGATATACATGCTATAAATAAACTGATAGTGCTGTTTAAAATAATATCAGAATACTATTGTTGTTGTTTGACACTATCATATATCAGGGAATGAAAATGCATAGGAAATATTTATGTGACTGATAATTATAAATAGAAGACTCATTAATTTTTCTGTGTACTCTCTAAGTATCATTATCAGCTACTTAATTACTTGGTGGAACAGCATATTTATTTTGTTTATTATATATCAGGCATTATGGTAAATATTGAGATTTTAAATGCAATCAAGCAAGACAACCCCTGTCCTCAAGGAGTTTATATCCTAATAAAGAAAGAGAAATGGGGAAGGGAAGGAGGTCCTCAGTCAGTGAGTTAACTGGCATTTCTTAATCAAGTGTCAACACATACCTATAAGAAAGGAGAACTTACATGTCACATGGAGACATATGAGATGCTCACAGTAGATGGCCAGTAAGTGGAATAAAAGTCTGGTTATTGGCAAGGTAAGGCTAAAGATTACCTATTTGAGCAAAGGGACCATTACAAAGAGAATGAAAAGGGAAAAAGAGGTTAATATACAGAATGATGTAGTATAGTGAGGAAATGACCAGGAAGTGGCATAGTTGAAAGAATGCTAGATTTGAAATCAGAGTTTGAGTTCCAGTCCAAGATCTGAAAAATACCACCTGTGTGACTTAAAGCATAGGCTTTCTGGGCTTTCATTTCTTTATCTGTAAAATGAGGGGATAGACTACCTGAAATTAATATTACATCCAATTCTGTATCTATAATCCTGTGTTCCTAAGGTTCTAGATCCTTCAACTAACCACTTCAATATTGCCTCATTGAAATATTCATTGCAATAAAAGTTTGAGATAAAATTAGAATTAACTAGCAATACAGAATTAATTCATAACCCTGGACTCCAACTTTTGAGTTTATATAAACCAACTACACAAAATTCTTAGGGACTGCTCAAAAAAACATTTTTTGGTCTGTCTCTTCATTGAGGATTTCCCCCTATATGTAAAAATTTGGTTCATTATCTTTCTACATAAGGTATGCCTAAGGAAAATCAAAATATATATCATATTTAGTTCTTTAAAGTTGTGGGTACAAAAATTTCTTTGCTTCTATACAAACTCTCTAGCAAACAATGCAAAATATGTCTTATTACAGATATTTAAATATCATGTTGGAGAAATTGTGATTAGTTCAGCCACTCTGAAAAATAATTTCAAGCTACGACTAAAAACGTTGAAAATCTTTTCATATTCTTTGACCCTATTATTAGTCCTATGCCCCAAAGAGAGCAAAGAAAAAGAACTAGGATCTATATGTAAATATATATGTCGCAATTCCATTGGTCTGGCCACATTGTTTGAATGCCAACACATGCCAAAAAAACTATTTTAAGGTATCAGGAATTCACAGGCTATTCAGAAAAAGCAATACAAGAACACTCTCAAGTTCTCTCTTAAAACTTTAGAATTGATTGTATGGTATAAGAAACACTGGCATAGGAGCAATCAGCATGGCATGCTGTCATCAGAGAAGATGCTATGCTCTATGAGCAAAGCAGGATTGAATTGACTTAGAAAAAATGCATAATTGTTATTATTATTTTTTTGCAGTGGCAAAGAACTGGACTTTTCATTAGTTTATAATCATTTTAGTCATAGCTCCAAATTATTTTCCAGAATGTTTGAATCAGCCATATTCTGTATATTGTTTGCTTATATGGAAATTGAGGGATTTTTATACTGATAATATTGTTGCTATTGTATCAATTGTCCTCTGTAATTTCATGTAATAATGGAATGTAATGATATAATAATATGACATTTAAAAAGTGATACTTTCAAAAATATGAGAAGCCATATAAATCGAAGCAGCAGACTGAAGTGAACAGAGTTGGGAGGATATATAATATAATGGCAACAACACTGTCTAGAATCTTTGAAAAACTTAAGATCAATTGATGAAATGAATAAATACAATCCAAGAGGACTAAAGATCAGGTATGCTCTTTACCTGCAGAGAATTAATGAACTCAAGATGATAAAGGAGGACTGTTTTTTGTTTTTTTTTAACATGGCCAATGTAGAAAGTTGTTTTACCTGCCTATGCATATGTGTTGCAAAGATTTAATTTTCATTTCTTTTTTCTTTTGAAATGGGGTTGTGGGTAGGAGGGATAGAAAATAAGTGCTTATTAAATGAAAAAAACCCCAAAATTATTGGGGAAATGTTTCTATTATTGTATAATACATGTATATATATATGTATGTATATATATATATATATATACATATATATGTATATATATATATATATAGTATGTATTATATGGCAAGCCTTATTTGGCAAAAAATAGTGTCTCAGATCTGAAATATTCTGTCTCCAAGAGAAATCACCAGTTTTAAATGTATGAGTATCAAGACTAGTTTTGTGATAGAGATCTTGCTCCTTCTCTTGCCTATTTCCAGGAAGAGTATTGGGCTAAAATAATAGCAAATTTTGTAGTACTGGGGAAGAGATATTTAGAATAAATAACACTGTGATTAATCACTCTCAAGAGGTAACACTTGCCTTACTATTTGCAGCTTAAATCTTCATCTTATCACATGTTAATTAAATAAAAGAACACCACAAAATAGCTAGTAAACTTTTTTATCAACATAAGCAGCAACTGTAAAAGCAAGAATTCATACAGATAAGAATAGACTAATGATTATAGAAGAATAAATAAACTCTTTGGATGGGAGTGCAATAAGAGCTCAGTTCCCCAAGAAAAGAGAATTATTCCACTGAAGCACATGCACTCTTAGCAATCTCCAATATTTTAAGCACTTGAGAAGATGAGATACAGTATGAGACAGCTTTGCCACATAACTGTGACTTCAGGGTGATCTCTAATTTATTCAAATGTCAAATTCATGCTTATTTTTCTGGACTGTCTTTTTCTAAAACCTCCATCTCTGAAATTTTTACTGAAGTATGCAGCATTACAAGATCAAAGTTCTCTCAGCTAATCAGGGTTATTTCTCATTCATCTAGAGCTTAGCCTCCCAGTATTGTCCCATAGCAATGATGCCCCAAGCTTTGGTGGAAGTGGGGTTACACATAACAAATACATGAATCAATGTGTGTGTGTCTGTACATATGTCTGTCTCTTTGTATGTGTTTTTTTCTTTTTTCATAATTCCCTTTCCTTTTCTGCAGAGTACCACACATCCCCAGAGAATTTGGCTGACATCACTTTTGTTTGAAACTCTTTAATCATTAACTTTCTTGGAGAAAAATAATGCATTATATTTTACCATGTGACTAGTTCTCAACACCAGACTTTTGAGTAAAATGATAACATTCTTATTGTCTTGAAGTGAAAATGCTTATTTTTACACTGAAGGAACCATAGCTATTATTTTTATTTAAAAAAAAAATACTCTGAATGCTATGTAAGAATTAGTTCTGTTTCTAGGTTAATAACAATTTTAAAAGTTGAAAATAAAATATATATCCTTAAAACATAGACTGGTATAACTTTTGTGTTATTTCTACCTTATAGTTTACAAAGAATGTTCTATGTAGAGTTGTATATCTCATAAAGCAGCTACAATAATTTTATAGATGTTAACCTCCTCTGGAGACTCCACTGGAAGGGAACTTACATCAGATATGGAAATGACATTGATCCTCCACTAAGCCTCCTCTCCTGCCACCAAGTATCTTACATAGTCTTTTAGATTTATAATGTTGTGCTAAATTTTGGCCCTTAGAATCACTAGAGAGTTAATATGCCTCCATAACATACTTGAACAGATCACATAGCTCATAAAAGTTTTTGTAGTGAGCAAGTAAAGCATTTGGCAAATGATAAAATATCAGGTAATTGTAAGCTATTATTATCCTTCCAGATCATGTTCAAATATTAGCTCTTCCTCATTGTAGAAAGATGAACCAAGAACTTTGTGTTATCATCTTTTCTCCTAGGAATGTATGCTAGGTACTTAAATGGAGTTTATTCTCTCCTCTCAGTGAGATTATGTCCAAAATTTTAGTTGCTGTTCCCCAGTGCCATACATATCATGCTATTTCCATCTTTGTAATTTTTTCAATTTACCATCTCATAAACTGCCTTCCATATTCCTCTCCACCTATGCTAACACTCCAAAATTCAATCACATTTTTCCATGAAAGCTTCCCTAATGATATCTATCTCCAATTACAAGAGCTGTCTATGCAACACAACCAATCAACAAAAAATTACTAAAGCATTGCTGCATGCTAGCCACTGTAATAATTAAGATATAAAAACAAGAATAAAAAATTGTTTTTAGGAGCATAACAAGGGAAATAATGTATACCTAAATAACACATATGCATAACAAATACAAAACAGATCATCTTAAAGGAAAAGCACCAGCAGCTAGAGGGGCAAGGGATGAACCACTGTAGAGGTGGTATTTGAATTATATCTTGAAGGAAATTAGAGATCTTAATGTGTGGAAGTATGGAGTGAGAGAAATACAGGTAAAGAGAACATATTCTATACCTCAGTGAAAAGGCATGGACTTGAGAGATGGAGGAAAATCCTGTGAGGAAAAACAAAAATAGTATCATTAAATCATAGAGAATATAAAGGAGGAGATGTATATATGAAGACCAGAAAGATAAAAAGAGGCCAGATTGGGTAGATTTTTAATCCTAGAAGTGAGAAACAATTATTGGAAGTAAGTAGTAGAGAGTGAAATATTCAGACCTGCCTTTTAGGAAATTCTTATTTATGATAATGTGAGAGTTGCACTGAAGTGAGGCAGATTTGAGACAGGGAGACCAAGAAGGAAAATGTTGTGATATTCCACTTAATACGGTCTAAAATAGAGTTGTTGTGTGACTTAGGAGTAGGGGAGGGATGTTGTGGAAATTAAAATGGCAAGATCTGGGAATTGATTGGATTTATTATATAAGAATAAAGAATAGAGGGGCAGCAGGATGATGCAGTAGTTAGATAACCAGAGTTGAAGTCACTTAACACTTCCTAGCCATATGACCCTGTACAATACACTTAACCTCAATTACCTCAGAAAAAAAAAGAAAGAAAGAAAGGGAAAAAAAAAAGAATAAAGAGGAGATTTATGACACAGAGGTTGAGAATTTGATTGACCAGAAGGATGATGATGCCTTTGACAGTAATAGAGAAGTTCAAAAAGATTGCTTGGGGCAGCCAGCAGTTAATGAATTTCATTTTTGATATCTTGAGTTTGAGATATCTAAGGAACAACAAGCATTTTTACATTCAGATAGATGTACACTGCTTTATACAGATCATACTACCTCAATGTCTATTTACCTGAATTTTAAGCTCCCTTGAGGCAAGATACATGTTTTATAGCATGAGAAACAGTATGATACAATGCAAAGAAAACTTGTTTGACCCATCTGGTTCCTGAAGGTAAGAAAAACAACTAATAGTTCTGTGCCTTAGTTTATTTACATTAATATATATATATATATATGAATGAATGATAAGGTAGCCTGGAGGTTAAGCCTGGAAATTTGCATAAGACCCTTTTTATAGGTGAAGAGAATGCTCAATTCTCTATACCTGTGTGGAGGATAGAATTGGCTATAGCTTAGGGTGATGAGAGTTTTTCTTCTGCTTCCATCTTTGAGAAAAGACTCATTTGATTTTTCTGCCCTCTTCTGGAGAGGCTACAGAAACAGAGAAAAACTTTGGGAAGAAACCCTGACATGTACAGAAGATAACTTATTGAGCATATTCCTGATTGTTGAAATAAACTAGGAGGTGTTTTCAGAATAGAAAAGGGGGATACTCTCTTTCTCTGTATGTCTCTATCTCTGTCTCTCTCTACCTCTTTCTCTTCCTTCTCCTTACATTTCCCCTTCCTTTCTCTTCCTTCTTTCACTTTATTTATCATGCAGTATATTCACATTACATTTTGGCTTAACACTTTTTATAGCCTTTGTTACCAACTGTCTTGTGGTGGTGTAATTTGTATATAAATTACCTCCTCCATTTGGCATAAATTCTATAGGGACATTATACTCCCATAGTTTCTAGAACCATGATTTATTCATTTAATAAATACTTGTGAAATAAGTGTCTAACTTAAGCCCCTTTATTTCACTTGTAATTTTTCTCAAGAATGTTTACAATTATTTATCATATTAAGACTTTAAAAAACATTCCTCCCTAATGCATAATTTAAATGTGACAATATTTAAGCAACCATAAATAAACAAATATATGAATTATGTTTACATGCATATATATGTATATTATATATGTGTGTGCATATATACACATAAACAAACACATTTTATAGATGAGCAAACTGATGTTCAAAGAGTTTGATCAATTTGCTACTTTAATACAATTACAAGATCTTCGTTCTGTAATTTTAACTCAGGTCCCCTAATTTTTAGTGTAGGACACATGAACCTTTTTTTTCTTGATCCAGACTTATGATTTTTCAAGAGTGGGAAGTTCTTGCTATCCACCAATGTAAACAGGCAATTTGACCTATAACTTCTAGACTTAGAAAATTGTTTAGAATTTTAAGAATTTCAGCAACTTATCAGTATCCATACATATATGGTTAAGGCCAGAAGTGAATTCAAATTTTTCTTATTTAATTTCTAACTCTCTATTGAGCCATATTGCCATTCTGCACTATCTCTTTAATTAAGACAACAGTCAATCACCATTTTTTTTTGCATATTTAAATGCTACCAGAGGAATAGACAATCACAAGAATCCACTAAGTAACTATCATGAATCCATCCCTGTGCTACAAAGAGAGAAGAGAATATATTTGGTATCTTATAATATAATGTTGAAAATCAGACTTGATGTACCCCAAACAGCAAGAAAATCATATAAAATCAATATATTAGCAAGTGTTGTCAGAAATTAAATTTTCTGAAAGAGGTACAATTGCTTTAGATTTTGCAATAATTCTGTAGGTGGTAGATAGATTGACAGAGATGATGTCATTTAGCAATAAATACATAGTAGGAGAAATTTGTTTATAACCAATTATTAAGATTAGAAAGGGATTGCAGGATTTGAATGTTTTGTTTTCTCTTTTCTCTTCTGCTGGCCTGCTGCATAGCCTGTATATTGGTTTTCTTCTAAACTAAATGGACCAGAAAGTTGTATATACCAAAAGGAATGGAAAAAACCAAAGGAATTTAATAGGGAAAAAATTCTATCTTCTAAAATTTCAGTAATATTTAATTGACTGTTACTATCAATGGGAAATGATATAACCATTAACATTAGAGGTTGGGCCAATCCTTTATAGCACTTTTTAACATATGGCAATTGATTTTTCCTTGCAAGAAAAATGTGTGTAGTTGAAAAGTTTTGCTACATTTCCATATATTATATTGGCTTGAAAAATATGGGGTTTTTCCAAAATAAGCTATATTAATAAAATAAATACTATATGGTGTGCTATATTTTTTCTTCCAGAACTTCTAATCATAAGTACTTTATTTCATTTTTAAAATAAACAAAACACTTTATTAGACTGTTTGCCTTTGGATTCATAAAACCATGACCTTAGAGATAGAAGGAATATTTCAGGCTATTACAGGTTATAGATAAGACAATTGAGTTCTAGAGAGGTCAAATGATTTGTCCAAAGATCACAGAATTATCAAGTGTCTGAAGTAAATTGTGAACACAGGAACATCCTATATTCCTGACTCTTGGTTAGATCAGTATGAAATCAAGAGCATTTGTGGAGTTTGTAAATTTATAATTGTGAATTTATAATATTTGCATGATATTTATCAATAACTTATTGATCCTTTAGCATTGTGTTGACACAATAATGCTTTTTTATTTTTACTGTTTTGAAATTTTGTCACATTTGTACAAATACTATATACATTTCTGAATTATACCTCTTCCTGTCCCAAATATTGGAAAAGAAATGTGTGATTTGGGCGGATGGGTTAATCAAAAGCAAAACCCTTTTGAGAAGATTGAGGGTAAAAAGAGAGAGAATAGAATAAACAGGTAGAAATACAGTTAGCAATAATAATGTAAAAATAATTTTGAAGTAAGTTTCTCTGATAAAAGCCTCATTTCTCAAATATATAGAGAACTGAGTCAAATCTATAAAAATTAAGTCATTCATTAGTTGTCAAGTGATCTAAACATATGAACAATTTTCAGATGAAGTAATCAAAAGTATCTATAGTAATATAAAATGTTCTAAATTACTATTGATTGGAGAAATGAAAATTTAAACAACTTTGAGGTGCTATCTTATACTTATTAGATTGGCTAATAGGACAAAAAAGGAAAATGACAAATGTTAGAGAGGATATATTTAAAACAAGTCATTAATGCACTACTGATAGAGTAGTGAACTGATTCAACCATTCTGTAGCAATTTGGAACTATGCCTAAAAGGCTTTAAAACCATGTCCCTCTGTTGATCTAGTAATATCACTACTAGGTCTGTATCCCAAAAGAAATTTTACAAAAAAGGAAAAGAAACAATAGATACAAAAATATTTATAGAAAATCTTCTCTGCTGCCAAAGAATTGCAATTAAAGAGATGCACATCTATTGGGAAATGAATGAACAAAATGTGGTATGTGATTATGATGGAATACCATTGTTCTATATGAAATGAGGAGCATGATACTCACAGAAAAACCTACAAAGGCTTCCATGAGCTGATACAAAGTGAAATATGACATGAACAAAGTAACAACAATATTGTAAGATGATCTGTTGTTAATGACTTAAACTATTCTCAGCAATGCAATTATCCCAGACAACTCTGAGGAATTTAGGATGAAAAATGTTATCCATACCCAAAGAAAGGATGGTTGTCTCAATATGACATATTATTTTCTTTTTTTTTTCTTGATGTTTTTAATTATTGGGTCTATGTTTTCTTTCACAATATGACTATTATGGAAATGTTTTACATGGCTATATATGTGTGTGTGTTTGTGTGTGTGTGTGTGTATACATATATATATACACATATATCGAATTGCTCACTTTCTCAATGAGAGGGAGGTGAGGAGGAAAGAAGGGAGAGAATCTAGAACTAAAAGTTTTTAAAATTAATGTTAAAATTGTTCTTACATAAGTGGGAAAATAAAATACTACATTTAAAAAAAAAAAAAAGGAAATGTGTACCCTAGCTTCTTTATGTGATTTCCCTGCAGTGGACTGCAATTATCAATATATTAGAGATATTAAATATCTACTATTTTCTAGTAATGTGTGTATAAAGACAAAAATAAAATAATTTCTTTCCTACTGAAGCATATATTTAATATTTGAACCAAAATGCATGCATCACCGTTGTAGACTATAGTGGGAAAATAAGACTGGATACTAGAAACTGGATTATGGAAGAAATTGGAATTTGTTACTGGCATAAAAACAAACTCCAGAAATTTAGGGTGAAGACATAATTAAATAGAAAAAAAATATGATGAGGAAATATTCTGGGAAAAGAAAATTCAAGATAAAATTTCTAAAGAATAAATCAATATTATTTTAAGTACATAAAGAACCAACCAGCTAGGAAAGGATAAAATATATAGGTCATTAGGGCAACAAGGGTAAATAAAAGAAATGAAACAAAAGTTAAATTAAGAAAAACTTAATTTGAGTAATTGGAAAGGAAATAAACATTTTTAAACAAAAAGTTCAAGTAAATGATAATAAAATTAAATAAAAGAGAATGCAATGATTTAATGAATTATTACATAATTCATTGAATTATTAGATCCAAGTTAAAAGAATGTAAAAAAAAATGAGACCTAATGTCAAAAACAAATGAATTGGAAAAAATAGATGAAGAGAGAGAATTTCAGAAACATTGAATATCCTATGAATCATGAACATACATGATTCATACACACATGAACACACACACATGCACACACCCACACAGACTCAGACATCATGTTATATAATGCCAAAATGATGAAAGAAAACTGTCCTCTGTTAAGGGACAGGTTAATTCTCTGAGACCCTCTACAGCCTGTTCTGACTACAATCCTCTTCTCCATTTGAAAGTTTGCCTCCATGATATTTCACAAAATCAACACCTGTGGATAACCATCTAGAAGTGATAGTGCTGCTTGCATTCCTCAGTATGCAGGCCATGTTGTGAGGGGCGGAGGGGTGGGAGAGGGGCGGGGGGAATAATAGCAACAACAAACAAACAAACAAAAAACAAAACAGGAAATTGTTAAAGGACAGGTCAATTCTCCTAGAGCCTCCACAGCTGTGGATCATAACATCTGAAGAAACTGCAAGGTAGTCTTTGCTGTCACAGATGTTGTGGACTGAGAATAGGATAAACTGGAGGCAGAGGGAAAAGGAGAGAGGTCAGACAATGCAACTGCTTCTCAGTCAGAGAGGTCAGAGAACAGCACCTGCCTCTCAGTCTCCTTGTTTCATCCTCTCATAAAGGAGATCAATTCTGTAGGTCTGGGTTAGATCTCCAGCAGCCACTGTCAGGTGGCTCCCGTGTATTCCAACAGCTCTCCCATATATTCCAACAGTCCTCAACAATTAGAACATGAAGGCAAAATAGAAAAAAAATAAAATCCTAAAATTAATATATCTAAGGAAAACTCTAGAACTTTGGGGCAAAAGAAAGTAAAATACTATTAGCAGATAATTAGAAAAAGATCCAGTATGAGAGATTGACATCCAGGATTATATAGCAGTTTCTCTGAAGGCCAGAGGAACTTACAATGAAATATTCCAAAAGGAACAAAAAAGGATTATGACCATTTTAATCCTGGGAAGTCATGTCTAATCCTATAGGATAACATATAACCCCTTATGTAAGACTTGTACCCACTCAACTATTAGGCTGATTACTCACTTCAGTGTACTATTAGCAGGTCTAAATTGGGATTACAGGGGAAGTAGAGAGGGTAATAATATACTCAAACTATCTCAACATCCTAGAGTAACTCCTTCAGGGTGGGAGACAGCTACTCATCACCATGTGTCTGAGACCCAATTGTTACACTTTCAATTATAACTATATTCAATTATAACTAGCCTCCCATGATAATGACACTATTAGATTTTAGACAAAAACATTAGTAATTAATACATCATAAGAATTATTATAAGTAAATGCAGACATAATCAGTATATCCTAGCTAACACATAAGCTTAGTCATACTTACTTACCAATGCATTCCATATCTTTGAGGAAAAGATGTGAATTTTTTCAAATGGATTCAAATGAATAAGGGAATCTCTATATACTCAGAGTAAGTAAATATTCTGACCTCCATTCCTTGAGGTCATTGGTTTATTCAAGAACATTGAAATGACTGAAGTAATTTCCCACATTTGTCTCCTTGTGATGCATAACTCTTTCCTGATGAATCTCTGTTAATATCAAAATGATGAAATTTTAACAAGTTTTTTTAATGTATAATCACTGTTAAAATATGTTGGAAAAGTGTTAAGATATTATTTTGGCTTAAAATAAAGCTGGCTTTCTCTGAGTAAAAAAAATACCCAGGAAACTTTTCACTCACTACTAATCTACACACTCTCATCAACTGCTAAATATACTGCAAAGTCTAGTTTTCTTTCTGTTTCCCCCCTCCCCACTCTCCTTTAATATCAAGATGGGCAGCAAATATCAAGGTCCTAAAAGGATTCAACTCTCACATTGTAAATGGTGCAAATTCATTCATCTTTCACTTTTAACTCGTTTTTATTCAGGCAATGACAAATACACAATGAAATTTTTTTGTTAGTTAACTCTTGCTACTACCTTCTTCATAGAGGTCTTTCAAAACTGCCTTTTCCACCCATTACTGAGATTTCTCACCTGATCATTCTTGACAATTCTAGGCAGGTTCTTTACTAATTTCAATGGCTGAAGTCAGTAACTGTTTTCCATTATGAGGTAGAAAGAAATTGCAAGTCCCCCTTTTTGTTAGTTATAAAAGCTTATTCAGTCATCAAAATTAGGTATTCCATATCTATTGTATATCTACAATATATGTAGATATATTCCATGTATCTAAATTCTATATCTATTTGTCAACCTATCTAAAGCAAAGTTTCTTGAACTTTCTGAACTGTGGATTGTGATCCCATATGGGGAATGTGAAATTATGATTTGTTATCAGTAAAAGTTTAATTTGTATATCTATTTTATATGTCTTTATACCCAAGGTTGTATTGAAATTTCTTGGGCAAAAAAGGGTTGCTATTGGAAAAAAAAATTAAGATGCCTTGATATAGAGAGTTTTTTTACCTTTTAAGCCTTAACACAAAAATTATCTGAAGGATCACAATGTTCTACAACCTCTGACTTTTCTTAATCCTTAATCTGGTCCTTTAAAATGATTTTGGAAAACTGTTTCTTCTCATTTGTATTTTATACTTTTTTGATGATGACTTTTGTAATTTCTTTTACAAAAATACTTTTATAATTTTTCTGCCATTTAGTCATCAAACTATTCACTTATGAAAAGAAAATCATTGTACATCCTTTATATTAATACAAAAGTCCATTTTCTGCCACTTTTGACAACCCATGACACTATGAATTAGTAAATGGAAAAGAAGGTAAAATTGTCTCTTCTAAGTTAATGTTTAAAATGTAACCAAAGAGAGAGAAACTCAAAATCTAAAGGCGTTTTAATTCTATTTTATTTTGATTTAAGAGAGAAAGAAAAAGGTAGGAAAAAATAAAATGTTATGGGGAAAAGGGGTGAAACTTATTATTTTTCATAATTAAGCCATATCTGATTTAGTATACAAAAGAATAAAAATGTGGATAAAAAATAGGTATCCAAAGCACCACACAGGAACTTGAATGTACCCTTTTTAGAATTACACAATTCTAAGGGGGGAAAGATAGATAAGAAAGAAATTTAAGGACCTAAAGAAAAATTGGGAAAATTAGATAGTATTATTCTTGGTTAGGCCTTACTCAGACAACATCTATAATAAATAACATCAGAACAAAATGAAATTAATGTTATTAAATATATTAAACAACTTCAATTCATGATATTTAGATAAAATACTATCCTCCACTTCAGTATTCATCATGTAATCATTATATTGGGTCATAATATTGTCAACATTGGGCTGTGGGAATTTCTGTAAACCTATTTGCCATACCTCCCTGTATCCAGGATTTTTTCAGCTTCCAGGTAACATGGAGGTAAAAGCAATGACTCATCTCTGTATCAACCAAATGCTATACTGATGATACTTCTTTGCTCTTCCAGGAAAACCAGTCCAATCTACCAAAAATACATTATTTTAGTGAGAATTGAATGAAAATCATAAGGAATATGAACAATTCTCCACTTGTATTTCACCTTTGGCCATATTCTAGGATTTTAAGAAGTCACAAAAGGAGTAAAATAGAAAGCATTAAATGGTAAGTAGGGAAATTCCAATCTGTATAAATATGAAACTATGTAGAAAAGCAGAAATATAATACATATTTTTTACTACAGATAATGCAATAAAAATCAATGTGAGAAATTTGAAGGATTCATGCTCAGAGACTAATGTAATCCAAAAGAACTATTGAATAAAAATAAATCATAGTAATCATAAATAATGCTATGGAAGAAAATTATAAACATGAGACAATAAACCCAAACTTATGAAATATAATCAAAGAAATGCTTTGGTGGTCAGGTAATAGAGATGCTATAATTTTTATCTCTAAGTGATTTTAGCAACAAAGAAAGAGATCAATAAATTATACATGCAACTAAGTAAACATGATATCTTATAGTATACTCAAAAGGTTAAGAATATCTGGGTTAAAATCCCACCTCTGACACTTATTACATATATGATTTGGGACTTAACATCCCAATGTCTCAGTTTTTTAATCTGTAAAAGTGATTGTATTACATGGTCCCTGAGACCCCTTCTAGTTCTAGATCTGACGAATAAAAGCAACAGACTCAAAATGAATGTTAACACAAAAAAACTAAAATTTTGAGAATCAAAGAAGAAAAATAATTTGCAAAAGAACAATTAAGTTGATACATAAAACTAGGAGCTATTTTTAAGAGAACAACACTACTGACAATCTAATGGCTAATTTAATTTTTTATGGGAAAGCAAAAAGGCCATACTCAAAGCTAAAAAAAATGAGAATTCATCAAAAAGTAGGAAAGAAAGCTAAAGGAAATTTTTGTAAAATATTTTATTAGATTAAAACCTAACAAGATGAAAAACTAACAAGATTAAAAACTTAAGTGAATAAATATATAAAACTATAAAATATTTAAAATGGCAGGGAAAGTTACAGGACATTTAAATAACCCAGTTACAGAAGCTACAATTGAATGTCATAAATGAATTCTCAAAATAAAAAAGGCCCATTTGGAATTAAAAGTGAATTATAAAAATATAAGAAGTATTTAACACAGTAGCATAAATTACTTAAACAAGAGGGGAAAAAAAGCATTTTATCAAATTCCTTCTATGAGAAAATGAGTTTCTGGATAAGCAAACTACAGAGTAGTAAAACTGGGAAATAAAACCTACAAATCACTTTTCCTACTGAGTATTATGTAAAAATATTTAATGGACTATTAGTAAAGCGGCCATAACACTAAATATATTTTTAAAAACTATGATTACTTTGGAATTATACTAGGATTCAAATTTGTTTCAATAATATGGACAGAGGGGACAACTAGATGGCACAGTGGATAGAGCACTGGCCCTGGAGTCAGGAGGACCTGAGTTCAAATTCATCCTCAGACACATAACACTTCCTACCTATGTAACCTTGGAAAAGTCACTTAATCCAAATTGCCCAGCAAAAACAAACAAAATAATAAGGAAAGGGGAGGAAATAAACTATAATATAATAAAAATTATAATAATCATATTGTTGTATCAGCACATAACAAAATGTTTTTGAGAAAATGCAAACTTCATTTATGGTAAAATCACTGAACAGTATAGGAATAAATGATTCATTTTTTAATATGATAAATATTGTCTTCATAAAAAGAAGACCCAAAATTATCTATAAGAAAGAAACACTAAAGCCTCTTTCAATAATCAAAATTAAATTAAGAATGTAGCTTTTTGCAACTTTTTATTTGAAAACATTCAAATTAGGGAAATGAATATTGGCAAATGGGAAACAAAATTTTTACTGTTTAAGTGATAGGATGTTTTCTTTAAAGAACGCTGGATATTCAATGGAGAAAATAACAATTTCAATAAAGTATCATGATACAAAATCATAATCACCAGCCTCTCTATATATTAGTAATAAAGCCTAATGGGGAGGATAAATAAGAATCTATTCAAATTAACTAATAAAATATATAAAACATGGAAGAGTTATATTGTCAAGGCACAATGAGACATTTCATGAATTAAACTACAAAATACCCTTTACAGAAACAATTGAAGAGAAATTAATTGTCATGGTTGATATGCAATATAACAAAAGTAATGATATTATTTAAATTAATTTTTCAGGTTACAGTCATTTCAATCAACCAATGGATTACTTTTACAGCTAGACAAAATAATAGGGTCTAAAAGAATAAAAGATAAATATTCTAAAGGGAAATAATGGGGAAAATGAAAGTGAACTAACTTTTTGGAAGAGGTTTTTAAAAAGGCAAGTTGATCAGTGTAACAGATTAAATAAACAAATAACAAAAATTGTTAAACCCAATAACACTGTGCTCCATAAACTCTTTCCTATAAGAACTCAGTGTTTGAAATACAAAAAAAAAAAAAAACCTAAGAAAACTCAAAAGCTTTTTATTCCATGTCACAATAAGATCTAAATGAGCATAATATAGAAACAACATTTAAAAATATAGAAGAGAACATGATATATTTGACAAATATAGTTAAAAGAAAATAATTTACTAACCAAGTAAAAGAAGTGGATCATAGAAGATAAAATGGAGAAGTTTAATCACATAAAATGAACTTTAACACAAGCAAAATCAACGCAAAGACATTTAGAAGAGAACAACTTAAGAAGATCTGAAACAAATATTTCCAATAAAGATCTTATACCAAGGATTCATAGCTAATTAAGACATTTATGAGCAAGAGCCATTTTTCAACTTATGAGTGATGAAAGGATATAAACAAAAAGAAATGCAAGC
This sequence comes from Sminthopsis crassicaudata, assembly GCF_048593235.1. Classification (NCBI taxonomy): domain Eukaryota; kingdom Metazoa; phylum Chordata; class Mammalia; order Dasyuromorphia; family Dasyuridae; genus Sminthopsis; species Sminthopsis crassicaudata. The sequence goes on from NC_133619.1 coordinate 245,775,543, forward strand.
AATGGATAGCTTTCATGTGAAAGAATGTGAAGGAAGGCTCTAAATAACTAAGAAAATGTAAATAAAAGCAATTCTGACATTTCAACTTAAACCTATCATATTGACAAAGAACACAAAAAGAGGAAAATGTCAAATGCTAGAATTTTTGTGGGAGATCACTAATTCAATATTAGTAGCACTATGAATGTCTAATTATTCCCTAAAAGACACTAATTTTTTATCCCATGGTACTATTCTTAAATATATATTCTGAAGGAGTCAAAGATATGGGGAAAGGACCACATGTTTAATATTAATAATAATATTGGTACTTTGTGTTTTAGTAAAGACCTGGAAATAAAGTATGTGACCACCATGTGGAAAATGGGAGAACAAATCCTGGTATATACATATAATGTAATATCATTATACTTTAAAGCAATGAATGTGAAGGATTCAGAAAAATAAGGGGAGGGGAGAGAGGAAGCTTTTGACAAGTGAAACAAGTATAACATAAGATCAGTTTAGCCTGTTACTAGAATAATGTAATTGAAAACAAATTTGAAAGATTTCAGAAGTTTTCTAAAAAATTTCAATAAAATATTCTATACTTCCTACTAAAGGGCTGAGAATATTTTAGTGTTCCAGTGATGATTCAGAAGAGACTTTAGTTAGTCAGGTGTTGTCATTTTATTCAGGAATTAATTTCCCCCCCACAATTATAATGATAGCATGCTGGAAAGCAAATGATACATATCAGAAACCCTGGCCAAAACCATACATCTACTAGTAAATGCTGATGCGTGTGACCTATTTAGGAAAGATAAATGAGAGAGATTCTAAGAGACAGGAAAGACAGACAGACAAAAAGATAGGCACACACACAGAAAGAGAGAGGAAGGAGGGAGGGAGGGAAGAGGAAGAGGAGGTAGAAGAAGAAAGGAGGGAAGGAAGGAAGGAAAGAGAGGGGGAGAGGGACAGGAAAAAAAGCTGAATATTGGAAAGGGGAAGAAAGAGAGGAAGTGAGAAAAGACAGTTGAGAGACATTTAGATAAAAGGTCAGACACAAAGAGAGGCAAAGAGACAGAGGTGAAGAGAGAAACAGAAAGAATGGGGAGAGTTAACACTCTTAATTTAGCAATCTTAAGACTCTCAGAGGTTAGTGGTGGTAGTAATAATGGTAATGATTTAGCAATTTTACAGATTCCATAGGCCACCATCCTGGCTTTCTTGCTATATCCCCAGTGGTATTTGGATATGCTTTGCTTCCTGCCCTGTCCCCTTTCCTGAGGGCTTTTCTAAAAGAGGCAACATCAGTGTGTGTGATGTGGGAACTGCTTTATGATTATCTTATTTAGGTTATATTTTTAAAAAATAATAGATTTTTATTTTTAAAATATATGCAAACATAGTTTTCGACATTCACCCTTGCAAAAATCTTCTGTTCCATTTTTTTCTCCCTTCCTTCTCCCCACCCCTTCCCCTAGCCAGCAAGTAATCCAATATATGTTAAACATGTGCAATTCTTCTATACATATTTCCACAATTATCATGCTGCACAAGAAAAATCAGATCAAAAGGGGGAAAAATAAGAAAGAAAACAAAAAGCAAGCAAATGACAACAACAAAAGTGAGAATACTATATTGTGACCCACATTCAATCCTTATAGTCCTCTTTCTGGATCCATGCAGATAGCCCTCTCCATTATGTCTATTGGAATTGGCTTTAGATTCCTTTATAAAAGAAATCTCCATAAAATGGCTACCAGAAAGAGTCTCATGATCATCTGTAACATGAGGGTATGGAGGTTGATAGTTGGTGGTATAGAGTGTAAGTAGTATGGAGTAGCTCTTTGTTATTTCCTTCCTTCCTTTCCATTCACCTTCCACTGCTCCTAGGTCCGTGCAACTCTGAAACCTCCTCTTCCTGCCATTTTATTTTCTCCCCTAGTTTAAAGGCACCTTCCTCTTTGGGGAAATGTAGGTAAACATTCCAAGTAGTAGACTATTGAAAATCATTCATAATGACAGAGATTACAATTTCAGTATTAAAAAAAAAAATCCCATCTAGATCTTTTTTTTTTCTTTTTAGTTATATTGAACAGAGGTAATTGACAAAGAAAAGTAAAAGCTGTAAAAATATTATTTCATCATCATTGACTGTGAAGTGATTCATTAAGATGATTGACCTATGCTCAATAACACATAGAAATTGTAAAGGATTTTGATGGTAAATTGAGAAACACAGATTCAGGCACATTTCAAAGGAAGTGTGAGTCCAAAGTAGAATTCTACATAATTTATACAGGAAATTTGAACCAACACTACAGAATACTACTACCTTAGCTATACTCAAGTGGGTAGATAATAGCTAAGGACTTTCTAAAAATATTAATTTGTCATGAGATATTAATCTTCCTTCTGAACTCTTACTGAATAACTTGTTTATTTAGCTGTTCTAATATTAAGGTCCTTTATTTTCAGTGATAACATTATACCCTAAAATGATAGTAGTATCAAATATCATAAATAATAAAGTTACTGTATAGTTAGATGGATCTAAATTCTCTGAAATTTTGATTAGCCAGGGATATGAAATCTTTGATAGTTATATAACCTATGATAGGAAAATCATTTAAAGATGTTTGATGGAAATGAACATCAAATCTTTCATACCTTACCTATATTCTTTGAAATAATAAAAAAGATGAGGTGAATCTTATTTTCATAAATATTTCTTAAAGAGGAGATAAGAATTGGGTCAGTTGTAATTGTCTTGATTGAATTTTTTGAAAGAATACTGTCCTCAATCCCTCCTCCATATAAGTACTGACTTTCCCCTCATTTAGATAGATAGAAAGTTGGTACCTAATATTTGCTAACTTGGGCCATTTGTAGCACAGATTTCTTTTGTGTGTTCTTGGAATGGTCCAATTCTTTTTCTTGTCTTCATCTTGTTGTGTCATCCCCACCTCCTTAAATAGCACTTTGGAGGCTGAGTTGTTAGAGTCCAAATGTGATAATTCCTCTGTCATTGATGATAAAACTTGTTACAACATTTTTAGGTAAATTCTTTTTTTGGACTGTGATCCTAGTTCCAGTTTCATCTATATATCTATAAATTATTTTGGGATGATAAAAATTAGGAAAGCCTCCCTCCTAAATTCTGCAGTCTTGTTTTCCCTTCCACTATTCATTTTTGAGTGAATGAATGAATAAAAATTCCATTTATTAAGGGCTTACATTTACAAATATCTAAGAGGTACAGATAAATAAGACCATTCCTCCTCTCAAGTAGAAAATATCCACAAAAATTCTACAATAGTTTATCATAGGGTAGAGATGCCCTGGAATTCTATATGTTATACCAATGGACAAAAAACCAAATAGACTTTGTGGTCTATTTCTATTGTGTTTGAAAAGCTGATTCCAAAATTAGACTAAACAGATTCTAATATCTGAAAATGAAGTATTATGTTCATTCACTAGGTAAGGAATTAGTCATCCCAGTTAACCCTTGTGCTTTCAATGGGCTAGTGACAATGGAGGAAAATAATTTGGATCTAATGTTCCTTTTCTGGAAGCAAAAGGTCAGAGTTATAAAGTTATAAAGATTCAATATTCAGCTCAACTTACAAGTAAAAAAAAATGTAACCTTAACAATTAGAGCTATCCCAAAGTGGAGCTTTATAAGTTATGCTTACATAATCATTTTCTTGAGTATTTTGAAGAACACCAGTCTTTGCAAAATGTGATTGGATGGACATTAAAATCTATTTTAAATCAAATTCTGTTATTCTGTGAATCACTCAATTTTTAAACTATCTAAATAAATAAGGATGTAATGATTGCTACTATAAATGTAAGATGCTTATCTCATGATCAATGAGTTGATATATAATTCAATTCAATCAGCAAGTCTTATTAAATATCTATTAAGTGCCAGGCAATGTATTAGACATTAGAAATTGGGAAAATAAAAATTATGCTATATCACTTAAAATTGATCCCCCTTTACAATCAACCTACTTCCCCATTTTGTCAAATTTCATATCTCAGTTAAGCTAAAACATACAGTCCCTTCTAGTCCAGATTAAAAGTGGGGGTTGAATAATGTGATCATGTCTAGCCCTCCAGGATATTTGCTTACTAATCAATTTAGCCTTAGCCTAGGATCTTTATTTTGTTTACTTGTACATGGAAATCAGTATAGGCAGAGCTGCTCACAATAGATAGTTCTTCTATCCTTTTCTCTCTCTGACTAGGGAGTGGCTAACTAGGTGGTCCTGAAAGGGGTGGTTCTGATTTTCTAGCAAAGATTATTAGGGGCATCTGAATCCCATAAATCAATTAAACATTTCTTAGTTGTCAGGGAGTCATGCTTACTGGTACTTGAAGGCCATCCAACCAGAACCAGCTGTAGTCAATTATGACATTCTTCAACCACCTAGAACTCTTCCATTCCTGCCACTCAATTAAGAGGATTTTTCTTTTTTACTTCTTGGTCACTGACATAACTGTTAAGCCCAATTTGACCCACTTTCTTAACAGGTACACACATCACTACTGATAAACTAGTATCTTGCTAAGTAAAAAAAGTGCTTCAGTTTGCCTCAGTTTTATTTTACTTGCCATAAGATGAAAATCAAAAATGAAACAGTTCTCGTCTTCCTATAGATTCAGAATGAGACAGGACACTAATAGATATATTTCAAATGTATATACAGTAACTTTAAGAAAAATGGAGAGCACTAGGAAGAATCAGGATATGTTTTATATAGGAGTTGGGAATTTATCTAAACCATAAAGGAAAATTCTAATGATTCCAAGAGTGAAAATGAAGAGGGAAAATTCTAGGCATGTGTGCAAAAGAATAACATGTATCGGTAATAGCAAGTAGATTAATTGCTTTGAACAAATAGTACATAGAATTGTGAAATAAGCAAGGAAAGATAAGTTGGAACCAGATGGTGAAACACTTTAAATTTTACAGAGAAAAGTTTGCAATTTATCCCAGAGGCCATAGGGAGTCTACTGACAATTCATAAGTAGTAGAGTGAATTGGTCAGATAATTTATAGAGAAATAATAGTATGGGTGCTAAAGGAAGTACAGGTTATAAAAGAGAGAGATGAGAGAAGGAGAACAATTAGAATGATACTGCAATAGTACAGATGAGAGATAATAACATACTAAGTTATAATAATAGGGAGAGATTCAAGAGATGTTCTAGAGGAAGAATCAAGAAGATGAGTAACTTATTGTATATAAAGGAGAATGAAGCACTGGAAATAATCTTGAAGTTGTGAACCTCAGAGACCGAGATGAATGTTGGTGTCCTCAATAGAAATGACAAAATTAGGAAGAAACATGAATTGTGGGAGAATAGGGTTGAATTCCTTTTTGCCCATGTTGATTTTAAGATACTTCCGAGAAACCTTCATTCAGGAAGTCCCAAACTTTTCAACACTAAATTTTCAAATGATCCATTCTTAATAACTGTCTTTATCATTACTTGAATTCAAAGATCTTTTTTGCTACTGATTATCCTGTTAAAGACTTCTCATAAGTAATGATAAATAATTGTCAGGTCTTTAGTATTGCATACCTCTTTGTCCTCTCCATACTGATTTCCACTATGACATAAATACAAGTTTCATATTCCTATAATTATTTTAGCTATTTTCTATTGTATTTCAGATGTAGAAACATCACAGTTTGGTATTGGAGTGGCATAATGGATAGAGTGCTAAGTCTGGAGTCAGGAAGACTGATCTCCCTAAGTTCAAATATGCCTCAAAAACTTAGTAGCTGTGTGACCCTGAGCAAGTCACTTAGCTCTCTCTGTCTTGGTTTCCTTGTCTCTAAGATGAGCTATAGAAGGAAATGCCAAACCAGTCTAATATTTTTGCCAAGAAAACCCTAAAATTGGGTCACAAAGAATAAGATGCAATAGAAATGATATTACCCAGATTTTTTTTTTTCCCTTGCATTCATGGGATTACTTTGTGAAAATTTCTAATCTTTTTCTTCATGAAATTAAAAGAAGAAAATATAATGCTATTCGATTGGGACTGAGTTTTCCTTTTTAATCTATCCTTTCTTATCTGTCTTTTCTTTTCTGACTCTATATTCTAGACTCTATATTCTTTCCTGAAAAGACTTCTTTGCACTTGCGAGCTTAAATGTCTTTTCAAAAGACTTTAGCAAAGGGGAAACATTCTAACTATAAAATCAAAGTAATATACACTAAATTTTCTACCAAATGCTTAAATTTTTATTAATGGAGTTTCATATTTGGACATGGTGTATACATATATTATAGGTCTTTAGAAGAATAGCTATAGGCTATATAATATAAATTTTAAAATGTCAACGAATGTTCCAAAATCTCCTCTGTTCTTTTGTCACATATCAAAGAGAACCACATAAACTAATAATGAGAACCTATAAATATTCAAAGTAAATATTCATATTTTGGCAATATTCAAGATTCTTTGTTCTTTCCAGATTAAGAAAAAAAATCCCCATTTACATTTTACATTGAGATATGTTCTTTCCTTGGGAAGGGAGTTTTAAAAATCAGTTCCTTATTTTTATTGCCTTAGTAATAAAATAAGTTCTATTTTTACCTCTCGCTCTCAAACAAATATTACCTGGGATTGACTCTCAATTATTTTTCCTTATTGTGTCATCAATGGCTACATGGTATCAGGGAATAAGATCCCACACCATTTGAATGCAGCCCATAGGACATACAATCATAAATTTAGAGCTGAAAGAAGCCTTTATCAAGTTTAGTACTTTCATATTATAAATAAGGAATTGAACCACAAAGTGGTTAAGTGTTCTGTATAAAGTCAGGATTAAGTGGCAAAGGCAGGAATTAAATTTAGGGCCACTAATCTTTAATCCAATGTTCTTTACTCCTCCCCTTGTGCTTTATTCTGACTCAAAGATTATGCCCAATAAAGTGAAAGATTAAAAAAAAAAAAAAAAAGATTTCAAATGTAGGCTTATATGTCATTGGAGGGGCAGGCAGTACTTCATTTCAGGTAGATTCATTACAGCAACTCATGAAACAGTGTAATGTAGACCTGGAAGGTCTTTGACCAAATAAAGAACTTATCTGTGAAGTAGTAAATTTATTATGGATATATATGCATATATATATTTATATCAGAAACAAATATAATCATCAGAATTATGCTACTAATAATTTCTAATGCAATAGGATATAACGTGTATATAGTTATGGCCTTTATTTTTAAATTTGAAAAATTGATATTAATAATTATAATATTAATAATTAATAATTGATATTTGAGGAAATTACATTAATATTTCCTACATACTGTTGATGATTTTAGATTACTTTTAGCTATTTTTTCATTAAAAAGGATGTCTAGAATAAAAGGATTTTAAAACTATTGTCTCAAATAACATTTTGGGACTTTCATTTTGATGCCAATTATCTGGGCTATATCTGTACCATTTCTCCAGCTAATTGAAAATTGACTGCATGAAGTTACCTTTATTTTAAGACTATTTATTACACTATTTATTTTTAGTGTACTGATACTTAGAAAATGATTCTTGTAGCAATATTTTAAAACTATTATTTTTATGCTTTCAAATATAGTCGTATGAATAGAATGCATGAAATTTCTTAGCTAGTAAAGTCAATGAAACAAATCTCTGGTAATTCCTTCATGCAGATTCACTGCAACTTTTAAGTAAAAAAAATAAAGATTTAATTTTTTAATATTAGTTCAATTCCACAAATATTGATTAAGCACCTCTTCTATGCAAAGCATAATACACTTGGAGAGACATAAAAGTGATATATGGCATAACCTGTTCCCAAAGAGCTCAAATGTAAAGAGGAGGTGGACATTGGTAATGATGAAAAGCTCTAAGGAACCTAACAGACTATCTAATGCAACACTCTCATTTTATAGATAAGGAAACTGGTGTTTGGGAAGTATAAATGACTTTTTCAAAGTCACACAGATAATATCAAAAGTGTGCAATAAACCACAGTCCTATGATGTAAGAGCTAGTTATCTTTCTGTGAAGATGTACTGAAAGACTCCAGAAAGACATTTTTAAAAACTAGATATCCTAATTTCACCCTGAGTGGAAGTGTTGGAGCTGATCACAGGATCAGTCCTCTCACTGGCAGTGAAGTCTTAATGTCTTATTTTCTATTTTGGGGAAATTTGCCATTAATTAAACAATCTGGTAGGCTATAGTTCCTATGAATTTACTATGTTAATTTCGAACCTAGTTTGGATTCTTTAGCTCAGAATTTGGGAGTTTAAGAGACCTGATAGCCTCAGCCTCCCCAGTAACTTGGACTTCAGAAACATTCCATGATTTAATTTTTTAAAAAGGCAATAAAATGGGAGCAAAGATGGCGGAGAAGAAACACACGACTCTGTGAATGTCCTCACTCCCTCACAACCAATTAGATAAATCAGCCTCACAAATAGCCCTGGACTGATAGATACCACAAGGACTGGAAGCACGACTTACCAGCTGAAGAGAATCTGGAGTTTCAACAGAAAAGGTCAGTTCCCAGGGGAGGAAGAAGAGAGGCCAGCACAGATGGCTGGGTGCTAGCATACTGTGCCGATCGAGCTGGGAAGGGCTCTGGGATCAGAGAAGCCACTGAGATAAAGGAATCTGGCACAGGCGGTTAGCTCTTCTCTGCTTATAATATAGCAGTTCAGAAGAGAAAGCTAAAATACTTTAAAAAAACTCAGATAGATTAGATTTTTCAGGACCCTGGGGGTGACTCAGCAGATCTCGGCACCAGGGGGTGTGGCCTCAGCTACCACCTGAGAATAGTTAAGAGATTGACAAGTGGATGGATACAGCCCAAGGCAACACACATTGCCTAGCTTAGCTGGAGGGAGTGGAACTCAGATCCAGAAGTACCAGAGAAGAGGAACCTTTGAACTAGGGACCGCGGTTTCTGGCAGACACTTCCAGTTTGAACACAGGGGCTTCTCACATCACCTGCTGCAGACATCCACGCCCCACCGGGACTCATAGGCTAGGCTTTGTGCCGTATTTACTGTTCAATCTCAACCTCAGGGAAGCCACTAAAACACAGCGCCCTCGGGGCACAGCAGTGTTAGTCACCTCTGAGGCACTTCCAGGGAGGGGGTGGGGAACTCTTTCCCAGAGCTCTATCTTAGCTCAGGCACAAGAGCCACTGCATCCATCCGGTCTGGGAGGAAGCTGGTAAAGAAGTAAATAAATAATTTCCTACCCCAGGGACAGACCCCAAAAGATTTTTTAAATATGAACAAAAAAGCCAGAAAAACCATAGATTCCTTCTACACAGAGAAAGAGCGGGTATCCAACCCCGAGGAAGTTAACAGCAGAGAGACAGCAGATAAATACCTAAAGGGGAATGATTCCTGCCCCCCATCACATAACTCTCTCCTAGATGAAACTATTAAAAAGTTAAGAAAGCTTGAAGAAAAATGGGGAAAGGAAAGGGAAGCTATGATAGAGAATAACAACGTCCTGAAACTGGAGTTGGAAAAAATAAAGAATTCACAGGAGATGCAGGGAAACAAAATTTGTAAATTAGAAAAGGTTAAAAGATCACAGGAAAGTAGGATTTCTGAATTGTAAAAGATAAAAAAGTCTCAAGAAAATAGAATTTCTGAATTGGAAAAAGAAAATAATTCTCAAAAAAAAATTAGGGAAATGGAAAAAAATTCAATAGAGCAAAATAATTCATTTAAAAACGAAATTGGGCATTTACAAAAAGAACTAAAAACTGTGAAAGAAGAAAATAACTCCTTAAAAGTCAGGATGGAACAAATAGAAATGAATGATTCACAGAGAACCCAAGAATCAGTCAAACAAAACAAAAAAAAAAAAAATGAGAAGCTGGAGAACAACGTCAAATACTTACTGGGAAAATCTATAGACCTGGAAAATAGATCTAGGAGAGATAATCTGCAGATCATTGGACTTCCAGAAAACTATGACCAAAAAAAGAGCCTAGATTCTATTTTACAGGAAATTATCAAAGAGAACTGTCCAGAGATAATAGAAACAGAAGGGAAAGTAGATGTGGAAAGAATTCATCGAACTCCTTCTGAATTAGACCCTAAAAAAAGAACACCACGGAATATTGTGGCTAAGCTGCAGAATTACCACACAAAGGAGAAAATCCTGCAAGCAGCTAGAAAAAAACAATTTAAATACCAAGGTGCCACAATAAGGGTCACCCAAGATCTGGCTGCCTCCATATTAAAAGATCAAAGGGCCTGGAACCTGATATTCCAAAAGGCAAAAGATCAAGGACTGCAACCAAGAATGAACTACCCAGCTAAGTTTAACATCTTTTTCCATGGAAGAAGATGGTCATTCAATGAAATAGAGGAATTCTATATGTTTCTAAGAAAAAAACCAGACTTAAACAAAAAATTTGATCTACATCCACAAGACTGAAGAGAAACAGAAAAAGGTACACAGAACCCTTGAGAACTGTAACTCTGTTGTGGGTATATAAAAAGTACTCAAGGATAATTTGATTTTACTGATATAAAAGAAAAAAAGGAGGGGTAGTAAAGAGAAGGAGGTCGTTTCAGAAAAAGGGGAAGGAATGATAAAAAGAGGGAAACTACATCCCAGGAAGAGGCATAGAAAATACACCATATCTGAGGGAATTTAGTGAGGGGGAGAATCATTGGGTGAATCTTACTCTCATCAGGAGAGGCTGAAAGAGTAAATAATTAACATATTTGTTTTTCAGAGAATTTTCTCTCACCTCATTAAAAGGGGGGAGAGGAAAAAGGAAAAGGAAAAGGAGAATAAGTGAAGGGACTTGGAGGGAGGGGGGAGGGATACTAAAAAAAAAGGGGAGGGTTGCGCGTCACAAGGGGGGTCTGTAAATTAAATATCGGGGAGGGGGATCAGGGGGGTCAAGGGAAAAAGCATAATCTGGAGATAATATGATGGCAGGATTGGATCAAAAATCAGAACCCTACAATATGTTGTCTGCAGGAAACACACTTAAAGCAGGGAGATACATACAGAGTAAAGGTAAAAGGTTGGAACAGAGCCTATTATGCTTCAGGTAAAGCCAAAAAAGCAGGGGTAGCTATCCTTATCTCAGATCAAGCAAAAGCAGAAGTAGATCTAGTTAAAAAAGATAAGGAAGGAAACTATATCCTGCTGAAAGGTAGCATAAATAATGAAGCCATATCAATACTAAACATATATGCACCAAACAGTATAGCATCTAACTTTCTAAAGGAAAAGTTAAGAGAATTGCAAGAAGAAATAGACAGTAAAACTATAATAGTGGGAGATCTCAACCTTGCACTCTCAGATTTAGACAAATCAAACCACAAAACAAACAAGAAAGAAATTTAAAAAGTAAATAGAACATTAGAAAAACTAGGTATGATAGACCTTTGGAGAAAACTGAATGGCAATAGAAAGGAATATACTTTCTTCTCAGCAGTTCATGGAACCTATACAAAAATAGACCATATATTAGGACATAAAGATCTCAAAATTAAATGTAGGAAGGCAGAAATAATAAATGCCTTCTTCTCAGATCACAATGCAATAAAAGCTACATTCAGTAAAAAGTTAGAGGTAAATAGACCAAAAAGTAATTAGAAACTGAATAATCTCATCTTAAAGAATGACTGGGTGAAAGAGCAAATTATAGAAACAATTAATAATTTCACCCAAGATAATGACAATGATGAGACATCATACCAAAATCTTTGGGATGCAGCTAAAGCAGTAATAAGGGGAAATTTTATATCTTTAGAGGCTTATTTGAAGAAAATAGAGAAAGAGAAGATTAACGAATTGGGCTTACAACTTAAAAGGCTAGAAAAAGACCAAATTATAAACCCCCAACCAAAAATTAAACTTGAAATACAAAAATTAAAAGGAGAAATCAATAATATTGAAAGTAAAAAAACTATTGAATTAATAAATAAAACCAAGAATTGGTTTTATGAAAAAGCCAATAAAATAGATAAACCTTTGGTAAATTTGATCAGAAAAAAGAAAGAGGAAAATCAAATTGTTAGTCCTACAAATGAAAAGGGGGATCTTTCCACCAATGAAGAGGAAATTAGAGAAATAATGGAGTTACTTTGCCCAACTTTATGCCAATAAATTTGATAACTTAAGTGAAATGGATGACTTCCTCCAAAAATATAGGCTCCCTAGATTAACAGAGGAGGAGATAAATTGCTTAAATAGTCCCATTTCAGAAAAAGAAATAGAACAAAAAGAAATAGAACAAGCTATTAATCAACTCCCCAGGAAAAAATCCCCAGGGCCAGATGGATTTACATGTGAATTCTACCAAACATTTAAAGAACTATTAGCCCCAATGTTATATAAATTATTTGAAAAAATAGGGGATGAAGGAGTCCTACTAAACTCCTTTTATGACACAGACATGGTATTGATACCTAAACCAGGTAGATCGAAAACTGAGAAAGAAAATTATAGACCAATCTCCTTAATGAATATTGATGCTAAAATCTTAAATAAGATATTAGCAAAAAGACTTCAGAAAATCATCTCCAGGATAATACACTATGATCAAGTAGGATTTATTCCACGAATGCAGGGCTGGTTTAATATTAGGAAAACTATTAATATAATTGACCATATTAATAATCAAATTAATAAGAACCATATGATCATCTCAATAGATGCAGAAAAAGCATTTGACAAAATCCAACATCCATTCCTATTAAAAACTCTTGAGAGTATAGGAATAAATGGACTATTCCTTAGAATAATCAGGAGCATATATTTAAGACTGTCAGTAAGCATAATATGCAATAGAAATAAACTACAACCTTTCCCAGTAAGATCAGGAGTGAAACAAGGTTGCCCACTATCACCATTACTATTCAATATAGTACTAGAAATGCTAGCCTCGGCAATAAGAGCCGAGAAAGAGATTCAAGGAATTAGAGTAGGACATGAGGAAATCAAACTATCACTTTTTGCAGATGACATGATGGTATACTTAGAGAACCCCAAAGACTCTGCTAAAAAGCTACTAGAAATAATTCAAAATTTCAGCAAAGTGGCAGGATACAAAATAAATCCACATAAATCCTCAGCATTTTTATATATCACTAACAAAATGCAACAGCAAGAGATACAAAGAGAAATTCCATTCCAAACAAATGTTGAGAGTATAAAGTATTTGGGAATCCATCTACCAAAGAAAAGTCAGGAATTATATGAGAAAAATTACAAAACACTTGCCACAAAAATAAAATCAGATTTAAATAATTGGAAAGACATTCAGTGCTCTTGGATAGGCCGAGCGAATATAATAAAGATGACAATACTCCCCAAACTAATCTATTTATTTAGTGCTATACCAATCAGACTCCCAAGAAACTATTTTAATGACCTAGAAAAAATAACAACAAAATTCATATGGAAGAATAAAAGGTCGAGAATTGCAAGGGAACTAATGAAAAAAAACTCAGAGGAAGGTGGTCTAAGTGTACCTGATCTAAAGCTATATTATAAAGCAGCAGTCACCAAAACCATTTGGTATTGGCTAAGAAATAGACCGGTAGATCAGTGGAACAGATTAGATACAAAGGACAAAAAAGGGTACATCTATAGCAATCTAATCTTTGACAAACCCAACGATACCAACATTAGGGATAAAAATTCATTATTCGGAAAAAACTGTTGGGAAAACTGGAAATTAATATGGCAGAAATTAGATATGGATCCACACTTAACACCATATACCAAGATAAGATCAAAATGGGTCCATGATTTAGGCATAAAGAGGGAGATAATAAATAGATTAGAGGAATAGAGGATAGTCTACCTCTCAGACTTGTGGAGGAGGAAGGAATTTATGACTAGAGGAGAACTAGAGATCATTATTGATCACAAAATAGAAGATTTTGATTACATCAAACTTAAAAGTTTCTGTACAAACAATACTAATGCAAACAAGATTAGAAGGGAAGTAACAAATTGGGAAAATATTTTTAAAAACAAAGGTTCTGACAAAGGTCTCATTTCCAAAATATATAGAGAACTGACCCTAATTTATAAGAAACCGAACCATTCTCCAATTGATAAATGGTCAAAGGATATGAACAGACAATTCTCAGATGAAGAAATTGAAACTATATTCACTCACATGAAAGAGTGTTCCAAATCACTACTGATCAGAGAAATGCAAATTAAGACAACTCTGAGATACCACTACACACCTGTCAGATTGGCTAAGATGACAGGAACAAATAATGATGAATGTTGGAGGGGATGTGGGGAAACTGGGACACTAATGCATTATTGGCGGAGTTGCGAAAGAATCCAGCCATTCTGGAGAGCAATTTGGAACTATGCCCAAAAAGCTATCAAACTGTGCATACCCTTTGACCCAGCAGTGCTACTACTGGGCTTATATCCCAAAGAAATATTAAAGAGTAGAAAGAGACATATATGTGCCAAAATGTTTGTGGCAGCTCTTTTTGTTGTAGCTAGAAACTGGAAGATGAATGGATGTCCATCAGTTGGAGAATGGTTGGGTAAATTATGGCATATGAAGGTTATGGAATATTATTGCTCTGTAAGAAATGAGCAGCAGGAGGAATACAGAAAGGCCTGGAGAGACTTACATCAACTGATGCTGAGTGAAATGAGCAGAACCAGAAGATCACTATACACTTCAACAACAATACTGTATGAGGATGTATTCTGATGGAAGTGGAAATCTTCAACATAAAGAAAAGCCAACTCACTTCCAGTTGATCAATGATGGACAGAGGTAGCTACACCCATAGAAGAAACACTGGGAGGTGAATGTAAATTGTTAGCACTAATATCTGTCTGCCCAGGTTACATGTACCTTCGGAATCTAATGTTTATTGTGCAACAAGAAAATGATATTCACACACATGTATTGTATCTAGGTTATATTGTAACACATGTAAAATGTATGGGATTGCCTGTCATCGGGGGGAGGGAATAGAGGGAAGGGGGGGATAATTTGGAAAAATGAATACAAGGGATAATATTATAAATACATATACATATATATATAATAAAAAGGCAATAAAATAGTTTTCAAACTATAGGTCAGAGAGCTACATTTCAATTCCTGGAGAAATTTAGAACATATCATGAAAGATAGGGTTATTGAATAGCTACAACAGAAATGTGTGATAGAGAAGCACTGTGCTTTCCTTCAAAATAGGTCATTCTAGCCAATCCACATTCACACCCTCCTCAACCCCCCCCCCCTATCTTTTTAAAAACCAGATTAATAAATTGGTTGATCAGGGCAATATTACAGATAAAGTCAACCTAGTTTTTAAGGAAGTATTTCTGAAAATTACTCATTCTCTTTGGAAAAATGGAGAGACATGGACTAAATAATAAATCAGGTGGTTTTAGACTGGTAGTTAAGTAAGAGTAGTTTTAAATGGTTCATCTTAATTTGAGGGGATATCTCCAATGAAGAATTCTAAAGAGCTCCAGAAATATATGTCACCCTGTGCTGTTTACCCTTTTAAAAATAATTTCGGTAGTATTTTATCTGAGATGTTCTCCCAACTAGAACTTGTAATGTTGAATTGTGTCTACAGAGGTTGAATGCTATGTCAGGTTTGAAGGGCTCCCCTATGGGGCCATTCATACTTTATTCATTATATATAAATATATATATGGACTATACTCTTAAAATTATAACTCAAGACCTTCTACTAGTGTTCTACCATGAATAATTATCCAGTAGATAAAATAACTTTTTAGGAAAGGAGTTTCCTAAGAAAACATAATAGAAACAATAGCTACAAAATTTCTCTCCCAAGGAAAGTTAGAATACACTATCACAAATATTTATAACATCTGTGGGAAAAATGGGTATTGTACATAATGTTTGGACATCTTCTATTTGCTAAAGTAACTCAAAATTAGGTCTATAGGGAGAGGAATTATTTCCTCTCTTTACAGAATTTTCACAGATCTTTTCCTTTGATGCAATATCTCTGCTGGACAATTTGTTTAGCTAGATTCTCAGCATCTACATGCCTTCAAAAATTAGCTCTCTATTATCAGTTCATTTTTTGAGTTTATAACTGCTTGATCACTCTAATGAATGTCTTTATATTTGTGTTTGCTGAAGTACTCATCTTTCCTTCATCAATTGTGTATTGAATTTTCTTGAATTCAAAATGATTGATGTAGTATCTACCTTTGCACAAGTTGCCATTAGAGGTGGTTAATGAAGATGAGAGATAAATCTCTTCCCCACACATAGAAGTTTCCTCAACAAAATGTTTTAGATCAACTTCCTCAAGCTAAAAACTCTGAAAAGAGTTTATCTCTGAGGAGCCCCCCATGGGCATTATTAATTTGTTTCACTCAGATGCTCATAACTTCTAAAAGGATTAACAAGTATCATTGCATTTTTATAGTTAAATATCTTGTTATTGTATTAAAACTCCATCATTTTTGGCTAAATCTTGCCACTACATCAACTAAGTTGGGGGAAGGAGGGTTTGCACCCACCTCCCTTACATATAGCTGAAAGTGAAAAATTTCATGCATTGTAGTTGATGCAAATGTGGAGGGCCAGATAACACTGTATAACAAACAATTCATGATTTTGGACTTTATGGTCTTATACTTGGGTATTAAAAAATCATCTTCACAAATACAAGATCAAAGAAACATGGTTTAGACCAAGGTTTCTTAAACTTTTTCCACTAGTGACTGATTTTCACTTGAGAAATTTTTAAGTGACCTATATATAGGTATATAAAAAACCAACATTTACAAAGAAAATGCAATGTTTACTTCTAATAAATCATAAAGAAATTTATTTTAAAACAATTCTTTTAAATAAATATAATTTTACCATTTATTAAAGATGAAAACAAATTAGTATTCTAAATAAATGGATGTGCTTATTTTTACATAAAGAATTAAATCTTGGAGGAATTATTTGTACCTTTTATGTTGTCAAATTTTTCATGACCCCCACATTCAGTTGTAACCCTTTATGTGATCATAATCCACAGTTTAAGAAGCTTTGGCTTAGATCACACACGCAAAAAATATATTTGTTTTGTTGCATTAACAATCAATTTTAGTCAGCAATGGAATGTCGCTTCCAAAAGAAGCTAATGATTCTTGGATTATATTAAATGAGACATACCTACCAGGAGTAATGTAATACCCTTGACTTGGCTCTGGCCAGACCATATCTGACATATTGTGTTTAAATTAATAAACATATCCAGAGGAAGTCAATTAGGATAGTGAAGAATACCCTTTTAGCTTATGTCATATGAGAAAATACTAAAGAAATTTTTTTAGAAGTCTAAATGTATTTGAAAGAAAATTAATTAAAAGAGGAATGGGACCTGTTTCATTTGGCCTGGGATAATAGAGTAGTAGATTGAATTTCTAAACATGAAAATTTAGTTTTGGTATCAGGAAAAAAAAAAAAACATAATAATTAGAACTTTAAAGTGTAATGGGCTGGCTCATTTAGTAGCAATTTGCCATCCTATACATATAATCATGTAAATACAGGATAACCACTTGCTGAAGATATTAAAGTGGGGATTTCTTTTAGGTAGAGGTTAGAATTTAAAGCTGTAGAGATTATGTTAAACTTTCAGATTCTGTAATGCTAAAAATTCAGTTAAACTATGATGACACCACTGCCTTGGTACTACTATTGTAGTGCCACTTTCGATCCTAGTCAATAATCAATGGTTATGGAAATCAGACAATATAGTATCTCCATAGGTGTTAACAAATAAAACATTACCTTCTTATTAGGTGATGTGATGGTTGAATGGGGTTATTTAACATATTGGTAATTTCAGGGATTTTAGAGGAGCAATAGTGTTAGAACTAAGCAGCCTAGAGAAAATTTGTTTTAATTTTAAATAGTCTCTGAAGAACTGCATTTGCTCATCACTTATCACAATATAGATGCAAAGAACATGTATATATGGGAAAATGTTTAAAAGATTGCACATATTTACCTATATCAGATTGCTTGCTGTCTTGGGGAAGGGAAAGGGAAGATTGGGGGGAAGAAAAATTTAGAACACAAAGTTTTACAAAAATAAATGTTGATAATTATTTTACTTGTATTTTTTAAAAAAATAAAATTCTATTGAGAACTTGGATAATCCCTAATCAATGTAGCAGCATACTGGAGGAATTTTACCTTAAGAGAATGTAATACTATGATTCTATTGCTCAATTTAAATCTTTATATGGTGGTAGGGTTTTCCCATATCATCTAATCTCTATTCTTCTTAATTTGGAATTACAATGTGTTTATATGAAATGACTCATACAAACACACATATATTTGTACATATTTGTGAACACATAGCCAATATGAATATTATTTTATTTTTATTTTGCATTTCCCTGCATCCCCAGATGTTTCTTAAAAGTAAATGTATGTAAAATATGTAAAAAAGTGGATGAAATAATGAATTTAGGTGACATAATCTTATGCATTTGAATTTTAAGAATAAATATTGTTTCAGAGAAGTTGTGAAAATGAACCCCTTCTACCCAGCAAATAATTAAAGGAATGCATTTACCACCTCCACCCACCAAAATGTGACCCTTTTAGTTTGTGTGGTTAGATTTCCCATTTCAGATATGCAATTGTTGATTTCAGTCAGTAAGGTTTAAAATTAATGCACAGAGAAAAGCCAACATGAGAACAAGATCCCAAATTTAGATCCTTTGTTTACAGTAGTCTCAAAAAGTAAAGTTTAAGCTTTATAAGAAAAGAGAGTCAATACTGGGGGAAGCTGGGTGGGATTTCTATAATCTATTATTAAACATTCATTGACTAGCTGCATTGCCTTAGGGCTACATAGAGCAGAGAATCAAATTAGGTTTCTACTTGGCAACAAGAAAACTGTACAATCTTTCCCCTCGGTATTAGGGGAAAGATTCACGGTAATGTCTGTGGTTGAATCTTGCCATCACTTAAGATTTTTTGGTCCAACGACTAAACGGGAAGAATGAAGTACGGTCTTCATGAGGAGATGAGAGGATGAGAGGATGAGGTGTCTGTGGGAAAAGATATTATCTTATTGCCCCACTGACTTTTTGGTGGTGAGAGGGGGAGGAAAGGACTAAGTCAATGTGGGGTAAAGGATGAATGATGTTCCATTTACTATAGACTTATCTTCTCAATGTGCAGTCTGATTTTCTTCCCATTAGCGATCCAGAGACTGTGTACAGATCTGGTGGGGATGGGGATTCCCTCCTGGACAGTAGTCCACTTCCGGAAGCTCCGCTGGGGAATAGGGAAGGGGAGTAGCTCCCCGGCCCCCAACCTCCAAACCTTAACAATATATGGGCGGCTACTAGCTTCAGAGCTCCTTTGTGATTGGGGCGGGGAAAAGGCTAGGGAAGCATAAGACAATAGGGCTTCCCTTTAGCTTCACTGGAGCTAGCCCATTGGGACTATGGTTCCTGTTGCCTAGTGAGATTGGGAAGGCGGAGTTGATACAGTTATAGGGACCCAGAACGCTGAAGGAAGTGGAAGGGGTCTTAGAATCAAGAGGCTTAAAGATCAGGGGGGAAGGAGGCAGAGGAAAAGATTAGGGGAGAAGGACCTTTGGAAACAGATTTTAAGCATTATTCATTTATTTTATGTATCAGACCCTTTGTCCAGAGTCTACCAGAGGTGGAGATAGGATTCGGGGGCTAGGAAGCAAGGTACAGAGTTGGTCACGGCTCGATGTCAATGGCTGCTGCGGCGGCGGCGGTCGCAACCACTGGGCAGAAGAGGTGAAAGAGGGGAGACTCTCTCTTTCCGAGGAGAAGCCAGATGTGCAGCAATAGAGGCAAACGCCCTTGCCTCCACTACTGAGAGGATGAAAATGCTTTCCTGATGCTGTAGTGACCAGGTTCATTTACTCCAACCCGGGAGCAGTTGTAGAGACACTGAGCTCTTCAAAGGCTATTGCTAGTCTCAGCCCCTCCCGCACCCTAGAGCTACAGATTGCCTTTTTTTTTTTTTTTTTCCCTCCCACCCTCTTCCTTCCTCTTCCACTCCCCCTGGGGAGCAACGGCCAAGCTGGGGGTGGGGTTGTACGTAGAATAAGGAAGAGAGGGCTACTGGGTCCCTGTAGCCGCGGTGCCTGTGGGGGGGAGGGGAGGAGGATTGAGAGGAGGGGGGGAGAGCTGGGTGCGTGGTGCAGCCGTCTTGTCCTCCTCCCTCTATTCCTCCTCCTCCTGCTCCTCCTCCTCCTCCTCCTCCTCCTCCTCCTCCTCCTCCTCCTCCTCCTCCTCCTCCTCCTCCGATCTCGGTCAGCAGCGGCGGCGGCAACGGCGGTAGCAGCAGCACTAGCAGCGGGGTCGCGGCGGCGACGGGGCCCCCCCTCCCCCCTTCCGGGGAGCGGCGGAGGGATGTGGGGCTTTGCAGGAGGAAGGCTTTTCGGCATCTTTTCGGCCCCTGTGCTGGTGGCGGTGGTTTGCTGCGCTCAAAGGTAAGCACCCGGGATGGAAGAAGAGCTGAAGCCAGTGTGTTTGGTTAGGCAATGTGTGTTTGGGATGAGATGGGAATTTGGGGGGCTAGAGGATGACAGCTGCAGCCTGACCCAGGATCTTTGTGTCTCTACTCTCCTATGAAATACCCCCTACCCCTGCTCCATAGTGTGAACGATCCTGGAAACATGTCCTTCGTGAAGGAGACAGTGGACAAGCTATTGAAAGGCTACGACATTCGCCTAAGACCCGACTTTGGGGGTAAGTGGTACTTGCGCCGCTACTGTGGAATTAATCTACTACCCTTTGATATTGGAGTGTTATGGGAGTGGAGATGGAATGTGTGTGTGTGTGTGTGTGTGTGTGTGTGTGTGTGTGTGTGTGTGTATGTGTGTGTGTGTGTCTGTGTTGGGGGGCATCTGTAAACTCCACTGGAAAGCAGTAGGATTTGGGGTGGGAACTGATAGATTCCATTCTTCAGATGTCTCCTCCCCTGCCCCCATCCCGAGATACAGACCAATACAGTGTTGCAATACCATAAGAGGATTTTCACTTTGTCCTGGTTTTCTGCAGGTCCCCCGGTCTGTGTTGGGATGAATATTGATATCGCGAGTATCGATATGGTATCCGAAGTCAACATGGTGAGTACCTTTCTTACTCTAGTCGTTTCCTCAACAAATGCATCCATAGCAAAAAATGTGCTCGAGGCCTCTGCTTTCACTTTTTTTGTTTGTTTGTTTCTTTCTGGACCGACTGAGAGGGTACACAGGGGAGCTTTGGCTCTGTTCCGTGTATTCTTTATTGTTTGGCTTCCCCCCTTCCCCACACCCCGCCCCGAATCTTTCTTTGCTGGGTGACTGATCTGTTTGGGTTGCTTTTGAAAGCCCAGGGTAGGTGGGGTTAGGGCCAGGTTTTGTGCTGACTTCACTTTTCAGATTGATAATGCTTTAAGTTGGCAATGACTCCAGATCCTAAAAATCACCTTTCCCCTACTATATTTCATTGTCCACCTGAAAGGTGGGTTCCTTTCAAAGTTACTCGATAATTTCAGTTTGTCTTAATTAGCTATCTTTAGGGGCTTTCGATTACAGGAAACGAAGAAAAGTGGAATGTGGGGAGATGGTTCCCAGTGTTAGCTTCAAGTAGGGCATTTTGGCTCTTCATTGTTCCTGGGCGGGGGGTCAGACTTCGAGAAATGGGGTATATTTTGAAATCCTGGGACCGAAACTTGTAGCTCGGACAGCCGCTGTCCGAAGTGCTGATAGTCACCCACCTGCTTCAAAACAGGAAAGCTAATGCTGCAGAACGAGTTTTCTGAAAGAGCAGCTGCTGCCAGGAGGGAAAGCCAAAGGCAAATTAGGCGAAATGTCACTTTAGGTTTATGTTCATGCTAACAGGGGTTTAAAGGGGGGGGGGGAAGCTTTTCAATGTCTTGACCCGTGGAAAGAGGGAGCTTTTTGCTGCTGATCTTAGCTGTCTGTGTGGAGTTGATCAAATGTTCTTCCATTTGGAATACTTTGGAAAAGCAAAGAAAGAATCCCCCCCCCCCTTTTAAATTTCAAAAACGCTTTCTAAAATGGATTGTAGAAAAAGTTAAAACCTTTGCATCAGAGACTGTTTATTTTTTCCCTCTTAAATCTGAGTGATATGTCTTTTGGCAGAATAAGTCTGGGCATTGTAGAAACTTTGGTTGCAGACTTACAAAGAGTTGAGTAAATAGGGAGCTACTTCCTTGGAGATATCCACTGGACTCTAGCAATGGGGATGAATGGTTAATTAAATTTTTTGATCCTATAGGTAAACTACTTAGCTTAGTGCATTGAGTTTCTAAGAAATGTTATTATGAACATTTTCAGAAATAATTGAATATTCCAAGATTCACCAATACTTGATTGTTTGATTGGAAGAAGTTTAAGTTGTGATTTCTGGTATTTTAAAAAGACATCTGTTTACTGTAGAAATAGCTATAAATAGAACTTGAAATTCAAAATTGAAATACAATGAACATGTTAGAGAAGGAATCAAAGGGATGGTATGAATTTCTTATTTTAATAAAAAATGCTGCATGTATATTTTTACTTTTAAAAATCATTTTGAGTTTAACTCACGTAATTTGGAGTTGAATTTCAAAGAACAAATTAATTTAATTTGTGCAATTTAATTTACATTTCCTATTCTCTAGAGTTATCAGTTTCATATACAATGTAACTTAGTGTTTGTTTGATGAATAAAAATAGTGAATTGTTAACCTTAAGGTCAAGGAAAGGCAAGAATGATTTGCTTTAAACCTTTAAATTAATGTACAATATTCGCTAATAGGAATTGAAAAAAAAACTTAATCTATATAGTTCTTCTGATGATTTTTTAAAAATTTATCAGTTATTTTAACACCAAATTACAAAGCATGCAACTATGAATGTTCCAAGTTTTCCAGGAACACATAAGACAAAGACAAAAAAAGATAGGTACTATTAAACATGACAAAGAGTCTTTATTCGATTTTTATATTTTAGTCCAATTAATATATTTTCCAAATGTTCATATTATGCTACTTTTACAAAATTAACATAACTACAATATGGTATAATATACCAGAACTACATCTTTAAGTTACCTATTACATCTTTCTGCTTAAATAAAATTTGAATGAATATTTGATTCACATATGATAAAAATGTGATAGTACTAAAGGCTGAAAGCCACTTCAATAGGGTAATTCCAACAATCTAGTAATCCAGCAGCTTCTTTTGAATGACTAATTGATTCTTCTATGTCATCTAGATAAATCACTTTTCTTTTAACCTTATATCTGCTTGTGATAGTAACTTCTACATTCAGATCCATCTACAAATGTACATAGTACAAATCACAACTGAATATACATCATCTGATGATTACCTTTTGCTATAGTCTTCATAGCATGAATATGTATCCACAAAATACTTGTGAAGGTTTCCACTTTACTCAATTAATGGCAAGAATTTTCAAAGACTAGTTATTTGTGATGGTATGCAAATATCACTATTGATAATGGAAGGATTTTAGGAAAGACATTAGGTGCTGAAGCCCAAAGAAGATAAAAATTAATTTCTCCTTTAAGTTCAGTTTTGATAAAGCTGACTGGATTTGAGCTAAAGTGACAGAAAATTCATCTATGTTTATGGGAGTTAAGGATTTGGAATTGAGAAGCTAGAACTTTTAATTGTGATAGATGAGTTTGGGATGGAAGATAATTCTACATTTTGAAAACCATTCATCAGCATTTTAACAGTAATCAATCATATGTATTTTATAGTTTGTGATTCTAAGATTGCTCCTTCCTAATGCCAAGACAAGACAAAAGCTTCAAAATGGAAAAAAAAAAAGTTGCTGTGTCTAGATGATGTCAAAATAAAAGGATGGTATAATCATAAATTTTAAGTTAGAATGCTTCTTTGAAGTCATCTAAACTGCTATCTTATGCAGAAATCTCACCCAAAACACCACTGACAGAAGTTTACTCATTTTCTGTTTAAACATATCCATTGATAAGAACCTTACTACTTTACAAAGCATACATTTCCAATCCACTTTTGGACAGCACTGATTATTTGAAGTGTTATTTAGGTATTTAAAGTTGGGGGAGGTGAAGGTTGCCCAAACCTGTGATTCTGTAAGTATAACTAATACCTAGTGTAGAAATCCCCCATTACTGCATTTTGATTATCTACAAATTATTGTCTTAGAGAATTATCTGGGGACACTGAGAAATTAAACAACTTGACCATGGTCACAAAGCTAGTACATATCAAAATCAAAACAGTAACTGAAGTCTTCTTGACTCCAGAGTTGGCTTTCTATCTACCATACCATGCTGCTTTTTTTGCATTATACAATGTAAGACCTAAATGAATGTTTGTGAAATTCAGTCAAAAATATTTTTTGTCATATTAAATTGCATTTTCTCATAGTTCTAACCATTTATTATAATCAGTTGATAACCATTTTGAACTCTTTGGTTATACAAAATAAGTTGATTATTTTCCAAAATATAGCAGTCATTCAAATATTTGAAAATAGTTGTCACTTCTCCTTTGCCTATGAAAACCCTATTCTGATGTTGTATTACATCATGTGCATTGCTCTGGATTTTAAAGGCTATCTTTGTGGAACATAGTTTACAAATCCTATTAAGCTAGAAAGTCTTCAAATATGGACCTTTTACATGCAACAGAATAATAATATTATAGCTAAATTTGCAAAGGATCATCTCCAGTTTGCCTGTGGGATAATACCATGTATTGAGTACTTGTGATCTGCATCAATGGAGGGAATTTCATCACACTCATGCCAATGGAATCATAGATTCATGAGAAATTGGTGTATTGTGTTGTATATATTTTTTAATTTTTCTGAAAAAAAAACTTTTCCAATTCATTCAAAATTTCTTTATGTGACACACCCTTCTAATAATTTAGTATATTGATCACCAATCTCTTAAAATGTAGTATCCAGAGCTGAAGACAGTACTCTTGTTGATGCAATTGTAATAGTTCAGAGTACATGAGGATATTATCTCACTTGTCCTGGAATAAAGGATCACTCATAGTACTGTCCAGGATTGTATTAGATCTTTTAGCAGACATGGCACATTGTAGCTTCCTATTGATCATACAGTCAAATAAAATTTGTAGATCTTTTTCATGAGAAGTGAAGAAAAGCAATAACTTCTATCATGTACTTAGTCATTTGATTTGTTAAACCTAACTGCAGGTCTTATACTTGGCCATATTATACATTTAAATTTTAATGATAAATATAAAAATAAAAGCACAACCAATTAAAGCATTGTATTTAAGTTAATTAACTACAATGCATAAAATACCACTTCTCCTCAATTACTCCCTTAAATCTCTACCAAAATCTTTGTCCATTCCTTTACCTTATATTTTTCTCTGGCACGATCATAGTATAAATTCTGTATAGGTTCTGCTGTTTTTTCACTTAGCATTATTTCATAAAGATTTTTCCATATCCTTTTATATTCTTTATATTTGCCCATATTAACTACATTATAATATTATATTATTTTAATGTGCCACAAATTAATTAACTATTTCCATCATTGTAGGCATGGAGATGGCTAGGATTTGTTTTAATTATAAATACTGGTGCTATGAAAACCATTCAACTTTTTTTTATGTTTTTATAACACTTCCATGTTGTATTCCCAACAATGGAATTGTTGAGTCAAAGAGTATAATGATTTGAGTATTTTTTTTTTTAATATGTAATTCTAGATGGCTCAAAAATGATTCTGCAATGAATGAGTATATCTATTTTAGCAATGAATGAGTAGATCTATTTCTCCAATTCTTAACCTGCATTATGTCAAATAACTTTTATTTTTCTTCATAATCTGATAGATATGAGGCAGTATCTCAAAGCTGTTTTAGTTTGCATCTTTTTGAATATTACCAAGAATTTATGATGAGTGTTTTGTTGCAATTATTTTTAATCATTTTTGTTACTGCTCTTTAAATTCTGTTTATGTGCTTTGAGCACTTAGACATTAATTATGAGAATATGTTGTGATTCACAAAAGTACATGTTTAGTGACAGAACTATAAAGACGGACAGTTATGTAAACACCAAATAAGAAAAATTAGTTGCATTTTACAAATACGTGTAGTTTAGCACTAGTCTCAAGCACAAAGGAAAAACATTAGAATTAGATATAAATATATGAAATTTCTTTTAAAAATTAATTAATCCATCAATAATATCTTCAAATTTAGTTTTTGTCAAGTATATTGCCAGAATTTTTATTTATGGCATTCTGGCCTTTTTTTTTTTTTTTCTTTTGGTTTGTTTCTAAAATTTGTGGGACTTGAGGAACTCCTAATGTAGAAAATTCATTTTCTGATTTAAATTGTGAAATAATTATAATTTATATGTTTAGAGAGTTGTTTAGGGAAATGGAGAATTAAGTAGGCTTACATATAGACACACAGCTAGCATATGGCAGAGGAGGATTTGAATTCAGTTTTTTTTTTTTTTTTTTTAATTCCAAGGCTGATCTTCTTTTCTCTAAACCATATTTCCTATATTTGTCTCTCAGAGTTTAATAATGCATGAAAATAAAAATAAAATGCAATAAGTTTGGTCCAACAGGATGGAATATTTATCAATGTTATTATCTTTTCTGTGTGTTCCAAAATTAACTGTTCAGGAAACCAGTATAAAACTTTTGTTTCTGAAATTAACCTTTTCCATCTTTGAAAAATGGAACAACTCAATAAATATTTATTAATCTAAAAAATTATGTCCTAGGTATTGGCTATAAAAATAGTTATTACCTTTGTGGAACCTATAGTGTTAAAGGAAAGTGAAGTAACACAGCTGAAATGCAAATTAGAATATGATTGAGCACATGGTGGCTAGATGTCCAAATATAATGGCATAAGGGAAGTGTTCTTTTAATTTTTTTGAGCTTTCTGGGATCTCTCATTCTCCAAAGGCGTTTGACATTTTTTTTTTTTTATTAATAACCTTAGTTAGTGTCATGTAGATGTCATCAAGAAGCATTTAAAAAAAAAAATACGTAACCATCCCAGAGGCTTGCCACAAATAATTACCTACAATATAAGAATCCCATTTTTCTTACTCCTCACATATTTGCTAACCATTAACTTTTTCCTTTCCTCAAAAATAATCTAGTTAATAACATAGCAAAAACAGTAAATGTTTTATGCACATATGTGCATTTGTATATATACGTGGGTCCTACTCCCAATTAAATATTATTTAGTTTTACATAATTTTTGGATAACTTAGCATTTGTTTTATAAATACCATCTGCTCTTTAAAAACTCAGTAACCCATTAGTATTTTTAAGGGCCTAATGGATTTAGGACAAGTTATTCATTCTTTAAAAGTAATCAGGGGGAAAATTGAAGGAGAGAACTTATTTTTCAACAAAAACAATACATTTTGTAGAAACTTGGGATTATTTTTCTTAGTAAAAGGCTGAAAATTTTTGAATTGAAATCATGTTTATTTTTAGTTGAATTTCTGATCCTTGAATATTCTAGTTATTCATTCAAAGCAGAAATTGATCCTAATAACTCTACATAATTAACTACAAAGTCTTCAGGTATTATGCTAAATACAAATTGTAGTAATATTGACACAATTCCTATGATTTAACCAAGACTTAACATATATATATATATATAATATGATTAGATCCCACAAATTCAGCTTTACATTGATGACAACATAGCGAGGATTTAATTTTTTTAATGATAGGTATGTTAGAAAATATTATCTTTTTAATTGTGAAGCTTCAAATACCATTTTAACTATCTTTCCAATTTATTATGTTTTTTTTTCTATAAAATCTCTCGCTGTGTTCCTCGTTTTGTCTGTCTGTCTGTCTCTATCCCTGTCTGTCTGTCTGTCTCTTTCAATATAGGTAAATGTATAGCATTACCAATTATGATTTTATGAATCCATTTAAACCAATGCAAAGAATGAATAGAATATTTTTAGCAAAGAATGGCATCTCTATAAAGTGAAACTTCTTGGTACAATATCAAAAATATAGAAATGAAATGAAGAAACTATAGTATGACTATTGGATTAAAATCTAACATTTTGTGTTTGTTTTCCCTAAAGAATGAATAAGGGGCTAGAGAAACTCTAGAAAGGGAGATGAAGGAACTCCCAAAAATGAAAAAGGCACATGACATTTCATTTGAAATTATAAAGATTATAAAAAAATTGTAATGTCACAGAATCTTAAATTATAAAGGTAGAATGAATATATACAAATTCTCCAAATTCTCAAAAAATAGAACTAAGGATTTCTCCTTCAAGTAAGTAGCTTTAGAAAATGTAAAAGGAGCTATATAATCATACAGCAAGAACAGATTGCAAAAAAAAAAAAAAAAAAAAAGAAAAAAAGAAAAGAAATAGAACTGAAATCATGCTATCATTCCTTGGGAGATGAATACACAATGGATTATTAAATGAAGACAGAATTTGTTATGTATATACGCATATATAATAACTAACCTTTGACAGCATTGAACATAGTGCAATGTGAATCTTTATGCTTAAATAAAATGCCAGTTTGGAGCCATTCTTTTTCAGAGGCAGCATATAAGATTGGATATACCATTAGTCTGACTCAATATGTCAATTCTTCCATTTACTTTAGAAATCAGCATATATCTAGTGAAGAAAAAAGCAAATAGTTGTTTTGTCTCAAAAGATGAAGCACTTACACTCTAACTTATTGTAGCCCATCATTCACACAAATGCTAAAATAATCTTTTAGAATGAAAGATCTAACCTGTCACTTCATACATTTGAAATTTCCTGTAGGCTAAAATGTGTGTTTCTTTTTAGTTTGATTTTTGAATATCTTTACATTCTTTTTTCAACTAGACCTTTTCATTTTTATTTCACAGTTCTGTTGATTTAGTCTATCTTCCATTCAAACTCCCTACTTATAACTATCTGGTTTAAGCCTGAACTGTCATGTTTTTGCATTGGTCAGGTTTTTATCTGTGTCTGGAATGCACTCCCTTTTCATCTCTGTTTGTAGAAATACTTCTTTTCATTTGAGGTACAGCCCAGCCATCATCTAAAATCATGAAATTTTCGTATTCTTCCCAGAAGAAAATCATTTCTCTTCTCATATTTTCCTATCTCTGTTTTACTTGATGCTTCTATTCATTATCATAATCTATTTTACACTTAATTGCCTACTCTAACTTTATGTTTAAAAGACTTAATCTAGGATGAATTTAGATTTTCTATGTGTATTAAAATTACTATCTTTATTTGAGTATATTCATATGTGCTCCTTTTATACCACCCTTCCTATACACTGATACACTTCATTCTCTCTTCTCCATTATCTGTACTCTCCCTGAGGCTTTTGGCTGGTTTTGTAGTTGTTTTATTTATTTATTTTTGCTGATGGACAGGAATAAGAGAGAATGAGCTTGAAAAAAAAAAAAAGGTATAGGAAAGAAGAGAATTGAGGAGTTTAGTCAATTATCTTTCCCTGGAAGTAGAGGAACCTGGTGTAATTGTAGATTTTCTAAATGTATGGCTCTGGAGAAAACTGATTTCAGAAACTTATCCATGCAAGCATATTTCGCTCTATAACCATTATTTAATTTGTACTAGCTGTTTACTTTGTGCCTAGTACTGTGTTAAGCTCTGTTTCAAGAGGAGCTGAATTCCAAAAAAATTTCATGGCAGGAACAATAATGAACCAAATGAAAAGAGGAATCCACAGTTTTTGTTTCCAGATCTTCTGGGAACTTATTTACTGTTTAGCTTCAGGCAAGTAACTTAATGCTTGGTGCTTCAGTTTCCATCTTTGGAAAATAGGGATAATAATACAAGACTTGCAAATGCTTCCTAACCCATTGTGAGGATTGATAACATAATGATGTCATAAAGTGCTGAGCTTTACAGAGAAGAGCCTATAAACAGGAGCAAAAAAAATTAACATTTTTATTTTAGAAAAGTATTTCTTAGCATACTCCTGCCAGATAGGCATGAGCCAGATGCATAGAGTTTGACCACGAATTATTATGAAATTTTAAAGGTGGAAAATTTAATTAGTTTTTTGTTATGGGGAATAACTCTGAGATGACTCAGCAGCCTTCTAGAAAACTGTTCCTGACCCAGCTGTGTGGTTAGAAACTGCTTACACCAAAGGTATTTCAACGATTGGGGTGGGGGGGAGGCGGAATGGAGAGGGAAATGTAGGAATGCATTGATATGTAGAACTTCTAAGCTGTTGAATTGAGGAACTGAGACAGTAGGTGGTTTATTGAGGACATTACTTTTTCACTGGAAGTATGTTTCATGCATAAGTTATGATCATACATCAATGTTTGTGCATTGATAAGAAAGCTTATAATGAACTTTAGAGATGGATGAGCATAATACCTTATGTAATAGGCTCTTTGTGGAGAGAGGTTTGGGTTTAATATTAGAAAGAGGGAATGGGGGAACATGAAGAGGAAGCTTTTTGCCTTTCCCCTCGGGATGTTACAAAGCTTTTGCTACTGCATCTCTTTGAAGATGAAACCTTGGTAGATATTCAACAAATATTTGTTAATGGATTTTGTGACACAAATTTTGCTTATTTACATTTAATTAAGAGACAGTTTTGGTAAATAAATAATTTTTACATTTTAAATTGTAGGCATCATTCTGGAAATCTGTTTTCTTCCCAAGGCCAAATGATTTCTTTTTCTTTAGGGGTAGTAAATAAAATGAGGTCACATAAACAGCTCTTGTCTCTTGAGAAACTTGTCAGATGAGGTACTCTGTAAAGTAGTTACTTTTTAAATTGATATGATGTTGTAGTCTACAATTCTTTCTCTTGACCATCTCACTCTTTAGAGTGTGATATTCTTGAGATCAGGGATCATATTTTTACCTTTCTTTTTAGGCCCAATACTTTGCTCAGTACTAAGTTTATTGAATTTGGTGATTATTTATAGTATTATGCTAATTAGGACAGTGCTTGGAAAATGAATGAAAGAGCTTTTTTATAACAAACACAAAGTTCATCTTTGTATGATACAATTTTTACAATCAACTAAAAAGTTAGTTTATTAATTCCTAGAAAGTTTTACTATTACCCATTGCATATTCACATCAATCCTTGGCTTACATAGAAGAACAAAATTAAAGGCAAATTTGGATTAAAATTAAATATACATCACTGATAGGATCATAGGATTTTGTGATTTAGCATTGGAAGGGACCTCAAAGGCCACCTATTCCAACCTCATCATTTTCATAGGTAAGGAAATTGAAGCTCAGAGAACTTAAGTAAATGCCCCTCCCTACACATACATCTTACTAAGTGTTACTTATACTTATATTCATATAGCATCACATAGTATAATATAGATATAGATAGTATGACATGATAAAATATATATACTATGTATATATATTTATTCAATATTGAAACATTCTCTTTCTCTTCTCTTAGCTGAACTCCCAATTAATAAAACATATTTCTGCTACCTTTCTTTCATTTTAAAATTCACATATTGATGGTAATAAAAGTTAATAAATAGTTGGGAAGTTTTTTGTTTTTTTTCTTCTGGAATCTAAATAATTTCCCATCATGTATTTACTAGCATGTTGACTTTGATAGTAGAAGCAATGTGGCTATACTGGATAGAGTACTGAATTTGAAGTCAATCCTGCCTCTTGACTTTTAATAGCTGTATAACTTTGAACAAGTAATAGGATCACAAATATAATTTTGGAAGAGAACTTAAAAACCACCTAATTCAAAATCCCCAATTTATAGATGAGAGAATGCGGTAAAAAGGCCCAATCACTTTAAGTTCCCATGACTGCAATTTAGCACTCCAATTTCAATGTTCCTTTTTTCCCCCTAAAGCAACTGGGATTAAGTGACTTATCCATGGTCACTGAACAAGGAAGTATAAAATGTCTAAATTCAGGTTTGAACTCAGGTCTTCCTGATTTCAGGGCTAGTGCTCTATTAACTGTGCCTTCTAGCTGCCATAGTTTCAATGTTAGTTGTCTCACTGCTTCAACTACATTGTGACTCAAGTAACTCCCAAGAATTTGTCAACTAAAATTCTACAAATTCATTGACAAGGTTCATGTTTGTAATATGAAAGATGTATTCTGACAACATGTCTATTCACAAATATAGCAGATTCCTTTTTTATGTTGAAATTGAAAGGCAGGAGTAACATTTTCCTTATTGGCTATAGGTTCTCTGTTAACATTATAGCGGATGTTATTATTGGTATAGGTAAAGGTTCTTTGACCAATGGCCTATTACATTTTGCATAATAGAGACATTATAGCAAGGTTCTTTAGAATTTTTTGGTGTCAGTATTTTAGGTGGCTGACCCATTTTTGTCTTTAAATGCTCACAGCACTTTCACTGTTATGGACATTGAATTCAATTGAAAGCCTGAAGCATTTCCAACAGTGTGCAATTTATGTTGCTATTTTCAAAAGGGAGAGTAGATAATTTAATTTGCTCTAAATGATAGATTTTTGTTCCTCCTTTACATGCACATTCCGTATGCATGTGGGAAATCTTTTTAATAAAAATTGTTTATTTTTAAACATATAAGTAAGCTTATCTTCCATTAAGCATTGTCTCTCAGTATAATTAAAACTATGTACCTAAGTTGTTTTTTATATATATATATATATATATATATATATATACATATATATATATGCACACACACACACACATATATATATATATTATATATATCATATAATAGATTAAACAAATCTTTTAAAATTACCTGTTTACTGTTGGAGTATGAGATAGGTTTGCTAATGTCTAAGGTTAGAGAAAACAAAACTAGAAGAGATCACCTTATGATGATTTGATTAATTAATCCTAAGTAAAGGCCAAAAATAACACAAGAAAGCTTGTTTTTAGAGAGATGGATACTTGAATAGTAATAGTTTTGATAGTCGGTAGATTTTATAAAGAAGGTGTAAAAATGTCTACTTTTATTAGAGAGTATTATATTCCTGATATTCCTAAGAATGATTGCATGAAAAAGTGGGAATACATAGCAGTTTTAAGGGGGAAAATAGCCATTTACAAAACGATATGATGTGATAAAAATTTATTGTTGGCCACCATGTGCCTTACACTGTGCTAAGCATTAAAATGTGTGTGTGTGTGTGTGAGAAAAAAGACAGACTTTGCCTTCAAGTAGTTTACAATCTAATGGAGGAACACAATACATAAAAGGAAACCTAAAAGAGGGAAATGATGATGTGATGATGGTGGTGGAATTAAAAAAACAAACAAACAAAAAAAACCCCAAACAAACAACTAGAGAAGCTTTAGTTTAGAACATAAAAGAATTAGAAGTTAAACTGAGGAAATTCAGGACAGCTCACTATTCTAAAAGTATATAATAATCAAAAGTAAGTTACTGACAGGCTGTGTCTATTCAAAACTTAAATTGGCACTGGATAAAGGGTAAACAGTTCTATGAATTATTTCATTAAAATTTTAATTTAGTTTCATAACTCAAATAAATTTTTACACATAAAGGATACACTTTGAATTTGCTTCTTGTAACAAAATATACCAAGAATTTATTGTGCATTGACACTAAAAGGTAAAGATGTTTGTGTTACTATGAATGCCTATATATAATTATACATATATAATATGTAAGTTAAATACCTATCAATTTCTAAACTCGAGAGTTATATATTTCTCATATTTTAGGGAGAGTGATTATTTTTTGCTGTGTAATTCACACATGTATAATTTTTTCAGGTCAACATTACATTTTTTTTTGAGTTTTGTATTCTATTTCTTGAATAACTCAAGTTGAAAAATGCTCATAATGGTAATCAGTTTCTGGTACATAGTTACTATTTAATATAAATTTGATGGTTTAATTGACTGAATAGAAAAGAAAGTTGCCTGGCTCATGGATAGTTTGGTTGTTTTTCAAAGTTGGATGGATATACATATATACATGTTTGATTCCTGTTCATGGCTAGTTTTCTCATTTTATGAAATCATATGATTTAAAAGATTTTACAAAGAAAACATTTTCAGTACTGTTTTATTACACTATTTTACACATGCGTTTTCATATCTAATTACAAATATTCTTCAGAAGAATAATATATGTGGAAATATAAAAACAGTGTAAAAATCTGTAGGGTTTTTTTGGGATCCATATCTTAGTGTACTGCTTTATTGATTACACATACACACACACACACACACACACACACAATTTGTTTAATTAAATTGTGCTAGAGAAACTCTCTAATTATAAAGTAGTCTTGGTACATGAATCTCCTCAGATGGGGTCCACCATGGATTAGATCTCTTAAAAGAGATTTCATTTACATGCAATTTGAAAGAGCTGCTTCCCTCCTTTGTGGCTACACATAATCTATTAAATAATAATCAATTACAATTAGTAGACTAAAAGCATGCAGATGGAAAGGATATTAAAAAGGGGGAAAATTGGAATCCATAATTTTTGGTTTGCTCTGCAATTGGCCACTCAAAATTCCTAGGATTATTTCTATACTTTTTTTCTGGTATGGAAATATCCTAAACACTGACAATATACAGAGAAAAAATATTATCACAAATGTACTGGTAGAATGCTTGATTAAGTCAACATATAGCCATTAAAAGCATAAATTTACTTAATAATAACAAGAAAAACTCCTCTACAAAAGAAATAAATCTATTCTATGAACATGGGTATTTTATCTTTTTATAAAACCTGTCTCTCTCCTCAACTTCCCCATTTTTGTTATTGACAAGTCTCAGAATTCCCTGTCACCTGAATTGGAATTCTTGAAGTCAGCATTAACTTCATTTCTCATTCCTTCACCTCTGGTTACCTCCATTTAGTCACCAAAATCTTGTACAAGTCCACTTTTTTTCCTAACTGTCATTGCCATTGTACCAACCATATACCCATGACATTTTTGCATACATTCTTTTAATAGTCTTCTAAATGATGTCTCTACTCTTCAATCTGTCTCACTCAGCTTCCAGAAAAATACTCTAATGCATATATGTGATGACATCACAATGCTATTAAAAAAAAAAACCATAGGTTGCTACCAATTACCAATGGGATAAAATGCATATTTCATCTAGAATTCAAAGTTTTCATGAATAAGGGCAATTTATAATCCTTCCCTTTTTTTTAATGGTGATCCCTATCCCTTCCCTGAGACCTACAATCTACCCAGTTGTTGGTCAATCTTTTTAATCATGTCCAACTCTTTGTAACTCCATTTGAAGTCGCTTAGCACAGATACTGGAATGAGTTTGCCAAATCCTTCTCTAGCTTATTTCATAGATGTGGAAACTGAAGCAATCAATGTTATGTGACTTGCTCAGGGTCATATAGGTAGCAGGTGTCAGAGTCTAGTTTGGGCTCCCTGCCTAAACATAAATATCTTCATTATTCTTGCAATTCTATCTACCATCCTATGTGGATAGAGAGAACTTAACCAAACCCACCTATGGAAAACCCTAGCCTACTCATCCATTGCTCACATAGGCTGAATAGCAATTATCATCCACATCAACCTCACCATGACTATCCTAAATATTATCATCTACATTTTCTTCAAGTTCTCCATACTCTAGCTATATCTTATCTTCTAATAGAGATTATTCTACCTAGAGAATTCTCTAATTCCTATTTTCATTCTATCCTCTCCCTTCTCTCTACCACTGTTCATTGACCTTATCTCTTTTTATTCCTTCTTTCATCTCACATTTTCTTCTCCTGCATACTTACCTTGAAACTCTTGACATTACTTTCTTGGCATGGAATCATTCCCTTAATTGAGTTATAACTATTTGTATACATCTCATTCTCCTGCTAAATTATAAGCCTTTTGAGACAGCCTTTGCATAACTGTCAATGTCAATACCTTAATGACTTGTGAGTTTCTGCATGTGGGAATTACCTATTGTGAGAACTCCTTGTTCTTGATCTGTGTGTAATTTGTAGTCCTATAATGTTGTTTGAGATATAGAGAGATTAACTGACTCACCAGGGGTCACATGTCTATTTAGTAAATGTCAAGAGGCATAATATGAGTTAGTTTGCCTGATGTTAAATCTACCACTCTATTCATTACATAGAACATAAGATTCTTTTGCATAAAAGAGGTAAAGTTTGTTGAATTTCTTTCCAACTATAAATATATTTATAATTTTTTATATTATGTCCAAACTAAATATGTCTCAGTAAAATTTCACTGAAATTTCTGGTCTTATGTTTGTATATTTAGTAGTTTTCTAAGAAAATGATTTAAACATATACCCCATTTTGGGGACTTCTTGTCACCAGAATATTTTTAAAGAACTCTGGAGAAAATAAGGGCATTATTTGTAAATGATTATACTATATGGATAGATTTGAACACAGGAATGTATTTGCCAGCAAATAATAGCAATAATGTGATTACTATGTCTAAGTTTCTTAAGGGTTTGTGATAAGACAATTAAAATCTCTCTTAAATAAAAAAAATCTGTAATCTGTGATTCATAGAGATTTTTCAGAACTTTTAACAAGCTCATGTTAAGAATAGTCAGTAAAGTCAGTAAAGATAAAATGCAGCTTGGAAACATCTCAAAATACAAAAAGATGTATGAATAAATTTCAAGATGAGAATAATGATGATAATAATGGATTTGTTCAAAAATTTGATTGAGAGAAAGCAGGATTATAATATTATATGATATTCAGTAATAAGGGTACTTTAAAATTAGTCTCCATTGTCCACTTATCATATCTCTTCAAAATATAGTAATGTACCCTCTGTAGCCACTAATAGGAGAAAACTTCCATTGCTTTTTCTATTGTGCTGAGTGAACTGAATTTTTCATTCCTATACAGATATGCACAAAGTATCTTTGAAAATTTAAAGCACAATAATCTTCCCATAGAAAGGTATACAGAGAAGTGCACATAATTTGGACCTAGAAGAACTGAATTCTAATTTTACTTCAAGCATTTACTAGCTATGTAATCAGAGTACATCACTTTTCTTTTAGAATCTCTCTCTCTCTCTCTCTCTCTCTCTCTCTCTCTCTCTCTCTCTCTCTCTCTCTCCCCCCCTCTTTTCCTCAGTTATCCCCATAATAATAACATCAAGATTATAGATTTGATTTGAGGATCAAATGAGATTAATCTATATTAAGTACTTTGTAAACTTTAAGGTGATTTATGTGCCAGTTATTATTGTTTGGAATATTGATGATAATCACAAATACATAAAATGGATACCAGAAATATTTTTTTACTTGATATTTTGTGGTAAACACAAACAGAAATAGAGAGAGTGGGGTAGAGGGGGTATTTCATTTCATACATAAAGCAATAAGACTTCCTACACAGGAGTAATGAACAATTGATTACACAGTAAATTTATATCTTATATCATTAGACAGCTAATTTGTATTATTCCATCCTCATATGTTTTTCCTCAAGAATATGAGATTTGCACTTGAATTATCTGTCTAATTGTTTTAATTGTCCACTAAGCATTTTTTCTGTATACTTTGAAAATAATACACATTAAATTCCATGGAGAAATACATTGCAGCAGGAATCATATTTTATCATTTAGTCACCATCACTTTGGCATTAATTAGTTGTGTGACCATGGACAAGTGGCAACCCATATGGACTTCAGGTTATGGAACCATCAAATGAGAAGGCTAATTCCCATTATCTCTAGGACACCTTCATGTTCTAAATTTTACAATTTTAAGTAAATTGCATGGATTCTATGCTCAAAAGAAGGATTGTAACCTCCTAATAGTAACTCCAAAATACAAACATGTTACCTCTTTATATGAAATAAAATTTACAACATTATTTGCATATATAGAGTAATATATCCTTCCTGCCTATAACCTTGTGGCCAGTGATAGGCACTTGAAAGATGTCTATCTAGGATTAGAAGGACAGCTGGTCACCATGGAATAGTGTTTCAGTTCTCTCTACCTACAGTGCCTAAGGCTATACACATTCCATTATTTTGAATGTAATTGAGTTAATGGTCTTTGCAAAAATACCTTATTTTCAGTAGTTGAGAACAAGCTGTACATTTCTTTGTTAATTTAACCTAGTCTATGATCTTGAAGATTTATTATAGAAAAAAAGTAAGAGAAACAACCAGGCTCAAATGTCTGCATTTGTGTTGGAAAGTTATCATCTCCCTAAAGGTTCAGCTTTGAATGTATGTGTATGTGTGTATGTGTGCATGTGCATAAGCACATGTGGAGTAGAACATCAAAATATTTCTGATGTCATGATAATGCCATGCCATTAATTAAAATATGAAAGAAAGTAACCTACTGGAAGTAAATCTTTGGAGGCACTATACAGTGTGTGAGGCTATATGTTTCCTCTGATTTGAGCTTGATGTCATTTAAATTTATGGTGTTCTATCTAGTATTGCACTATTGTCATTCTATTCTTGGTTATTATAAAAAATCTAATGAAATTAAATAGAAGACTTATGTAAATAGAATCTTTATATGGATATACAAATGTAAATATAAATATATATGTAGTATACACATATGTGTGTATATATTTGTATGTATGTGTGAATATATATGTATGTATTTATAAGTATGTATGTATATTTATATCACATACTCTCTTTTAGGTAACATAAGCAGTGGATAGAGTGTCAACCCTGGATTTAAATCTTACTTCAGAATTACTAACTGTATGAACCTGGGCAAGTCACATAACCCAGTTTGCCTTCATTTCCTCATTTCTAAAATGAGCTGAAAAAAGAAATGGCAAATAAGGATAGTATCTTTGTCAGAAAAAAAAAATCTCAAATGTGATCACAAAGAGTCAAGCACAACTACACAATAACAACAGCATCTGCCATTACTAATGTTGGAATTGTCATTTAGTAGCACATGTGGGAAAATAAAAAAAAAAAAAAACAAAATCCATGATTCAGGGCATTTTCTCTATTACACTAAAAAGACTTTCCCTCATTATGTTTCATTCCAAATCCCTAGTTTCTTATAGACAGAATTGAGGTCTAATTAGTACATTTAAATAGTTTGAGAGAGAGGTCAAAATTGGGAAGGGAAAGGAGAATTTATATGAATCAGGTTATTCTTGCTTTAATGAATAATGTTTCTCTTAATAGTGAGATATTTCATTCATTGGGGTGTAATTATTTCTACCACAACTTCATTATTTGAAGATGATATGTTGTGGTTTTATAGATCAGATTAAGTCATTCCATATTATTCAGGAACAAAGAGTCAATGACAGTTTTTTTGTAATTTTGAAATGCTTAAAATTCCATTTAGTGAAAATTATATTAAAAATAAGCTTTTTAAAACTAATAAGAATTGCTTGTTGTCTTAATAGTGGTTAATAATTACTTTTGTTTATTTTTGATGGAATTGTTTCATTCGTTTCTTAGTTACCTAGTTTGGAGGCAATGGAGGTTTAAATGCCTATGGTAAAGTTCATATATCAAAGATAAGGTGGACACTTTGTCCTGAATTTGGCTTAAATAGCAAGCCCTACATCAGAGTCACTACCTGAGAACCAAGTAGTAGTTGTCGAATGGGAAATATGACTAGTTTGCTAATGTTAAGGAGAAAGGGTCAATAAGACCTATCAACTAAAGAGGCAGAAATGTCCTGGGTTGTTTTCCAGCTGCCTATCTGAATGACATTTATCTCCTCGAATGAGATAGGTAATGACAGTTCTACCTACCAACTTCTCTCCTCATTTATCTTTCTTGGCTTTTGAATGAGGAGGATGGAGACCTCAAAAGGCTGAGTATTTCTTTCTTTCTTTCTTTTTCTTTCTTTCTTTCTTTCTTTCTTTCTTTCTTTCATCATTTCCCTCAGGAGGATAATGTTTGAAAGGAGGAATTATTTTTCTATTTTAGCAACCAGGAGGAAAACTGAAAGCAAAATTTGCTCAAGTAAGGCACTCAGTAATATGAGTACCTATTAGTGGACATTTAATTTCTAATTTCTCAGCCTTTGTCCAGAACTAAACTTAATTATTTAATATCTGTACAAATAGAGAAATTAAAAACTTTGCTAGGCTACAGTATTAATAAAGATTGTCAGTTACCTAGAGAAGCAAATAAATCTCATACCTCTTGAATCTAGCTTTCTAAGGCCATCATTATGGGAAATGTATATATATATATATATATATATATATATATATATATATATATATATATATATATAGATAGATAGATAGATAGATAGATAGATAGATATAAGCATTTTAAGTGATTATATTTGTGCTGTGTGTGGTAAGTGAAAGTAGACAATAAAACAGAAGTATAAAAACAAATGCCCCATGAATGACAGGTAAATTGTGAAAAGAATCAATTAATATAAAAGTAGGAATGTATTAAAGTAGAAATCATGGAGATGATGCTTGCAAATAATTGGTTTTGCAAAATACATGATGAAACACTATATTTGATGCTTCAAAGTGAAGTGCTGTGACTCTTTTACACTTACTGTAACAAGTTTGTTCAAAATAGAATGTGTCATATGGATAAAGCAATCAAAGCATTAAAAAAGTACCTTGTTGTTTTACAGTTTATCACTGTTTTAATCATATGTCATTTGTCATTCTTTTCCCATCTGACCTGGAAAAATAGGAGTTACAAGGATGCAAGAAAAGGAATCATTCCCTCCTAGACCCATTAATGATCTAACCACTTAATTACCCATTTTGTAGATTTTCTAAGACCAAATGGCTCCCTCATAGCAACTAGTGTAGAACATACCAGCTTAACTCTGTGGGTTTAGGCAAAATGTAATATTTTTAGAATTAACCTAAATAAAACATAACTGGAAAGATTTATGATTTATTTGGGCTAAATTCTAAAAATCATATGAAAAAATATATATGTGATACATTTTAAATGCAATGGTTTGATATCTTTTTATACCAATTTCCTGTATCTATTTAGAGATTATGCTCCAGTGTTTATTTTATTAATCATTTAAAATATTCATCTTAATTCTACTCTAAACACAGATGGGTCTTTTGGGATTTAAAAACTGCTAAAAGGACAAATAAGCCAAATGAGCTCATGAGCATTCCTTCTTCATCTCTTCTCAAGCCATCCATGGCTCCCTCTGTCTTCACTCTCTCAGCTGAAAATCTTGCCTCAGATTTTGCAGAAAATAATCAAGACCATTATTTTCCATGGGATCTTTTTTTTCTTCCCCCTTCCTTGTCTGGATCACCCAGAAGTCTTTTACCACTATTTCACTATTAAGTGGCCTTACTCATTGCCAAGACTAATCTCTGTATTTGGTTAAGAGATCTCATTCTATCCCTTCTCCAATTTATCACCCTTTGTTATTTCAATACTTTAACTCATTTTCAATCTTTCCCTGTTTCCTGGTTTATTCCATTCTCCTTACAAACATTTCCATGTCTTCCTCATCCTGAAAAAAATCCTCTCTTCATTCATCTATTTCTGTTTTCCTTTTGTATCTCTTGTGCTCTTTGTAGTTAAACTCTTTAAAAATGTCATCTTCAATAGGTGCCTCTATATGTCTCTCTTCCTATTCTCTTCTTAACAACTCACACGTCAGCTTCCAACATTATCTTTCCACCAAAACTACTCTTCCCAAAATTACTAATGATCTCTCAATTGCCAAATCCAATAACCTTTTCTTTATCTTCATTCTCCTTGATCTCCTTGATCAACTTTAATGGTTGATCAGTCTCTCTTGATACTCTCATCTTTTTAGGTACTCTGATACTCTTCTGGTTCTCATTCTACCTAACTTTCCTCTCCTATTCTTTCTTCTTTGTTGTATCCTATTCTAGATCATGCCTTCTAACTATCGGTATCCCTAAGGGCTTGGTCTTGAACCCTCTTCTCCCTCTATGCTATACCACTTGGTGATTTTATTAGCTTCCATGAATGTACTTACCAGCTCATGCTGATGAATCTCAAATCTAATTATCTTACCCAGAACACTGTTCTGACTTCCAGCTGTCTTCTAGATATCTATAACTGAATGTTCAATAGTCATCTTAAATTCCATATGTCCAAAATGGAACGTATTTCCCCTGGCTGATCTGTCACCAAAGCCTGTCAATTTTATCTTTGCAATATTAGATTGAAACAGATATACGTCCTTCTCTCTTCTGACACTGACACCATTCTAGTGCATGTCCTCATCATCTCATTCATAGAATATTGCAACAGCCTGCTGGTGAGTCAGCCTGTCTCAAGTCTCTTCCTATCCCAATCCATCCTCCATTTAGCCACTGAAGTGATTTTGTGCCACTTCCTCCCACTTATCAGTAAACTGTAATGACTTCTTAAAACCTCCAGGAACAAATACAAAATGTTCTTGTTGACTTTCAAAAATCTTGATGACATAACCCTACTTTTGTCCTTTCTGTCTTTTCACATCTTATTCTAAATAAAAATACTCTTTGATTCAGTGACAATAGCTTCCTGGATGTTCCACAAACAAGAAACTCTTGGTTCTGGAGATTTTCTCCACCTGATCCTGTGTAGTGATCTCCATCCCCCATCCCATCTACTGACCTTCCTAGTTTCCTTTTAAGTCTAAATTAAAATCTCTTCTTTGCTATCCCCTTTTAGTTCTCCCCTCTGTTTATTACTTCCTATTTATCTTTTATAACATTTGCTTTGTATATATTTGTTAATATGTTGCCTTCTCCTGTTATATTGTTAGCTCCTTAAGGACAAGGAGTATTTTGTTTCTTTTTGTATCCCAGTGCTTATTACTGTAACAGGTACATGGTAGATGCTTAATAAATGTTTATTAATTGATTGATTGATATTTAATAGAGAAAGTATTGACAGAAACTTCCTTTCCCTTAAAAATGCTTATAGATATGTGAATAAATCTTTTGCTTTCTTTCTATTTCTTGCTTTTATTTTGCTTTGTTTGCTAACAAATGTTCTGAAAGAAGTCAGATTTTTTTTTCAATTTAACCTATGTTATTACCTCAAAATTTGATGTAGAAAAAATATTAGAATAAGTGAAAACTACACACTCTTTTTACTTTCCTCTAACTTCTTTCACTTCAGGGTTGCAAAAATAAATATAAATCTTTAAAATGGTTTCATTACTTGATTAAAAAAGTCAGAATGGCATAATGAAAGGACTGTGAGATTTGTAATAAAGATAGTTGACTTGAAATCCTACCTTTGAGATACTGAGAAAGTCACCACTTATGTAGCCCTCATTTTCCACTTGTATAAACTGAAGATATTAGACTGCATAATAGTATCTGGCATTTATGGAAGTTTTGAGTTTCACAAATCATTAATATCAATTGTCACATCTTATCTGAACAATAACCCTGGAAATTAGCTACTACAAATATCTTCTTCCTTGACAAAAAGACTGTGCTTTATGAATATAGAGTGTCTTGGGCACTTTCACACAGCTAGTTAATGACAGATATGGAATTTAAATCCAGAACCCCATTGTTGCTACATCAACATTTTTTTAGCTACATCATGTTATTCTAATATCC
The DNA here is from genome assembly GCF_048593235.1 of Sminthopsis crassicaudata. NCBI lineage: Eukaryota > Metazoa > Chordata > Mammalia > Dasyuromorphia > Dasyuridae > Sminthopsis > Sminthopsis crassicaudata. Next base: position 245,819,182 of record NC_133619.1, read on the forward strand.
CTTCTAAATCTAAAATATTTTATTATGATGATGCTAATTAAATAATTGTGATTTTAAAAAAGACAACTGATGAAATAATCCGAATTGTTCTGAGAGAGCAAATTAGGGATAGAAACAACTAGAGGCAGATATGGGCCATTTTAAAGCTATTTTTTTCTTGGCATTATTGACACAGTAACAGATCTTGTTTATAACCATGCTTTCATTTTGGTGTGCAGGTTGAATGGAAAGTATTAGTGACTATTATACAAGCACAAAGTTTGTGTGATAGGAGGAATCTGACAAATGGTCATCTCTTCTGACAATTTCTGTGTACTGCCTCTTATCTAGTATTCATCTTCTGCCCTGAATTTATTCTTTATTCTGATTATCCCTTGCTTCAGCCCTACATTTTCTGATACTAAAAACAAAGTCTGATACCAGTTCAATCTGAAGACTTTGGTAAATGAGCATTTGATTCTTCATCCAGTGCCATATCATTTTTCTAGATCACCCTTTCTTCATCAAAGTGCTTGTCAAATCACCCATAGGTTGGCTTTTGCCCAGGAAGTATATGATGTGTTCCTTTTTTTATAAAGGAATTTATGAGCCATCTGGAACATAAAGAAAAAGAAAAAGTAAGAAAGAGATAACTTAGGTGGGGGATAATTAAGAATCACATAATGACAAAAATTAGTATAGGAGAAAGATAGCAAGAAGGTGACAAATATCTGTATTCTAAATACCAGCTGAATGCCTGCTATCAAAGTGAGATTAGGAGCCTTGAAAAAGAGAGTCAAAAATAACACTAATTCATATTTATCTTGAGAAGTTTAAAGATATCCCTTTATTTATATAATGATATCATTGACAGACATGATTTATTTCTCTTTAGTCAAAAATTTTATTTTTTATTCTCTATATATTTTAAACTCCTATTGGAATTAATGTTATATAATATATTCGAAAATTAGTAATAGAAAACATGTATACTGGTTCATAAATATAGGTATAAAACTCTATCTCTTGTTTGAAGAAGCCTACTTCTTTGTTTTTGAAAGTAAAAGGAAAAAAATAGCAAATAGAATATTCAGCCCAATGCTGTACAAGGAGTGTTGAAGCAAATTATAACCTAAGGATACAAAAAAAAAATGAAATAATACATTTCCAAAGGAGATTTAATTTTCCTTTGGAATGAAATATATAAACATATTATTATACACATGACAATTTTAAGAGTAAGAATTGACCATTGAAACTTGTAGGGGGATCCTGAAAGACTTTTCATAGGATTTGGCACCGGAATTGAGGCTTCACTGAAGGAGGTGAAATAGGAGTTCACCCCCGTCATTGGGGAAATATTGAATGAAGATAGAGATATCAGAAATAGATTCTTAGGTTTGAGGAACAGAATATGAAACAATTGGGCTGGAACAATAAACCTGGAAATAAAGCTAGAAAAGTAGCCTGGAGTCAAATGTGATGGAGTTCAAAATGTTAGGATGAGGAGGTGACATTTTCTATTAGAGGTAATAGGAAGACACTGAATATTGGTGAGAAGGGGAAAAAATTGTCATATATCCTTTAGGAGGATTGTTTTGGTGGTTATGAGAGAATGAATGAGGAAAAAAGGAGAAAAATAGAATCCATGAGAACCCTTGAGCCCACTTCTTTAGACTTGGGAATATTAATGTTCTGCATATTGTTTCTCTTCTTTCCTATTTTACCTATGATGGTAATAGTTCTTGCATGTTTATGTTATTCAAATTCATTTTAAATATTCATGCTGTGCATTTTATTTTGTATCAGAGTAGATTCACACAGGGCAGCTAGGTGGCACAATGGATAGAGCACCAGCCCTGAAGTCAGGAGGACCTGAGTTCCACGCTGGTGTCAGATACTTAACACTTCTTAGCTGTGTGACCCTGGGTAAGTTGCTTAACCTCAGTTGCCTAAGCAAAAACAAAAACAAAACAAAACAAAACAAAACAAACACACAAAAGAATAGATTCACAGGTTCATTATAATCAAATCTGCCCCATCACCAGTCTTGGAAGAAATTGTGTTTATGGGAAAGGAAAGGCAGGGGAGAGAAGGAAATAAGCCGTAATTAAGCACTTACTATGTACCAGATACTGTTTCAGTACTTTATAAACATTATCTTATTTGATCCTCATAATAATCTTAGAGAGTAATTGCTATTATTAATCCCGTTTTAATTAAGGAAACTGATTAGAGAAAGGTTAACCTGGAATTTCACAGCTAGTGTCTGAAGTCAAGAATTGTGGCTCTAAATCCTGCATTTTATCTACTTCACCACAGAGCTGTCTTTATATTACTTTTACAAAGCAACCTAAAGTATTTTAGTGGTAGGATTTTGTAAGATCATTCCTTTAGACATACATAGGCACTTAAATTATTAGCAAATGCAATAAAGAAATGATCTTGATCTCAGATATATTGATATCAGGGCTCTGGTCATCTCCACTTTGCCAAATAGCTGAGAGCTGGAGGTATTCCTCAGCAATGAAATAGGATCTTAGTGGGCATGTCAAAAAGACCCAATGTTTCAAAACAAAGAAGAATCTGTTAAAACTTATTAAAGAGGGATGAATCTATTTGAAAGTGTTTCACAGAGATAATTCTTAGAAAAGTCATCTGACACTAGAAAGACAAATAGCCACTGCTCTAGAAACATAGGTGAAAAATGAAAGAAGAGAAAAAAAAAGGGGTAAGAAGACCACCACCATGGAACAGGTCAAATAATAGAATGCTAGTACAAATGCACAATTCAAAAAACCCAGCAAAAATAAATAATTATTAAGTTTTTTCTGTGATTTTTTTTTCACAAGGATTAATACAAAATTTTAGGAAATGAGAAGATGAAATAAAAAAATCATGAAAAGTAAAATACAGGAAAAGTGAGGGCATTATGCCTGTTTTAAATAACTTATTTCATAATCTTTCAGATTTAAGATTTTTAGTGTTTTTTATTATTATTATTATTTGTGTTCAGTCATTTCAGTTCAACTCTTTGTGACCTTATTTGGAGTTTTTTTTGGCAAAGATCTTAGAGTTATTTGATATTTCTTTTTCTAGGTCATGTTATAGATAAGAAACTGAGGTAAACAGGCTTATGTGACTTGTCCAGGATCACACACAAGTTTCTGAAGCCAAATTTGAACTTAGGAAAATGATTCTTCCTGATTCTTAGCCCAATTCTCTATTCACTGTCCTATTTTTCTGTTTCAATCTAAAACTAATCTAAAGTCTAATCATTTTTCTATTACTGTTAGGTCTTATTTTGGGACAATAAAAATACACCTCAGTGAATTCTAAATATGTTAGCTGCATATTTTTAATTTAAATATTAAAAATGTAAAATCCATGGAAAAATGGTTGATTATGTTCTCAGTTAATATTTAAAGGGATACTATTTCATTTTAAAAATAACATAGAACTAAATGTATTATATTTGTGGCATTAAAAAAGACTATATAGATTTCCTCAGATTCTTGATTTTTCTCATAAAAAGTTTTTTTTTCTTTAATGAATTTGTTTATCTACATAAATGGATATACAGTTATAGGCTTTTAGATAGCAGCCAAATGGCTCAGGACTAAATAGTGCAAGGGACAGAGTGCCTACCTAGAATCAGGAAGACTTGAATTAAAATTTGGGCTCAGACATATACTAGCTGTGTGATTCTGAGAAAATCACTTAACCCCATTTATCTTGGTTTCCTCATCTGTCAAATAAACTGGAAAAGGAGATAGCAAACAACTCCAGAATTTTTGTCAAAAAAAACACCAAATAAGGTCACAAAGAATCAGATGTGACTCAATAACAATTCTTTCTTTTAAACTGTGAATACTCATTTTGTTATTATGGACACTTGAAGTTTATACCAGGAGAGTGTAAGCTTTGGTAGGTATTATCAGGTTATAAAAATTTGATTCCATTTTGGAAGGTCTGTGATGCAAGAATCAGAAGAGTTAAGTTTGTTACAGCTTATTACTATTATTCTTTCATAGTCTCTTGCTCTAACTTTATAAGGTGGAACAATGAATTGAAGAACAGTGCCCAGACTTAGAAAGACTTGAGTTCTAATATGATCTCAGACTTTCATTGGCTATGAGATTCTGAGAAAGTTAGTTAACCTCTGCCTGCCATGGTTTTCTTGGGTTTTAAAATTGAAATCATATCTCATAAGTTTGTCATGAGAATTAAATAAAGTAATATTTGTGAAGTGTTTAGAACAGTGCCTAGTATGGAGTAGTTGCCTAAAAAATTAGTATTCCATCCCATTCCTCCTTCTCCGTCTTCTAAAAACCAGGTAGGTAATAAATGATTGACATGCCTTAGTGATAATCCCATCTTCCAAAAGGTGAAGAAACCAGTAAGAAGTTAATTCCCTTTTAGAGAATTTTTAAACTAATGAAGAAGATTGGGTATTGGAATGTTAAAAGTTATAGATATTTGTAGGATATGATTTGAATCCTAGATAGAAAAAAAGAATAAATATGAATATAATCTAATATCAAACCTAGATTTCAGGAAATCAAAATTCATCATTCAGAGAGAGGATAATATGTTCTTAGAAATGTAATTATCTGAAAAAAAAATCAGATGAAGGTGGTCTAGCTGTACCTGACCTAAAGCTATATTATAAAGCAGCAGTCACCAAAAACATTTGATATTAGCTAAGAAATAGACGAGTTGATCAGTGGAACAGGTTAGGTTCACAGGACAAAATAGTGTACAACTATAGCAATCTAGTGTTTGACAAACCCCAAGATAACAACTTTTGGGATAAGAATTCATTTTTGAAAAAAAAAAAAACTGTTGGGAAAACTGAAATTAGTATGGCAGAAATTAGACATGGACCCACACTTAACCCCATATACTAAGATAAGATCAAGATGGGTCCATAATTTGGGCATAAAGAATGAGATCATAAATAGATTAGAGGAACATAGGATAGTTTACCTCTCAGATTTGTGGAGGAGGAAGGAATTTATGATCAAAGGAGAACTAGAGATCATTATTGATCACAAAATAGAGGATTTTTATTATATCAAATTAAAAAGCTTTTGTACAAACAAAACTAATGCAAACAAGATTAGAAGGGAAGTAACAAATTGGGAAAAATATTTTTACAGTTAAAGGTTCTGATAAAGGCCTCATTTCCATATAGAGAACTGACTCTAATTTATAAGAAATCAAACCATTCTCCAGTTGATAAATGGTCAAAGGATATGAACAGACAATTTTCAGATGGTGAAATTGAAACTATTTCCATTCATATGAAAGACTGTTCCAAATCACTATTGAGCAGAGAAATGAAAATTAAGACAACTCTGAGATACCACTACACTCCTGTCAGATTGGCTAAGATGACAGGAACAAACAATGATGAATGTTGGAGGGGATGTGGGAAACTGGGACACTGATGCATTGTTGGTGGAGTTGGGAAAGAATCCAACCATTCTGGAGAGCAATCTGGAATTATGCCCCAAAAGTTATCAAACTGTGCATACTCTTTGATCCAGCAGTGCTACTACTGGGCTTATATCCCAAGGAAATACTAAAGAAGGGAAAGGGACCTGTATGTGCCAAAATGTTTGTGGCAGCCCTTTTTGTAGTGGCTAGAAACTGGAAAACGAAATGGATGCTCATCAACTGGAGAATGGTTGGGTAAATTGTGGTATATGAATGTTATGGAATATTATTGCTCTGTAAGAAATGACCAGCAGGATGAATATAGAGTGTAATGAGCAGAACCAGGAGACCACTATAGACTTCAACAACAATACTGTATGAAGATATATTCTGATTGAAGTGGATATCTTCAACATAAAGAAGGTCTAATTCACTTCCAGTTGATCAATGATGGACAGAAACAGCTACACCCAGAGAAAGAACACTAGGAATTGAGTGTAAACTGTTTGCACTATTGTCTTTCTACACAGGTTACTTATACCTTCAGAATCCAATTCTTACCGTGCAACAAGAAATTTGGTTTTACACACATATATTGTATCAAGATTATACTGTAACACATTAAATATGTATAGGATTGCCTGTCATCTAGGGGAGGGAGGGGAAAATTTGGAAAAAAATGAATACAAGGGATAATTTTGTTAAAAAAATAAATAAATAAATACCCGTGCATATGTACTTTCAAAAAATTATAATTATAAAATTAATAACAAAAAAAGAAATGTAATTATCTAGAAATAGATGTAATAGTTAAAACAACTCAATGTGGCTATGTAAAGAAATTATACCAGACTAACTCTTTCCTTTTTTCAGGATTACTAACTAGATAGATAAGAGAAATTGTGTGAATATATTTACCTGGAATTTAACCAAATCTTTGATAAAATGCTCTATGCTATAATTGTGGAGCAAATAGAGTGATATGGATTAGATACTGAAAATTTGATGGGCTGAGAACTGTTTATATATGGCTATATTCAGAGTAGTTATTAATGATTCGAAGCTATAATGAGGATTTCAGTGGAACAGGCTACGAATCTCTGCTTACACCTATTCTATTTAATCTTTTTTTTTTATCAATGATTTGGATAAAAACACAAATAATGTATTCATAACCTATAACTCATAACAAAAAGGAGTGGAAGGTCCAATGGATGCTAAAAAGACTCTTGACAGGCTAGGACATTAGGGTGAATATAATAAGATAAAAATCAATAGGTATAAATATAAAGTTTTGCACATGAGTACAAAATTTCAAGTCCACAAAAATAGAATAGGGGAGACATAGTTAAGAGCAGTTATTCTGTAAAAGATATACACGTTAGTTCATCAAAAGTTCAATGAGTCAGCAGTGCGGAGTAATGTCCAAGAAAGCTAAAGCGATAGTGGACTGCATTTAGAATGATGCATCTTCTAGTAATTTGGAGTTGATAGTATCTCTGCAATTCACTCACATCAAGCATAATCCAGAATATTTTATTTAGTTCTTAAAATCAAGAACATTAATAAGTTTCAGAACATTCATTCAGATTAGTGAATGAACTTTCTTCCATGTCTTTTGAGAATTGTTTAAGGAAACTGGAGATGTTTAGCCTATAGAAGAATCAGGGACATTATAGTTGACTTCAAGTATTTGAAGTACTGTGATATGGAAAAGGAATTAAGAATTGTTCTCTTTGGTCTTAGGGACACAGAACAAGGAGTTATGGGTCAAATTTGCAAAGAGGGAAATTTAATCCTGATTTCAAGGAAAAAATTCCTAGCAATTAGAGCTATCCAAAAATGAAGTAGCTTTGTCTCAGTGACCTTCTTATCTAAAAGTTAAAAGATCTCAGGAACCCTGAAAAACTCATTTAGTAGAGTGATGGATCAAAATCAAGATTACAATTTAGTTGAGATGGAGGGAATTGAGGTTGTAAGTATAGGTGACTGTTTCTAGGAGCTGGACATTAAATGGGCAAGAGATATGAAAGTATCTTGAGGAAATGGCAGGGTAAAATAAATGTTTTTAAAAATGAAAAAGACATGATTATCTCTTTAGATATATTATCATCTCTCTTTTTTGTGTGACTTTCTTCATATGTATATAAACATTAAAACAAATATAAAACCTCATATTTTGGAGATATCTTACAAAAATCCATAAGATTATTTTCAATATTAGTAATTTATAAGTTTTCACATTTAAAAGATGGCAAATTATTGTCTTGTACCTATGCCAGTTATGATGTCATATATTTATACCACTAAAGTTTATGGTATGAGTTCTGAATTGTACTGGGATAAATAGATTGGATTCTACACTTAATTTGACACTATTATGGTGAAACCCCAGAAACAGGAGGCCATTAGGTTGTTTAAGGAGAGGTAGGGGAATAAACCCCCAAAAAGAAATAGCAGGTCAAAACTACTATGCCAATCAGTATTAATATCAGGCCTATGGGTAGGTCCTAGACTTTTAGCCTAAGTGATATATAGATAGCTGTAGCTAGGTGGTACAGTAGATAAACTGCTAAGTCTGGAATCGGGTAGATCTGAAATCAAATCTGGCCTGAGGCACAAATCATTTGGCCCTGCTTACCTCAGTTTCCTTGTCTGTCAAGTAAGCTGGAGAAGGGAGTGACAAACCACTTTAGTATCTTTGATAAGAAAATACCAAGTAGGATCACAAAGAGTGGAACATGACTGAAGAACAACAAGAAATCTCAACAACAACAAAAAAGTAACCATCTTAGAAGAAAAAGGATAAAAACTTCATTTTGACAGTAAGACATAATTATAAAGCTAACAATTTTGTTTGCAATTAATCTTGAAAATATCTAAGATCTGGAAATTTTTTTATGATTTCTGAGATTTTTTTAAAAAAATAATTCCAAATGAATTATAAATATGAAATGCTGTCCATCCGTATATATTTAGATAAATTAGAATTCTATTTAATTATTTTCTATTCCTTCTCATTTCCTATTAGTCTCCTATATCATGCTATTTCCTTGGAAGATTTCTACCTTCCATAATTAAAACATTTCCTGAAATTTCAGTTACTCCAATAAAACTTTTTGACTGGTTAATTCAATTTTTTCCTCAATAGTTGATTCTGTGTAATTCTCCCTGTTCGTTTATATTAGTTCTTTTATTGGAATAAGAAAAAAAAAACTTGTACAGTTCTTATTCATTTAGAAATTATGTTAATATTTTCAACTGTCTTCACATTTCATTAATATTTCCAACTATGTTTATCTAATTTTTTTTTCAAATAGCAATTGTCTCTGGATAAGGACAATGTCTTCTAATTCCCTTTATGTTAGAATACTGAATATAACATCTCACTTTTATTTAACACTTTAAACATTTACAAAACATCTATCAAAAATAACTGTGTGGAATATGCAGTAAAAAAAAAAAAAACAACAACAAACACATTGTCCTTGTATTATATATTTAAAAAATCGCAACAACAAATTTTGGAGAAGGGAGTATTCTGGGGAAACACAGATACTAAATACCAGAGCTAGGATCTAAATTCAGTTTTCCAGAATGTTTTCCATTATACTATGGTTCCAATTTCTCTTCTCTATTCTTCCTTGCTTTTCGCCTCTCCCCATTGTGGGTAAGTTTATGTGTGTGTGCCTATATATGCATATATATATATACATATATATATGCATATATAGGCACACAATTATTATCAACATGTTTATATTAATGAATTAATATGTATATGTGTTACATATACTAACATGAGTATTTTCACATTATTATACAGTTTCACTGTTGGGTTTTAAAATATTCTACTCCATATAACATTTACAAATGTAAAAGCATGTGAAAGGCAGTAATTGAGTAGTGAATGGTGCCTAAGTTTAATACTTTAGTCAACTCATGATTACCTATTCTAATTGGAGTCTTAGTACAGAGAATTAGCATTCACAGATAATTGAAAAACCTCATTTTAGCAAGTGGTTTCCACCTTTTCTCCTTATTGAACTTCTTTTCTTACCAGAGTCACTAGTCACTATTGAGTAATAAAATTGACTAGTTTGAGTTCCATCTTTTTTTTTCCTCTGCCTTCTTTTGCATGAAAGTATTAGTTAGTAGTAAGCTTATCATGAGTTAGATAGTGTGAGGAAGTATTGTTATAAAGACACTAAACAGCCCCTACATAATTAAGAATTCCTATATTCATATGAAATTAACCTTGAGAATATACTTTGAAAATTACTATGCGAGTTTCAAAGGTTGAGTTGATGATCCTGATTAATTCTATTGAGTTTTTACTGTTGTTGGGAGGCTTTATGTTGACATTAATTCCCAAGTAATAATTGAAAACACTGATAACTGAATAAGCAGTAAAATAGTAGAAAAAAAAAAAAAAAAAAAAAAAAAAGTTTTGAAATATCAGTAAATGTCCATGTAGTTTATCTAATTTTCTTAGGAATTTCATCTGATTGATTGTGTTACTAATTTAATTAGAGAACGTTCAAGCAGCTGAATATGACAAAATGCATTCCTTTGTATTTTTAAACAATATTCATCATTCTGAAAACTTGACTCTATGTAACATGATTTCTCTTAAGATTCTCTTTTGGTTTTAGAGATTTTGGTTTACTATGTCACCAAGAAAACATATGAATGGGAGCCAGCAACTAAGGGATCTTCTTTGTCTCATTCTATGAACTGTCTGTTACACATAGTTTTTCATCTGTAAACTATTTTCTTAACAAAAAGCTCAAGTAAAACATAGAAGGTATTTTAAAATGTAGCTCCAAGTTTTGTAGAATTAATCATATCACATATATAGGTTTTGTGGCTATTTACATATGATATGATCAATCAAATAATTTTTTCTATCAGTTCTTCATTAAAAAAAGCAAAAATGGAGAAATATTTGTTATACATAATTGTAGTGATTAGTAGATTGGTAAATGAGATACAGTAGCCTATTCTTGGAGGGAGAAGGAGAGCATGTTACTGATATACAATATTTCATCCTTTAAAGGGCCTGACATAGAAACTGTTTAATTGGTGTAAGGACTATTGCTTTTCCCCATTACTTTGGAGTTACCTGACCCTCATGAAAAATATTCATTAGTAAATTGCCTCCTCAACAGGAAAATCTAGATCTATGATGACATTGTTCTTTGACAAGTAGTAGCTGCATGCTTACTGTATGCAAAACAGAGCATTGGTAGAAAATTTGAGGGAGAGAAAGAAATAGACGGTGAAATTATTTCTCTTATGAGTCTAATAAAGAAAAGTGTAAGGTATCTATATAAAGATAATGAAATACAGAATTGTATTTGAACTGATAACTTTAAATATCTGATAATGAAGTTAAAACTTGTGCCTAAGTATCTAATTGATTCTCCATTTTTTCTTCTCTGCTAAGAATATGAAGAAATCACTAAATTGTGCTATAAGAAAATCTTTCATAATAGTTTCCTTCTTCAGAAAGATCTGAAAATGCAAAATCTTTTGATAATATTCTCTTCCTCTAATAAATGCACCCTTTAAAGATATAGAAATGCATTGCCATTTTTCTTGTTCCTTTCCATGCAAATTTTCAAATATCACATTTCCAATTATTTTCTTGAAAACCCTTGAATGTATTAGGTATAGCCTTTAAAGAAACATGCTTGGAAAGGGAAGAAAGAAAGAAGGAGGGAGAAAAGAAAGGAGGGAGAGAGGAAGGAAAAAATGAAGGGAATTAAGACAGAAGGAAGATGGAAGAAAGGAAAAGAAGCAGGAAGGGATAGAAGGAAGGAAAGAAGGAGGGAAGGAGGATAGGAAGAAGAAATAAAAAAGAAGGAAGGGAAGAAAGGAAGGAGGAAGAGAGAGGAAGAGAGAGGAAAGGAAGAAAAGGCAGAGTTAGAAAAGAAGGGAGGAAAGAATATAAAGAAGGAACAGAAGGAGGAAAGAAAATTGGAAAGAAAAAAAGAAGAAAGAGAAAGGGATAAATGAAGGGAGAGAAGAAAAAAGAAAGATCTTTTTAAAAATGATTTTTATTTTCAAAACATATGCATAGATATTTTTCAATATTCACCCTTGCAAAACCTTATAGTTCCAAATTTTCTTCTCCCTCCCTTTCCCTCTCCTAGATAGCAAGTAATCCAATATATGTTAAACATGTGAAATTCTTCTATACATATTTCTACAATTATCATGCTGCAAAAGAAAAATCAGATAAAAAAGGGGAAAAATGAGAAAGAAAACAAAAATGCAAGCCAAAAACAACAACAAAAAGTGAAAATACTATCTTGTGATCCCCACAGTCCTTCTTGGTGAAGATGGCTGTCTCCATCACAAGAGCATTGGAACTGGCCTGAATCACCTGAGTGCTGAAAAGAGCCATGCCCATCAGAATTAATCATTATATAATCTGTGTACCATGTTCTTTTGATTCTAGTCACTTCATCAGTCCATGCAACCCTCTCCATGCCTTTCTGAAATCATCCTGCTGATTGTTTGAAAGATCCTTTGTAGGGAATAGAGTTCATGATTTAATAATGCCATTTCTATTTAGCAGAGTGATAATTTTAAACATTAATTGCAATGGTTCGAGACATCGAACTTATGGAGAATTCTGTTTCATTTTACTTGATAGAAAAATACCATCATCTAGGTGCTAAAATACTTATATTAATAAAGACAATATTGAATTTGGAGCTAGAAATTCTGAGTTCTAATTCCTTCCCTACTATTTTGTACTTTTGTGATAAGGAAAAACAAATCACTTGTCCTCTGAAATTCGGTTTTCTAATATGTAAAAATCAAAAGTTGGACTGCATTCATTCTTAAGTCCCTTCTGACTCTAAATATATGATACTCTGATAATCTAATCTAAATACTTTCTTATTTATTTGAAGATTTTTGGCAAGCAGATAGAAACATAGATTTATAGCTAGAAGGATTAACATGTTAAAAGCCATCTAATCCCCACCTACAACTTTCATTTTACAGATAAGAAATTCCTGGGATTGTATTTATTGATCACTTCTTGTCAACAATTTTACATATCTCTTCATAAAAATGATTCTTACTGGTTTTGCGATTCTATTTCATGGATGTTTCTGGCTGATACTCAAGATAATGAAGCAGGCATGATATGGATTTTGCAGACCCAGCTCCACATCAAGTATTGGTGTGATCTGGGCACATCAAAAGAGAGAAATTCTATTTTGTCAGACCTTTTATGTAGATTTTCATAGAAAAATTGAGCAATGAACATGACTGGCCCTTAATGAAATTGTGAAGAAGGTAACTTTTCTTCTTGCCACTACTTCATAGGAGTCCTATCCTTTCTCCCTGGTAAAAATAAGTACTTGGTGCCCTATTGTTCTTTCTTGATTATTAAAACATGTTAGACATTCTAAGGTGAAAATGAGTTAATGCCAGGTTAAATGGCTGCTTCGTTTAAAGTATATTAGTCTTTTAACAAAGCTCAAAACCTTAAAGTTGAATGTATTAGAAGCTTACCATGTGAAACTGCAAACCTCATCTATTATGGTAAGAAAACATTTCTAGAATATATTATCCTATTTTTCCTTCTTGATCACTCTACAGCAAAATTTTTTTCCCCAAAAAACTCACTCTTCCTTCTTTCCTTCCCTCCCTCCCTCCCTCCTTTCCTTTCTTTCTTCCTCCCTTTGTTCCTCCCTCCCTCCCTCCTTTCTTTCCTTCCTTCCTTCCTTCCTTCCTTCCTTCCTTCCTTCCTTCCTTCCTTCCTTCCTTCCTTCCTTCCTTCCTTCCTTCCTTCCTTCCTTCCTTCCTTCCTTCCTTCCTTCCTTTCTTCCTTCCTTCTTTCTTTCCTTCCTGCCTTCCTTCTCACCCTTCTTCTCCTTCCCTTTCTTACTCTGCCCTTGTCTGTTTTGTCACTTTTTCTTGTGTGTCTCTCTCTGTCTTTCCTAAGAAAGTCACCAGCCTCAATCTGATTACAATCATGCACCACAAAACTAAATTTTCCTAAATAGTTTTTCTTCTAGAAGGAAAAAAAAATACCTCTATTTTCCCTCTTTGGGCCTAAATAGCTAATTGTATTAGAACCAGCATCTGCCTGATAAAAGGTTGCCTGTCTATACATCTTCTATTTTAATTAGTAAACTTTCCCAGGCACAGGACTTGGAGACTAGATAATATTTAACTTGAGGCCATATCTTAACATCATCAGTTTTACTAATCTCTGAAGTGTGGATGCATAATGTCTATTCTAGTTAACTCAGTTATCTGTAAATATTGAATGTTACCATAATTGAGAAAGTTCTTACATAAAATGTTATACACATATAAGGTAATAATAATTGTAACATAATAAAAGTATGAGGAAGAAGACGAAATTGAAGAAACTAAGGATACCACTTGTGAGTTTGATGCTTTTCTTTTGAGAAAAATAAGTTGCTTAGTACAGGAAAAAAGTCCACTCTCCTTACTTATCAACATTCTACAATTCCTTGTAGGTTTAAAACCAATCTGCATTAATTAGAGAACATTGAGAAATGAAGGCTAATTATTTACCAATCAGAAACTCTCATAATGAAAGTTGGAAAGCTAGTTTATGGGGAGATAAGTAGCTCGAAATGGGATTGAGTTTGTAATGAGGAAACCTATCCTTCAGTTTAATTTAATCAAAATTGAGAGTTAGTCCAAGAGGTTACTGTGTTCTTTAGACCAACATACTCCAAAAAATAACTTTCTCTTTGTTGGCATATTTGGCTCTTCTATTTTGAACATGATACTTCAGTTCAATTCAATTCAATCCATCTCTTTAGTGTAAGTAGCTACTTTACAAGCCTACTATGTTAAGAATGTTATGCTAGTTGCTGGAGAATTCAACAAATTTATGAAGATGGTGAAAGCTTACTAAGGCCAGGTGTAGAAATAAACTCATTAATATTTACATATTTTCCACCTTGAAGTTTTATGGTTATTTAGTTCCCAGTGGGCTCTAATAGATACATAGATGATTTGATTTTTTTTTTTTTTATATTTTAATAGTTTTTATTTGCCAGATATATGCATGGGTAATTTTACAACATTGCCAATTGCCAAACCTTTTGTTCTAATTTTTTTTAGTTTATGGACAAAAGATGTCAGAGTTTTCAAGATATTAAAATACTTAATGCAGCTATTTTCCTAACTAATATCTTATCTTATAATATTAGCAGCATTGATTTTACTTGTGAAAGCACTAAAGATGATCATTTTTGCCTTTTATGATCTCTTTAATTTTGTCTAGTTAAAATTATTCTAGTATGTATTAATTATAAAAAATAATTTTGTTGAAAATTTATTTATTTAGATTATTTATTCATACTGAATATACTATAGGGTATAACATAAAATACAATATAAACCTAGTAAGTCAGAATCATTGCTCTATTTCTCTTGATTGCAGGGATATGAATGGAGCTAGGGACTGTCCATAACTGACTCACTCATTCTTTTCCATTCACATATCTCTGGTGGCATCCTTTATAATGTTTCTTCTGTGTTGTACCTTGGCAATATTTTATGTCTCACATATTGCACGTATTTATTTTAGCATGTTTGTATTATTAATTAATATTTGAACCATAACAGCTGAAAATACAATCTTTTGGTTTGAGTTTTTGTTCTTAAAGCATAGAGCAAAAAAATTGATTAAATTATGTAAGATAGTGATACAAAATTTTTAATCAATTTTTGTATTTTCCCAGTTTTAGTATCCTTGGGTTTATTATTTCTAAAAATGTTATTTCTTTATGCTTGTACTTAAATGTTATTATTGTCTTAAATATAATTTATTTTCTTTTCAGCTCTTGTTATTTCCCAGGAAGGTTAAAGATTTTCTAAGTTTATTTTGCTGATATTCTGATATATTAATGATCAAATTTTTGGTTATTGTTATTTTTTTAAGATTCTTTAAATAAAATATCATATCATGCACAAATAAAATAATTTTCATTATTATTTTCTCAATATATTTTTTCTTTTCTTTTTGTGACCTTTACTATTTTTATCAAAATTTCAAATATTGATGGAAGTGGTAGATCCCCTTGAATTATAATTGATCTTACTGAGAAAGTTTCCAGTGAATCTCACAAATGATATTTGTATTTATGTACACACAAATTTATGTGTGTTTATCTATACATATGTATACACACATACATATGTTTGCATGCCATTGAGAGTTTTTTTTCCCCTAAGTATTTTAGCATTTTGGGAGGTGCAGGTGAGGTCATCAGGGTTAAGTGACTTGCCCAAAGTCACACAGCTATTGTCTATTGTCTCAGACTAGATTTAAACTCAAGTCTCCCTGACTCCTGGGCTCATGCTCTATCCACTGTGCCACCTAGCTGCCCCTATTTTAGCAAATTTAATGTAAATGAACTTTGTACTTTGTCAGTTTTTTTTTTTCCCCTCCATATATGAGACAACTAAATGGTTCAATGAATACTTCACAAAGGTTGAAGTTAGGAAGACTCAAATTCCAGTCCTATCTTAGACACTTGCTAGCTCTATGTCCCTGAGAAAGTCATTTTAAAGTTATGAAGAATTTGGATTAATGGCCCTTAAAGTCCCCTCTAATGATAAACTTTTAAATTAAATTAAATTTTTATTTCTTTTTAATTGTTTAATTATTATTTATATTACAATTGATTTTATTTAATATTGTACTAAGTATACTTTTTATGAACCCCATTTTGATATTTTCAATCATGAATTTATATACAATGTGCATTTACATGTATACATATATGCATATATGCTGTAAGTGTACATATATATGCATATGTATGTGTGTATGTATTTGCCATCTGTTTGGATTTTTGTATTATATTGATTCTTTTGTTTTGCTTTTTTTTCCCCTCTGCTTTGTCTGGTTTGGATATCATAAATCTATTTGCCTCATAGAAGAAATTTACAAATTTTTTTCCTTATTTTTGTAAGTTATATAATAGAGGAATTATTTGTTATTTTAAGTATAATTCTGTGTTTGATACTTATTTGGTCCACAGTTCCATTTGAGAATCCATTTCTTGCATGGAACAGTGCTTTTTAAAATAAATTATCTTGCTGAATATTTTTTGTTTCTTTATCTGTAATTTTGGTATTGTATATTTGGTAAATATGTAACCATTCATTTTTTAAAATTTGTTTGCACATAATTAGTTATAGTAGCTTTTAATGATTTTCTTTATTTTCCCTATATCATTTAAATTAGTCTTTATAGCTTAATTTTCATAACTTGCTTTAAAATTTTTTCAAAATAATTATTTAATGACTTATTTACTCTATTATTCTTTAAAACAATATTTGTTTAAATTATTAAACCAGAAGTCTTTTGTTTTTATTTTTTCACTTCATTTTCAAAATTTGTTTTCCACTTTGATGATGGAATTTAATTTTTATCATCTTTATATGCTTAATCCATTTTGTTGTATTATACAAATATTCAAAGATTGACATTTTTCTTTAAGGAATATTTAAACTATATCCATGAGATTTTGTTTTTTTCATTACAATATTATTTTTGTTAACCTTTTTTGTTTTTCCTATGATTTGTTATTTGATCCACTGTTAATTTGAAGAAAATGTCTTAAATCAATGTTTTTTGCTAATATTTAATTTATATGTTACCATATTCATTGTGCTATGGTCTATTTCAAAGGTTATAAATATTTCTCACTTTCAGAATTTATTTATGAATTCTTTTTATTCATGATCTTTTTTTTGCCCTACCACAAAGTTGTAATGTAATAATGAAAAATATATACTCTAAAATTCTCCTTCAATGATAATCACCAGTTACATTTATTATAACTTGAATTGCTAAAACACCCAATTTCATTCTATTCCTTCATATCACCTTTTCTAAAATAGAAGTTAATCACTAGGTCGTTTTGGGGTGATTTTCTGTTCATAGCTGTGGGTTAATTTTATGTTAGGCAATCACCCTCCCTACTCCAACTTCATTATTAGCTATCCCATCTCCTCCCCTATGTTATTGTCTATCATTCATTCAGTTCTTCTTAATGCACTATTATTGTCATTTTAATTCTCTTGCCTCTTCCCTTAATCCCAGTTTCTATATTTGAATGACTTTAGTCTATCATTCCTCAATTTGAATGTTGTTGTCTCATTTTTCCTACTAAGTTTGTATCTTACTTTCTTTGATGTCTTCTAGGCCAGTTCAAATTAAGATGGGATGGTAGTTGTATTTTTTTCACTTTGTAATTACTGGATTATTTTCTTACTCTTTCTTTTTGTGAAAATAGCTGATTTTCTCAAGAGAAAATTTTAGAAACCATTAATCTGTTAAATTTTCATGTTTTTCTCTGATGTAAGGTTATGCTCAATAAACATTATTACATTCTCTTAAGGAAGATTTTTATTGCTTTTCAGTATATCATATTCCAATTCTCCCTTTACTTTCACATTGATGGTAAGCAGTCTATTGTTCTTTGTTCATTATCAATCCATTTTTGGTCACTTAATATTTTTTTCTTTTATCTGGAGTGTTGGTAACTTAGCAATCAAATTGTTTGATAAATTAAAAATAAGATTCTTTTTGAATGCTAATATGGAATGTGTTTACCTATTATGTGCTCTTCAGTTACAATACTTGTAGATCTTACTACAATATTTTGTGACTAAGCCATTTTTAAAACTTTAAGTCTTTGCTTTTAGTTACTCTTAAACTATTTTCTTCCTCTGAACTTATATTTGGAGTGTCTCTAAGCTATGTTTTTAATTAATTGTTCTTTATAATATTATCTTATAGATATCCAGTTTCAGTTCCTTTTGGGGATTTTAGTCAAGGAAAAGATTTTATCCCCCTCCTATACTCCTGAATAGAGTAATTAGATCCTGTTCCAAACCTAATTTCTTTGGCATTTTCTACTTATGTGAATCTTCCTTAATAAATTAGGACTAAGAGTTTTAGCAGACTTTATTGTCCCTAATAAGAACTCTAGTATTTTGAATTCTCTGGAGAATTTTCAGTCATGAGACAGTAGGTTTCTAGTCCTTTAATGAATTATGATATCCTTGGCCAGATGCTATGATTAGTTTCAGATCTATTTATTAAACTCATGCTGCCTTGCCTGACAAGACCCCTCTTTTACTGCCCATGTATTTTAACTTTCTTTTTTTTTTGTGGCACTCCTACAATAAGTGAAGGAGTTTACTCTTTTTTTTTCTATTAATCAATTTATTGTTGTTTAAAGTTATACCTTTTTATATCTTTTCTAGAACTATAATCTGATTTGAAGAACAAATACCCTGGTTTTTCCTCACTTCAAGTGTCTCCTTCAATGTATTAGCTCCACCCATATTAACTTCCATGCCTGTTGTCATGAGAATATCACTTTGTTTTGTAAAGAATAAATTTTCCTTGGCACATAATTTGATAATTATAGGATATTATGAATATTCATAATCTTGACCAGAACCTTTATGGTTTCTATCATGTAAAACATTTGGAAACAAGTACCTTACTTAGTAGTCAAATCCAAAATTCTTTTTGTTCTATAGGATCAAGCTTGGTGATAGGGATTTCTATCCAAGAATTATAAATCTACTTTTGGAAGAAATATGAATGGTTGTATGTAAAGGTCGGGTCGTCTCTAAATTATCCTGCCATCTCAATTCAATCTCAGTCAGACTCACTCCAGGCGCTCAATGCTGCCTCTTTTATCCTCCCAGAGAATGGGTATATGAGAACTCAACAGAGCCTGGGGAAATACTTCAACCAATAAACTTGCTCCTCTTAAAGGTACAAACTTCTTTTACATGTAAACTCCTCCTCAGAAGTCCAAAGGTGTAAACTCCCCTTAAAAGCCCAAACCAAAGGTGTGAACTAGAGAATTGTTAAGTATCAACTTAGCACTTAGTAAGAACCTAACAGTTGTAGAACAGTGTATCCTCCCTTTAGCTCTTTAGGGAAATTTAGATGTCTTCTAGGGCATTCTCCTCATTTTATTGATAATGAATCAAGCCCAGAGAGGTTAGTTGTTTTGTTTTATTTTATTTTATTTTATTTTGTCGTCGTCGTCGTCGTCGTCGTCGTCGTCGTCGTTGTTGTTGTTCAAACTTATACAAAGAGTAAGCTACATTAGCTGTGTTTTTAAGCCAGTTGCTCTGACTTATACATTTTTTTCCTATTACAACATACTTCATCCCCCAAATCACCTTATTTTCACTTCTTCTTAAAGAGAATTTGAAGAAAAAGATAAAATTTCTCCTGCCAATCCTGTATCAGCTCTTTTCATTTGAAATAATATTTATATACACAAAGGATAAAATATGTACATGATTTGTCATAGCAAGAATCATTTGTGTCTGAAATCATTGGCCTACCTAATGAGAGTAGGATTTTTTAAGAGAAAGGAGGAGACATACTGAAGAATATATATCAGGACAGTTTAAATATGTATATATATATATATATATCCAACATCCAGACATTTATTCAATATTATGTGTCTCATATGCCATGTGACAGTCTTCATTTTCCAAGCTAAATTTCAAAGATTTCTATCCAATAGATCAGAAATTGGGTCAATGAACCTAGGAAAGTTCAGGGAGATCATCTGAACAATTTCCTCAAAATAAATTCAAAATAAATTGTCTTCTGGATGCTATAGGGTCATCGGAAGAGAATTTGGACATCATGTAATCTAAACCCTTAACAGTATAGATGAAGAACCTGAGACTTAAGGAGATAGCCATTTACCTACAATCACATAGATATCAAGAAGCAGAAACAGAATTCTAATTCAATTCATCAGATTTCAAATCTAGTGCTTTTGCTGCTGTATCATACTGCTCATTCTCTTTGGAAATCTTTCCAGAAATCTAAAGATGGAAAGGTGGTAGCAGGCAAAAAAGCAATAATGGAATTGTGGTTATAGTGGTAATAACATTAGTAATAATGAGATGATGATGATGATGATAATGAAGTGTGGGGAGAGGAAATTTTGTCACTTAGTCAAGGAAAATGTTTTTTTCTCACACTAGACATATCTAAAAAAAAAGTCTCCATCATATCTGTGTCAGCAAGTCAGTAGGATGTTTCACTATTAGTTCTCTGATATTAGACTTCTTAGACTTCTGTAACAGTGAGACATAGATTTCACAATGAAGTATATTTTGGATATGCCAGCATGGCAATAAATTTAGTTTTATTATGTATGGTAGTGATAAGATTTATACCCCCTCCAGTCTGCTAGGGGCAGAGGAAAGATGGAAAGGAGAGAAAATAGATTTTTTTTCATTGAACAAAAGTTTATACATGCATACCTTTGAGAAACAAAGTTCTTTGACTTTCTTGGCAAAAATGTGATTCTGAGAACTTGTTACTGTGAAATACTTTGAATCAGGACTGAGAAAATGGGATTTTATTTCCTTCCTCTTCATTGGATTTATTTTCCAGCTATTACCAGCTCTGTTACTAGATGATAATAGTGACCTATTGATACTTACTTTCTTCTCTGTATTTTATTTTCCATTTCTGTAAAGTGAGTGATTTAGACTATATATAGTTTAAAATCCCTTAAAATAATATAAGGTGACAAAATTTGTTCTCATACTATAGAAAAATCTATAAGAATAAAGGATTATGAGTTATACTTTTCATATAAAGGAATGACATTGTTTTTCTTTTTACATGTAGAATTTTCAAATGAACTATGTCATCTAGTTTTTGCCATGGTAATACAGATTCGATTTGAATAGACTTATCTTTGTATTAAGGTGTGGTGATAAGAGAAGATGGAGAGATATTAATATGAGTGAATACTTCAAGTTAGGCAATTTTAAGATGTTCTTAAACAATGGTTTACAGATCAGCTTGGAAGAACTTGACACTTTGTGTGGAGGAATGTGGGAAGTAAAATGAGAAAATTAACCTTATTCCAAGCAACATTCTTCTGGTAGTTCCTACAAAATTATCTTGGATAGGGGTTGATATCTAGTCAGAATAAGTAGTTAGAGTAAGGTAAATTATTTCTAAGTAGTAGAGAAAAAACAAAATAGGAATTGTACAGATGGTTTAAGGTAGGCTTCAGCTAGAATGATGTCTAGTGAGTGATGTGACTAACATGAGCAAAAAGAAGTGATGAGAAAAATGTGTGTGTCTGTGTGTGTGTGTGTGTAGTTTCTTTACCTTACCATTCTTAATTCCCTCCACTATCAATCCAAGTTTTCGCTTCTTATATTCTATAAATTTGTGCCTTTTTACTTTATGTTTCTTGATTTTTTGTTTATCCAGAATTTGGACTTTCTTAAAACATCTTTTTTTTTCCAGAATATAAAGCAAATAGGTCCTTTGGAATTTTAAAATTGATAGAGCTCTTTGAAATAATTTAAAATATATAATCAGATTTCCCTCTATTTTGATGTTTTGTTTAAATTTTAAATGAGAGTAGAATTTTAGTAACCATAGAGTAAAGTCAGGAAACTTCTCAAGCTCTCCCAGTTTCCCATGAAAACCATATGACACCAAGCCTCTGAACAGTCTTATGGAGTGAAATCATTTTCCATCAAGATAAACTGAAGAAACTTCAAGAAAGGTCAGTACCACTGGGATGAAAAAGGTGTTCAGCTCAGCTCAGATAGATTGTAGGAAACCCAGTGATAGGGTTTTAAACACAAAAAATCACCAACTAAGACCCTCAGTCCTGGCTCAGTAGAGGAGCAAATCATTGGGACAACTTCCAGTCCCAGCTCAGAAGGCAAACTCTGGCAATCCAGGCTGCACCTAAAAAGGTGGGAAAAGCTACCCCCTGCAAAAACTATGCTCCTATACTTAAAGTCAAGGCTCAGAGTTGCACAGGAAGTTTGGGGCAGTACTCCCTTTACCTGAGGAGCAGAGCTTAAATATAAAAGTAAAAAAAGAGGAAATACCAAAAGATAAGGAAAGAAAATGAGCAAGAAACAGAAAAGAACCTTGATCATAAAAAGCTTATTGGTGTTAGGGCAGACTAAAACACAACTCAGATGGGGACAGAATGTCCATGGAGAATTTCTTAGAAGTGCTCATAAAAGACACTAAAAAGCAAATAACAGAGGGAGAAGAAAAAATGAGAAAGGAAATGAAAGGTATGCATGAGAGAGTCAGCAGCTTGAAAAAAAAGAAAAAAAATTATCTGAAGAAAATTTCTTAAGCAGTAGAATTAACAAAATGGAAAAAGATATACAAAAACTAACTAAAGAAAATCACAATTAAAAACTAGAACTAGGCAAATGGAAACTAATGACTTTGTGAGATAGCAAGAATCAGTGAAACAAACTTAAAAAATGAAAAAAAATGGAAGAAAACCTGAAATGCCTCAATAAGAACAACCAACTTGGAAATTAGATCCAGAAGAGACAATTTAAATATTATTTTCCTACCTGAAGGCCATGACCAAAAATAGAGTCTAGATAGCATTCTTTAAGAGATCATTAAGGAAAACTTCCTCAATGTTTTAAAAACAGAAGGGGGGGGATACAGAGTGAAAGAATCTGTCTATCATCTTCAAAAAGAGATCCCACATGGAAAACCCCAAGACACATTTTTCAAAACTCCAGAACTATAAGACCAAGGAAAAAATACTGGGAGCTGCCAGCCAAAAACAACTCAAATATCAAGAGGCAATAGTCAAGATTACCCAGTATCTGGTATGAAAGGTCTGGAGTACCATATTCTAGAAGGCAAAGGTCCTAGGGTTGAAACTCATACTCACCATCATCTTTCAGAAACTTTCAATCATTTCTATAAAAAACAAACAAACAGAACTAAATAGAAAGTTTAATCTACAAACACAGATCTCAAGAAAAGCATAGAAAGATAAACAAGGGAAATATATCATGTAAAGATGGGAAAATAAAATCTGCAACTCTTGAGAATTGTACTGTCACTGAGGCATACAGAAGAGGGAATCACATGGGTGAGGTTGTGAATGAACTCTGATGTGATGACATCAAATAAAAAGATATTAAGGTATGGAAAAATATTTGTACTGGAAAAAAGAGGAAAGAGGAGATATAGAGGGACAACTAGTTTGCATGAAGAGGTGCAAATGATTTATTACAATCAAGGAAAAGAAGAGAGGGAGGAACAATTTCTGATGCTTGATTTTATCAGTTTTGGCTCTAAGAGGGAATACCTTAATCATTCAGTTGGATATAGATATTTAGCTAACTCTATAATGAAGTAAGAAGAGAAAGGAAAAAAAAACTAAAGGGAGGAACAGGATAAATGGGAAGATAGAAAAATTAGGGAAAAAGGTAATAGAAGAGTTGATAGAAGATAAAGTAGTGGGTGGAGTTGATTAAAGAAAAACACATGACTGAGGAGAGGGTGGAAAGAGACAACAAAAATATATATATATAAAGGAGAAAATCTGATGGAGGGAAATAGAGTTGGTGGTCATAACTGCTAATGTGAATGGGAATGGGATGAACTCTCCCATAAAATGGAAGAAAATAGCAGAGTGAATTAAAAACCAGAATCCTACAATATGTTGTTCACAAGAAACACATTTGACACAGAAAGGCACATATAGAGTACAGATAAAAGTATGGAACAGAATTTATTATGTTTTTGCTGAAGTAAAAAAAAAAAAAGCAGTTAGCAATTTTGATCTAAGATAGAGCAAAACTAACAATATATCTTGTTAAAAGAGATAAGAAAGGAAAGTACTTCTAGATAAAGAGTGCCATAAACAATGAAATAATAACAATACTAAATTTATATGTACAAAGTGGTAGAGCAGGAAAATTCCTAGAGAAGATTTTAAGCTAGCTAGAGGAAGGAATAGACAGCAAAACTATCCTCCACCTTCCCCTTTCAGAATCAGATTGAATCTAACCACAAAAGAAACAAGAAAGAAACTAGGGAGGTTAATAGGATCCTAGAAAATCTAGATATTATAAATCTCTACAGAAACTTTAATAGAGATGTAAAGGAATATGTCTTTTTCTCAGCACTACATGGCACCTAAAAAAATTGACCATATATTAGAGTATTAAAAACCTCATAATTAGTTGTAGAAAGGCTGAAATAATAAATGCTTCCTTTTCTGATCACAGTACAATAAAACATATTCAATAATGGACCAGTGAAAGATAGACTAAAACCAATTTGAATTAAATAATCTAATTCTATAGCATGAGTGGATCAAATAACAAATCACAGAAATTATCCATAATTTCATTCAAAATAATCACAATAATGAGATAATATACCAAAACCTATGGGATACAGCCATAGCTATTCTTAGGAGAAACTTTATTTCTATAAATAGTTGACTAATAAAATGGATTAAAAAAAGATTAACGAATTAGGCATGCAACTAAAAAAGCTAGAAAAAAAAAAACAAATTAAAAATCGCCAATTAAATACCAAATTAGAAATTGTAAAACTCAAAGGAGAGATTAATCAAATTGAAACTAAGAAAACTATTGAACTAATAAATAAAACCATGAGGTTTTTTGGAATAAAATAACAAAATAGATAAGCCATTGACTAATTTGATCAGAAAAAGGAAAGAAAAAAAAAAATCACCAGTATCAAAAATGAAAAGAGTGAACTTTAGCACCATTGAAAAGGAGATTAAAGCAATAATTAGGAGCTATTTTGCCCAACTAGGTGACAGCAAGTCTGACAATTTAATTGAAATAGATGAATATTTACAAAAAATATAAATTGCTCCATGTTAATAGAAGAGGAAATTAATTACTTAAATAGTCCCATTTTAGACAAAGAAATTAAACAAGATATTGATGAATTCCCTAAGAAAAAAGTCTGCAGGTCAGATTAATTCACAAATGAATTCTAATAAATATTTAAAGAAAAATTAATTCCAATACTATATAAATGTTTTAGAAAAATAGAGGAGTCCTGCCAAATTCCTTCCATGACACAAATATGGCACTGATACTTAAACCAGGAAGAGTCAAAACAGAGAAAGAAAATTACAGACCCATCTCTCAAATTAATATTGATGAAAAAACTTATATAAAATATTAATGAAGAGATTACAGCAACTAAGCAGAATAACACACTATGAACAAATGG
Organism: Sminthopsis crassicaudata; assembly: GCF_048593235.1. Classification (NCBI taxonomy): domain Eukaryota; kingdom Metazoa; phylum Chordata; class Mammalia; order Dasyuromorphia; family Dasyuridae; genus Sminthopsis; species Sminthopsis crassicaudata. Next base: position 245,844,707 of record NC_133619.1, read on the forward strand.
AATTTATACTAGGAATGTAGGCCTGATTCAATATCAGGAAAACTGTTATTACAATTGATGATATCAATTACAAAACCAACCAAAATCATACGGTTATCTCAATAGATGTAGAAAAAGATTTTGAAAAAAATATGGCACCCTTTATTATTACAAGCATTGGAGAGCAATGAAATAAAGAAAGCTTTCCTCAAAATAATAATCATTATCTAAAACCAACAGCAAGCATTATTTTTTTATTAATTTTATAATTATAACATTTTTTGGACAACACATATGCATAGGTAATATTTTACAACATTATCCCTTGTACTCCCTTCTGTTCTGAATTTTCCCCTCTTTCCCTCCACTCCCTCCCCTAGATGGCAGGCATTCCCATACATATTAAATATGTTATAGTCTATCCTAGGTACAATATATATGTGCAGTACCAAATTTTGTTGCTGTTGTTGCAAAGGAAGAATTGGATTCAGAAGGTAAAAATAACCTGGGGAGAAAACCATAAAATGCTAACAATTTACACTCATTTCCCAGTGTTCCTTCTCTGGGTGTAGCTGATTCTGTCCAACATTGATCAATTGGAATTGGATTAGCTCTTCTCTATGTTGAAGATATCCACTTCTATCAGAATACATCCTCATATAGTATTGTTGTTGAAGTGTATAATGATCTCCTAGTTCTGCTCATTTCACTCAGCATCAGTTGATGTAAGTCTCTTCAAGCCTCTCTGTATTCATCCTGCTAGTCATTTCTTACAGAGCAATAATATTCCATAACATTCATATGCCATAATTTACCCAACCATTTTCTAATTGATGGGCATCTATTCATTTTCCAGTTTCTAGCCACTACAAAAAGGGCTGCCACAAACATTTTGGCACATACAGGTCCATTTCCCTTCTTTAGTATTTCCTTGGGATATAAGCCCAGTAGTAGCACTGCTGGATCAAAGAGTATGCACAGTTTGATAACTTTTGGGGCATAATTCCAGATTGCTCTCCAGAATGGTTGAATTCTTTCACAATTCCACCAACAATGCATTAGTGTCCCAGTTTTCCCACATCCCCTCCAACATTCATCATTATTTGTTCCTGTCATCTTAGCCAATCTGACAGGTGTGTAGTGGTATCTCAGAGTTGTCTTAATTTGCATTTCACTGATCAATAGTGATTTGGAACATTCTTTCATATGAGTGGCAATAGTTTCAATTTTTTTTTCCTTTTTCTGAGGCTGGGGTTAAGTGAATTGCCCAAAGTCACACAGCTAGGCAGTGTTAAGTGTCTGAGACCAGATTTGAACTCGGGTCCTCCTGAATTCATAGCTGGTGATCTATCTACTGTGCCAACTAGCTGCCCCCTAATAGTTTCAATTTCATCATCTAAAAATTGTCTGTTCATATCCTTTGACCATTTATCAAAATAGCAAGCATTATTTGTAATGGAGAAAAGTTGAACACATTCCCAAAAATATTAGGAGTGAGACAAAGATTCCCTTTATCACCATTATTATTCAACATTGTACTAGAAATATTGGTTTCAGCAATAAGAAAGTAAAGGAATTAGAATAGGCCATGACGAAATAAAACTATCACTCTTTGCAGACGATAAGATGACATAGAGAATTCTAGAAAATTATCCAGAAACCTATTGAAAACAATTCATAGCTTAAGCAAAGTTGTAGGATATAAAATCAACCAACACAAATCATCAGCATTTCTATGCATTAATGACAAAGCCCATAAGCAATAGAGAAAATACATTTAACATTACTAGACAAAATAAAATATTTGAGGTCCACCTGATAGATAAACCCAAGCACTATATAAACACAATTACAAAACACCTTCTCATACAAATAAAGTCAGATCTAAACAATTGGAAAAAGTATCAATTGTTTATGGCTAGGCTGAGCTAATAAAATAAAAATGATGAGTCTGCCTAAATTGGTCTACCTGGCTATTGCCATACCAGTGAAACTACCAAAACAGTATTTTATAGAATTAGAAAAAAAATAATAAAAAATTCATTTGGAAAAACAAAAGATCAAGAATATGAAGAGAATGAAAAAAAATAAATACAAAGGGTGGTGGCTTAGCAGTACCAAACCTTGAACTATATTATAAAGTTGCATTCTTAGAAACCATTTGTTATTGGCTAAAAAATAGAGTTGTAGATCAGTGAATTAGATTAGATATACATGACACAATAATAGCTTCTGGAATAAGAACTCACTATTTGAAGAACATTGCTGGGAAAACTGGAAAATAATATGTCAGAAACTTGATATACACCTACATCTCATATCCCATGCCAAAATAAAGTCAAAATGGTTATATGATTTGGACATAAAGCATGATATTATAAAAAAAAGTTAGGAGAACAAGGGATAATGTTCCTATGAGGTCTTTGGAGAAGGGAGGAATTTGTGAACAAAGAAGAACTAAAGAACATTATGAAAGGAAAATTGGATAACTTAGATGACATTATTTTTTTTTTTTCACAAACAAAACCAACAGAAACAAGATTAAAAGAGTGGAGTAAAGCTGGGGGAAAATCTTTACAGCTGCATTGTTGGCAGACTTGTGAAATGAGCCAATAATTCTGGAGAATAAACTGAAACTATGCCCAAAGGGCTATAAAACTATGCATATCCTTTGACCCAGATGTGCCATTACTGGGTCTGTATCCCAAGGAAAGCATAATGGAGGAAAAGGATCCACATGTGCAGAAATATTTGTAGCAGCTCTTTTTGTGGTATCAAAGAAATAGAAAATGAGTAGATACCCATCAATTTTGGAATGGCTGAAGAAGAATTGATATATGAAGGCAATGAAATATGCTTGTTCTATAAAAAATGATGAACAAGCTGATTTTAGAAATGCCTGGAAAGATTTAACATGAACTGATTCTGAGCAACACAAATGGAATCAAGAATACATTATACACAATAACAATAAGGATATGTGGTAATCAACTGTGAAAGACTTGGTTGTTCTCAGTGGTTCAGTGATTCAAAGCAGTTCCAATAGATTTTGGACAAAAAAGTGTCGTCTGCCTCTAGAAAAAGACATAAGGAGACTGAATGTAAATCAACACATTCTATGGCCACTTCTTTTTTTTCTGTTTTTAATCTCTACCATTATTTTTCCCTTTTGTTCTGATTTTTCTCTCCCCACGTGATTCATTAAGCAGAGTAAGTTAAAAATAAAATTTAAAAAGGAAATAAAAACATTAAAAATGAAATATATCTTTATATTTATTTGGAAAATGTTGTTGAAAGAATTCTGGGGAAATGTAGAATACAGATTGACTATAAGCTACATTGGAATGGCAACATTTTATTTAAAATATTAATAACTAATTTAATGTAACTGTTTTAAACTTTCCAAAGCACTCTGCAAATATTATCTCATTTTAGCTTATTAAACTTTCTAATTTCTATCCCTATAGCTATTCTTTTCTTTCTCCACTGGCTGTTACAAAACCATAATGTGTGTATATAAATGGAAATATTCATCACAAACAATTATAAGAATATGGGATACAATATAAATAAACAAACACACACATTAGAAACTTACAGATCTTAGCATGTCATTGTTATGTTAAAAATACTGTCTCCTAATTGCCTTTAAAATAAAATAAAATATAAATTCTTAGTCTTCTATTTAAGTTTCTTCAAGATCTTGTTCAAACTACCTTTCTAGCCTTGATTTATTCAAATCTCCATCATGGAGCTCTTCATGCCAGCCATGAATTGCTCTTTGAACTCCAATCTGGTTGATCACATCTTCTGTTCTAGGATTGTAATCAAGTCAATTCTAATGGATGTGAACACTTTTCCTTCATCTTCTATCTCACTGTTCCTGTCACTTTATCTTTTTCTCTGTCTCTGTCTCTCTGTGTATGTCTTCATCTCTGTCTTTCTATCTCTATCTTTTTCTATCTTTCTATCTCTCTGTCACTATGTTTCTGTGTCTGTTTCTGCAACAGTCTCTCTCTGCTTCTATTCGTTATTGTGTCTTTGTCTCTGTCTCTATCTGTCTCTGTCTCTCTGTCTGAATCTATCTTCTACCTTCTCTCCTTCTCCATCCCCTTTCCCTTCTGATTCTAGGAAGCAAAACCTCCATAAATCATTATCTATTATCTATAACTAAATATGGTAGCTCCTTCCTCAAATTTTCCTTTGCCTTTTGTTTAAACTTTTCACCTTTGGTCTGGAAGTAGAGCAGTAAAAATAACATGGGTTCCCTAGTCAAAACTTGGCTTCAAATCCTCAGAACTCATATCCTTCTAACTCTGGGCTAGTACATCAGACCCAGAAGAATGGGAAATTCTCAATCATGAAATTCTGAAGACATAAAAGGAAAAGATCTTCATTAGTGAGGGAAAACAGGTAATCAGCTGAAGATACTCATGTGGATGCACAGGGAATTCAGCAACAATAGATGTACATATGTAAACAATATAATGAAAATCAGGAAAAATAACAGGATGAATATGACAATCTGGCTTGGTTCTGCAAGAATAAATTGTCAGGAGCACTAAAGCTCATAATGCAATGAGGCTGGTTAGGAGGTTTAAGGCTAACAAAAATAACTTTCTTTTGTTTTATTTTAAACAATTATAGCTAAAAAGAAGTTACAAGAAATGAAGTAGGTGAAATAGATGAATGAACTGGATGGGATGATGATCAATGAAAATGGTTAGAAGAGTTATTCAATTTTCACTTTGTTCTTGGCTTTCATTTAGTAATTGCTATGTAAATCACTGCAAAGGACAGAATTAAAAAATGGCTAACCCATATAGTTGATACTTAAGCAAGGAGGTAGCAGTTGACTACTTAAAATGCTCTTGGTGATTTTACATCTTCTGTCCCAGAATTTCACTATTGGCTTCTATAATCACATTGAACATTGTTTTCAGTTATTTTCTGATTTGCCACTATCATGAAGGAGGCCTTATAATGGAAAATGGATTCCTTAATGTTGATGAAGCACTCTTGTTTTAAGATGACATTACGCTGATTGCCTTACAACCTAGAATACAACAAGGCTTTCTCATTCAGATCAGGGAACATTCAAAAGAGATTATGGGGAAGTGCCTTAACCTTTGTTTGTCTCAGTTTTTTTAATCTTCAAAGTGGATGTAATAATAGCCCTTACCTCTCAAGATTGTTGTGAAGATCAAATGAATTAATAGCTGTAAAGTGCTTAACATGGTACCTAGCATATAGTGAGCACTATATAAATTTTAGCTGTTACTATTATTATTGTTATTATTATCAATTACTTATCTAAAGACATGAATGGCATTCTTATAAAAGATAATACAAATGATACAAAGATAACAGAGAAAACTAACACAATGGATAATTGAATCAGGATCCAAAACGTTTTTGATGGGTGAGTGAATTGTGCAAAATTGAATAAAAAGTTCAATAGGATAACTATAAAGCCATTGGTGGGGGGGTTCAAAAATCAATTTCTACAATATGGGGTAAGCATGGTCAGGGAATTGACTTAAAAAGGTCTGAGTATTTTAATGTATTGCAAATACATCATATCAGCACCATGACATCCCTGTAAAAGAGTGGATACAATCTTTTATAGTTTTCATAGACAATCTTTTTAAAAATAATCTTTTGGAGTAGGATAGTAATAATCCTTCTATACCCTGCCTTAATCATATCACATCTTCATGATAATAAATCTTAGGCATCTTATTTTAAAAAATACTGAAAAAAACTAGACAGTTTTCAGAGGTGGACAAACAAAAAAGTAAAGGATTCCAGTTGTATGAATATTGACTGAAAGATCTGAAGTATTTATCACAGAGAAGTGAAGACTGATTAGATGTCTTCAGAGTATGGATTATCACTAGTTATCTATGTATTTTGGGGAGTAGATTGCTTTTTGGGGGCTTGGATTGGACTAATTCATTACTGAAGTCTTTTCAAACTCTAATATTTTATTAAATGAATTTAATGAAATTTATATTTTACAGGTAATGAAAGTTGTATGACAAGGTAGGTAGAGGACTAACCTCAGAATCAAGATCTGTTTTCAAGTCCTGCCTTTAATACATACTGTTTGTGTGACCTTGGAAATTAGTCAACCTTTCAGTGCCTTACGCAATTCCATAAAATTGACAGTAGATGAACATTAACTGAACAATCTTGGCAGAGCAAGTTTTAAAAGTAGTTCTAAAATAGCAACATCAAAATACAAAATATCACAATCATATAATTTCTCTTCTATGTGTTTTCTTTATTTGTAAGGGCCTCAAATAGAGACTTCTCTTCCCCCCCCCTCTCTCTCTGTCTCTGTCTCTGTCTCTGTCTCTGTCTCTCTGTCTCTTTCTCTCTTTCTCTCTCTGTCTGTCTTTATCTGTCTGTCTCTCATAAAAATGAGAGGATCAGCATGTGTTTAGTTGCTGAAAGCTATTTTGTAATTTGTACTCTTTCAGCCTTTGGGGGGGAAAATCAATCACAATATTACATTTTTAAGATGAGATTTTCTGTTTCCTTTTGTGAGTTCAGATATTGATCTGCTCATGTGAAGTCTGTGTTAAGAATATTTGTTATACAAGAAGGTGGTGAATTCTGGCATGCTGCAGTTTTCAATCTTAATTGAAAAGCAGTTTCTGTTTTCACTACTTGAATGGGTATAAAAGTTTCCTTTAAAAAGATTATACCTTTGTAATAATTACCCAAGCAATATGATTTTAAGATGTAATATAAAATGTAATTTTGATTTTTTAAAGAAGTGATTTAGATAGAACATAATTTTATGCTCTGTAAGTTAGCCTTGTAAGTAGAGAAAATAACCTATGAGCCTACAAACATCTTCATCAGTTCATTAACAATGGAAATAGTTTAAACAGGTAAATACACATTCTTAGGATAAACCTAATGAAGAGTGCAATGTTGTATATGCCTTTGGGATTACTATCAGCAAATAGTCTTGGAAGAAAAATTCCATGGTTTAGTAGATAAAACAGTGATTTCCCCCTAAGCCATCCACCACCTAGATATAGTTAGACCAAGAATATTTTCTTTGCTTTTGGAAATAGTGATAAAATAGCCTAATTAATTGGAGACTTAGAGGAAACTTGGGAGGGCAAATGCCACAGGGAAGCAGTGTGTTTTGGCTTAGTATTACAAGTAATTTCCTACTTGGAGCTTGCAAAAATGGAACAAACTATTTTATAGAATAGTGAGTTCCTCAGCACTATATATCTTCTGTGGAGATATACATATATCTCCACAACAAGTGGATTGCTTATTTGCCATCTTAATTTGTGATAGAATTAAAAGAGGAGTACTGGATTTGGAATGAGAATCCCTGGATTTAACTCTGTTGGAGTGCAACTTGGATACCACACTGAATAGTGTACTAGACCTAGAATCAGGAGGACCTGAATCCAAATCTAGCCTCAGACACTTAGTAACTTTGTGACCTTGGGCAAATCTATTAACTTTGCCTCCCCTCCCCAAAAAAAATCCTCTTTGCTCTGCTACTTTCTACTACTTTTGTGGCTTTGGATAGTTAATTTCCCCTCTTTTGGCATTAGTTTTCTCCTTTATAAAATACCCTTCCTAAACAGCATGGTTACTATTAGGATCAAATAAGATACTATACAAAACATAGTATGTAGTGTAAATGGCAGTAAATATTGTCATAGATATTTCAGTACTGATTCATACTTAATGTATCCTGTGAAATAGATTCCTTCAAGATGCTCTCAAATGCTATAATTCTATTAGACTTATCTATAAGGTTGTTAAAATTTATTCAATTTGGTGATCCTATGGACCGTTAGCATTGGACTCAGCATTTGGAAATTTATATATTTCATTATTAAGATGTTTGCTAAATATAACATTCATTGTGCTTATTTTCCTGGCTCTGTTCTGTTCTGTTCTCTGTTCTGATCCATCCTACACACAGCTGCCAGGGTAATCTTTTTTGTTTTTGTTTTTTATATTTTTAAATTTTGTTTACTTATTTTTAGCATTCTTTTTCAATTTTGAGTTCCAAATTCTCTCTCTCTTTTCTACCAATACCTTTGTGTACTAAGATAGCAAGCAAAATTATATCAGTTTATACATGTGAAATCCTGCAAACCATTTCCATATTAGCCATATTTTTTTTAAAAGAGCAGGGAAAAAAAGGGAGAAAATTCTACTTCAATTTATAGTTAATTAATGTTCTCTCTGGAGGTAATTAACATTCTAGATTTTTCTTGGATCATTGTATTGATCAGAATAGCCAAGACTTTCACAATCGGTCCGCATTACAGCACTGTTGTTACTATGCACAGTGATCTCCTGTTTCTTCTCACTTCAACTTGCTTCACTTCTTTGCCATGTTTTTGTTTGTTTGTTTGTTTGTTTATTTGTTATTTTGGAAACCATCCAGCTCATCATTTCCCAACAGTACATTTTCCCATCACAATCATATGCCACAACTTGTTCAGACATGCTGTAATTGATAAGCACCTCCATCATTTTCCAATTTTTTGCTTCCACAAAAAAAGCTGCTATGAATATGTTTGGCTAAATTTAGGTCCTCTTTTCTTTTCTTTGATCTTCTTGGGATACAGACCTAGTAATGGCATTGCTGAGTCAAAGTACACACCATTTTATAGCTCTTTGGGCCTAATTCCAAATTGTTTTCCAGAGTGGTTGGACAAGTTCACTATTCTACTGACAGTTCATTAGTATATTTATCTCCCCTTGTTCTGGGATCCACCATTTGTCATTCCTGATAGGTGTGAGGTGGTACTGCAGAGTTATTTTAGTTTTCTTTTTTCTAATAAATAATGATTTAGAGCATTTTATATGATTAGAGGTAGCTTTGATTTCTTCTTATAAAAACCACCTGTTTCAGTGTATGTTTGAGAAATTAGACCTTTATTGAGAAATTTGCTATGAAAATTTTTGATGTTACCTCATTTTCTATAGTATCTTTTAGCAAAATGTCATTTCCCTGATTTTCTTTGTTAATTGGGTTTATTTTTGTTTTTGCTTTGTCTGAGATGATGATGCCTTTTTTAGTTTAGCTGAAGTATAACAAATTCTGTTCTACACTTTATTTTAATCCCATGTGTGCTTTCTATTTCAAGAGTATCTCTTATAGACAACACATTGATAGATTCTAGTTTCTAATTCATTGTGCTACTTCCATTTTATGATTGAGCTCATTAAATGAATTCATATTCACAGTTTTATAAATATGTGAAATAGATTGGTCTATTTTGCTTCTAATCATTGCCTCCCCTAACCTGTCTTCCTTTTTATCATAACTTTCTTTTACCTCCTTCATAAGTGAGGTTCAAGCATTGTCTGCTACACACACCCCATCTACTCTTTCCTCCTGTAAAAGTTCTTCATGGGATAATCTTTTGTTAACAGGATTTTACTTATGCCATATTTTCTGCTCAACAATCTAGAGTGCCTTCATATTGTATCACTTATCACAATAAAACTCCCTGGCCTAGCAATCAAGGTCTTCTTCTAATTGGTTTTCTGTTCTTAATGGACTTCTTCCATTCCAATTCTTTTATTTTTTTCCATGTGGCTCCAAAATTTTTAATATTTTCTTTCCAAAGCTGATTTAATTCTTTGGCTTTACTATTTCTCTGATGTTAAACTCTTCTCATCCCCCAATCTGTGTCCTTCATTTTGGAGAATTCTCCCCAACTTACTATTTAGTCTTAATCCTTTCTTTTGCATCTATATGTTTCCCTGAATTATTTTATATTTTATGTGCTTGTGTTTTGCTTAATGTTTATTCTGCATTACTTTTTATGCATGTTTTCTCCTTTGAGCCAGATTACAAAAATCTTATCCTTACTAATATCCCAATGACATATTATCAGTAATCAACTAATACATACAGTGACATGGAGATGAAAGTCTAACCGATTCTTATTATTAACTTGTAATCAATGGGTGACTGGAGATTGATTTTTACTAGATTCTCAGGTAGATACATCTTTGGAAGTGATGTCTTCCATGAGCCTAATAAGCATCATAGATGTAGAGATACAAAAAGGACCTCAAAAACTATTTAGTCCAACCTTTTCTTTATACAGATAAAGAAACTGTTCCAGGAAGCCTTTTCTGAAGATGCCACCTCATTCCCTTCTTTGCTTCATGTTCTATCTATATTCGGAATTAATTTTTAAACATACTTCATGCATTTTTCTTAGCTTTGTGGCTGATTCATATATATATAATGTATCTCCCAATTACAATGTAAATTCTACAAGAGATAAGATCTTATCTTTTGCATCTTAAATATAAATAAATACAGTGTACTGTATTTAGAATCGAACCTTCGAGAGTACTTATTAAATGAATGAATGAATAAGAAGTAGCATATTGTGTAATATCATAAATACATATAAGAATATCAGTTTCCTTGCTAGTATTTTCTATCATATTGAAAATCCTCATAATAATTAATTTCTCACGAAGACATCTTATCTTTTGTTAAAATTGTATTTCTACTTGAAGAATTCATATATTTTTGTAATATCTGAACTGCTTCTTTTCATGAAGTTGATTTTGCCTTGGGGGGCACTGCTCTGCTTCTCACTATATCTTTTTGGGATCTAATTTGACATTTTGTAAAGGTAAAGCTTCACTTCTGTGTAACTCAAGTAGAGTGAATGAAAGGGAGGTGTGCTACCTATTTGCTTAGAAACAGCATTTGGTTAAAATTCAATCAAAATATATTGTTCAAATGAGATTCCTTATTTGACATATATTTCTCACTTATTGGTGAATCCAACTAACTTTATTTCCTACTCATGAAAAATGCTTCTACAAGTGTTTATATTCCTGTTTCTCAACTGATAGATGTTTTCATTTTGGTAGAGATTGTTCCTTTCCTCCTTTGGCTACTAGAAATATTTTCTTCTTCAAGCATTAGGACAATACAAACCAAATGCATGGGTGCTGTGTGGGAGGATTTATATATTCCCTTTTGTAGCTCTATTATGGATTTAGAAATGAATCCAAATTCAGCAATTATGTCACTATTGTAGATGTAGAATATAACTAACTAAAAATAAATATTTTGAGTGTTTTTGTTGTGTGTTGGATCAGATTTGCTACATCAACTCTCTTTCTCTAGTTCTGGATATTAACATTTAACAGATGAAGTTTCTGACAACTGAAAATAGGAGAAAATAAACATGACTCTCCTCTCCTGAGCTGGAAACACATGGTGTAACATAGTTGATCACAGTTGAAGGAGAATATGGCCTCTTGAATATTATTCATCTCATGTTCTGACTCTCTTCTTCTTCCAGTGTATTGTATCCCTTATTCTCTCATGTCTTTTATTGCCTGTTCTGTTTCTTTCCTTTTTTATGTTCTCTGTTTTCTCCTTTCTGCCCAATTTTTGTAGGTTCTCTTCCACTGTTTCTGCATAGTGTTGCCTTGTCATTCTTTTGCTTGTATCCAGGATGCAGGTAGCAATGAAACTTGTTAGAATTATGATTCTTGGCGGGTTGTCAGACTGAGACTGTTTAGATGCTAATAAATTTCATTCTGTTATTCAGATTCAGAATACAAAATAAAGCAAAGCATGTGCTATAAACATATAGGCACATTTCTTCTTCCTAGAGGAGATACACCAAAAGCTTTCCCTAAATTGTACTTCAGTGAAATCTTTGTGGAAATATTTTAGGGCTTGTTTGTGGTATAATTTTTCTTCCCCCCCAACCTCCTCTCACCCACCCTGAGCCTTGTTCCTAGTGTGAAATAATAGCCAGTAGTATTAGTCATGACTGTCCATCTGTCTATTCCTTTTCCCTCCTGTGATGGAAATGGTTGGCAATTATCTGGAAGTCATAGAGACTAACTTTGCAGCTTTGCTGCTGCCTAAACTGTATATTGCAGGTGGGCTATTTATTAGACACTCTGATTCTGCAAAGAGGCTTGACTTGCTTTCTTTATGGGTTTACTTGTTCAGATATAGAAGGATACAGTTCACTTCATAGTGTAAACTGAAGTGAGCCAAAAGGGGGAAAAAATGATCACTATGTCCTACTATTAGATTAAGCCTGATTGTCTCCCACCCATGGTTTGCATAACTGGACCCAGTGAAATCCATGGAGGAAGTTTTTTTTTTTTTTTTTAGGTTTAGCTTGAGTAAAGAGAAAAAAAAATTCAATCTTCCCTTTTCCCTGAAAGCAGAATGGGCCATCTTTTCTTACCACTTGCTTTCTCAATTTTAAGAGTACAGTGATTCAGGCTGATGTACTGTGGGATATTTCCTTAGAAGCATAGCAATACCTTATAAATGGCTTTATTTCACTTTCCTACATGCCTTTAAGATAAGGAGATTGAAGCTAGAGGCCCAAGTGAATGTGTGTGTCTGCATGTGTATATACATACATAAAAGTATTTTGTGTATATATGTACATATGCACACACACATATGTATTTTTTTTAAAAAAGGTTTTCTCTTCTCACTACAAAGTACACCTTCCTTAAATCTCAAAAGAGAATGGAATCAACTCCATCACTGATAAAATAGATCCCTAGATACTGTTAGTTTTCAAGCAAGGTAAGTTTTTGATTTGGAGGCATTTTCTCTCTACTCATGGATTAAATAATTAAATCTAAAAACGTGTACTGCCCTAGCATTTTCCACTCAAGTTAACTACATTTTTTATTACCATAGCAGTCTGATGAAGACTGAGTGGGGATTTAATATAAATTGATATATAAGTGTATTCAATGCCACAAAATTGTTTATATCACCTTTTATAAAACTTGGGATTTCATTTCATCTTTTATATCATTAAAATAAAAAGAAAAATTACATTCCATTTTCCTTTCTCATTAAAGTGAGTGAAGCATGGCCAATTAAAACAACATGAATGTTATAGGTGTGGCTCTATAACCAGTGCTTTCTTAGTTGAGGTTCCATGTTGGAACAAAATGAGGTCCTCACAGATCACTGGAGAAGTTTAACAAAGGAGAAGTTTTATTATCCCCTAAGAAAGCAGACAGATCCAGTGGCTGATTCCATTTGGAAATGAGAAAGGTGAAATCAATCATCCGAGTATAGTGACTTGCATGTTCTCTGGTCCCAAACAAGTGTGAGAGGCAGGAACTTCCATGGTTGCTACATTTTATGTTCATAGATGAGGAAGCTACTTCAGGGAAACTGGGGGCAATCAGGGTGCATGAAGGGAGGAAGTTGTGTGAAGATCAGGGAAGCTGCATCAGGAAACCCCTGATTCTACAAGAGTGAGATTTCTCACTAAGATGGGTGAATAGCCAAAGCTATCTGTCTAGATCCATTTAGCAGAAAAAGTCCTTCAAATACCTCAATCTCCCTAATATCTCAATCTCCCTTGTTAGAAGTCTATAGATTCTGCCGTTAGAATCTCAAGAATCATAATGATTGAGCTCTCCCAATGCATGCTATATGACTATAGCATTATTCAGCAGACAGCTGATGGTTGGATTTTTTAGACTGATGCTGGATTAAATAAAGGGAAAACTGTGAAAATAATGCATAGTGCTAAATCTCATCCTGCAGTAACCTTTCCTAAATTACAGCTGATGTGAAACAAACATATGTGTGATGCAAGAGTGTGTGCATGAGAGAGGCAAAGAGAGGGGAGAGAGAGAAGGGGAGGGAGGGAAAAAGAGGAAGAGGAAGAAGGAGAGAGAGGGAGAGGGAGAGGAAGAGAGAAAGAATGAGAGAAAGTACAATACAGATCTTCAGAATCCTCCCTCTGCATTTTCTGTCTGAGAGATTAGGAAACAAATCAATTTTGAATTTGGTAAATTTAAAATATGTGTATGGATTTCTCATCCACTCCTTAGGGAAGCATTGGTGCTGGAGGCCATTTGAGTTACAATTCCATTCAAGCATGTAAGAATATACACTCTTTCCTACAGGGTTAGGGTGAGGAAAAGGATGCTTACTGTGACTTGAATGAATTCTTGGAGACATAAAGTGCCCTTTGCTGCAGAGTATTCTTGATGTAATTAGCTATTTAATTTCTTTTTGAAATATTTTTATCTGAAGGTATTCTTCCATTTCATTTAAGTTATCAAATTTATTGGCATAAAGTTGAGCAAGTAGCTCCTAACTATTGTTCTAATTTCCTCTTCATTAGTGGTGAGTTCTCCCTTTTCATTTTCAAGACTAACAATTTGCTTTTTATCTTTCCTTTTTTAATCAGATTTACTAAGGGTTTGTCTATTTTGTAAGTTTTTTCATTGAACCAACTCTTAGTTTTATTAATTAATTCCATAGTTTTTTTTTTTTGTTTTTTTTTTTTTTACTTTCAATTTTATTAATCTCACCTTTTATTTTTAGAATTTCAAGTTTTGTGTTTGTCTGGGGGTTTTTAATTTGTTCCTTTTCTAGCAATTTTAGTTGTAAGCCCAATTCGTTGACCCTCTCTTTCTCTGTTTTATGCAAGTAGGCCTCTAGAGATATAAAACTTCTGCTTATTACTGCTTTGGCTGTATCCCACACATTTTGGTATGATGTCTCATTATTGTCATTTTCTTGGGTGAAGTTATTAATTATGTCTATGATTTGCTGTTTTACCGAATCATTCTTTAGTATGAAATTATTTTGTTTCCAATTATTTTTTGGTCTATTTTCCCCTGGCTTTTTATTAAATGTAATTTTCATTGCATTGTGGTCTGAAAAAGATGCATTTACTATTTCTGCCTTACTGCATTTGATTCTGAGGTTTTTATGTCCTAGCATATGATCAATTTTTGTATAGGTTCCATGAACTGCTGAGAAGAAAGTATACTCCTTTCTATCTCCATTTAGCTTTTGCCAAAGATCTATCATATCAAACTTTTGTAGTATTCTATTTACCTTTTTGACTTCTTTCTTATTTATTTTGTGGTTTGATTTATCTAATTCTGAGAGTGCAAGGTTGAGATTTCCCACTATTATAAAAAAAAAGAAATATTTTTATCTGAAGACAACATATTTGATACACACACACACACACACACACACACACACACACACACACACACACATATATATATAATAGATGTATATATGGAGATGGAAAAGAAAAACTACCTTAATATCATAGAACTTGATAATGTCTTTCATAATAATAATATTAGATTCTCAACTACTAGTAGGTAAGTTATTTTTTTAAAATATCTATTTCATAAGCAGGTCATCTGCCACATTGAAAGTTTCAAGGACTTGAATAAACTCATGAAGATTATAAATAAGTGGTAAAGGAATAGAGGTAGGACCATGGTATTTAATCTTTTTTATTTAGCCTTCTTTCCATTCCACCATAGAAGTTTAACACTGCTCCAAGATCTATGGAGCACCCTCCATTTTTTTCTTAATCTTATGATTTTATGTTGCTTAATATATTAACAATGGAATAAATGTCAAAAATGTAGTTTAAGAGAAATGAGTCAGATAATATTATTTTATAGTACAGTTTCCTTTCAGTTGTCATGAAAACATTTCCTAAAACATTAGTAAAAGTGCTTCAGTCACATTTCCTCATAGTAATCTTGTTTTGGGAATACACATCCCTGAAGGTTTTTAGCTTCTAAGAATAGAAATCAATCTATTCTGTAATCTTTAAAAAAATAAATTTAATTACCTATTATTACCTTTCTTCTTCCAATAGATTCACTTGGTTTTTCTGCTTTTTGAGATTAGGATATATTTTATCCTGTTGCTATTTGTGCTGCCTACTGTGAACCATATTGTAGAAGAAAGTCTGAGAGGAAAAAAAATTCTCAATTGTATGAGTTAGATTTTTTTTAGAATATCAGGAATCATCTCTTTCAAATCATAGAGTGTTTATTACTTCTTGAACTAACTTTCGCTGGTGGTATTCAGATCCAGAATTCCCTATGAAACATTTCCTATTCTGCCCAACTGCTAGTGACTTTCTCCCCCAAATTATTATTGCTTTTTACTATTTACCATTAATATTAGTCCATATATGTTTATACACATACATACTATTTTCTTTAATTCTTTAAAGTCCTGAGACTTTGGAGTCTCAGGTATTTTCATTTTTGCTTTAGTAATCCCATGATATAACATAGTTCCTGGCACACAATAGGTACTTAATAGATATATGTTGATTGATTTTTCTCTGTTGAATATAGGATGTGGTGGGAGGGATTGCAGTATTCAACAGGTTGATCTAAAATGTGCATACCTAAGTCCTTTGATTTCCCTAAGTAACCCAAGGAGTCTAGAATTTTTTTTTCCCCTTTTGGCCAACTAATAGTGACATAATTTGAATAATTAATTTTATATACGTTATTTCATGTGTTCATCTTAAAAGCACTGCAAAATAAGTTTAATAAATAGTATTATCCCCATATTATGGCTGAGAAATCAGGTTGAAACAAGTGATTCATAAGTAGTCAAGGTTATTTTTCACTATGATGAATTTAGGTTAAATCTAATACTTCCTCTAGAAGGATCTGGACATCCATAAACTTTGGAGATTTGAAGGATTTTTATGGCTCATCTCTTAAGGCAAATAAATGTCCCACAATTTGGGTTGGGATGGAACTAAAAGGAAAATCTAGAAAAGGGAAGTGGAGAGTATATAGACCTAAAAAGGATACATGAAAGCTTCCTTAGGCTTTATTGAGACATAGCCAGTTCTATTCCTTCCATGGATTGTTAGCATAATAAGTGACACATAGTTTGTTGATTATTAGATTATAGAAGGCAAAATGGAGCCATAAAAGTAACTTCTGGCAAGTGTGTGTGTGTGTGTGTGTGTGTGTGAGAGAGAGAGAGAGAGAGAGAGAGAGAGAGAGAGAGAGAGAAGCACACACACATATAGTTGTTGCTCTTAATTCTTTTCAATAATATTCGACTCTTTGGGTCTGCTTTTGAGGTTTTCTTGACAAAGATACTGGAGTGCTATGCCATTTCCTTCCCCAGATTGTTATATAGATGAGGAAACTAAGGTAAATAGGGATAAATTATTTGTCCAGGGTCACATTGCCAGTAAGGGTCTAAAGCTCAGTGCTTTATTCTCTGCAACATGTATTCATGTGTTAGCAGTTATTCATATTCTCCAGAGAAACAATAATGTATTTGGTACCTGTTCAAAACAAGTATTAATTTTTACTACAAACTTTTCTTTTAATAAACTTTATTTACTTATAATTTTATTTAAGAATTTCAATTCATTTAGACATTTGACAGATTGGATAAACAATAAAAACTATATGTAATGTAATATAATGATATTTTACTTGTAGCCATAAGTTTTATAACTATCAATTTATTATGACTGTAAATATCAACTATATTATAATTTATAACTATCAATTTAGGATCAATTATACAAAGTTTTCAGATTTAGCAGATTTTTAATCATTTTCAGAACTAGTACAAAATATTTTATTGTCATTCCTCTTTTTGGTCTGTGCAACCTACTCTCTCCATATAGTCTCCATACTATATAAATTAGGGTACCGAGTTTGGAAGAAACTTTTATGGGCATAGAGAGTTCTGATACATAGATTCTAATTCTGGTCACTACTTAGTAATATAATCCAATCACATTCTGAAGTCTATAAACTATAAAATCGAGAAAATAGAATCATGGGGGCATCAAGTGGTACAGTGGATAGAGCACTGGGTTTGGAATTAGGGAAATTCTTCTTTATTCTTCAAATCCAACATGAGACTGAGTTTAAAAAAATTAGGAGCTATAAGAAACCAAAAATATTATCTGAAAATCCCTCTTTATTTTACACATGAGGTTCATATAGGTGAACTGGAATGTATAAGTTTTTTTAAAATATAATTATCCAAACGAGGTATCCAAGTCCCAGATTCCAAATAGAATTTCCTACTTACACTCATAATATAGACTCGTAGTTAAGACATATACATGCATTATAATTTTGGGCATTTTAATGTTCTTGGATATTTGTATTAGTATTTGTAAATTGGTATATAACAGGAATTTTTAACAAATACATGAAAAATTACATTTGAATTTTGATCTCATGTGTTTGCAGCCCTGAAAATAATTTCCTCTGGCATAATCTTAACTACTCTGTTCTATCACCATTGTAAAAATGATCTGAATATAGAAATATTTTAGTACTGTCTCAGGGGAAAAACTATAACTCAGTGATCTAAAAGAATTAGTTGTCCCAGTATAGTAATCTGTATTTCAATCCAAATTATAAATACAAGGGACTTATTTTAATAAACTTTTGGCATATAAAAGTAGAACCAAAAAATAAAAAATAGTACCATAAAGAATCAGTTCTAGAAGCTCATTGTAGTGCAGTGGTGAAATCTGAAAATGCAAAACAATGCATCTTTAGAGGAGATAAAAGCAATTTCAGGGGGGAAAATTATTCACTATATTGTCATAGAGTTTAAAGGGATCTTAGAGATAATGTCTTTCAGTTTCTTAATTTCGTAGGTAAGAAGACTATTTGAATAGATGTAATGGCTGTACATTATTAAAGAGGCTATAATTTTTTAATTTTACAAAATACTAGATCACAAGTTATTGGCATGATTTAGTATTCTACAAAGCTACTTAGCTATTTTACAAAAAAATAGTTGGGCATTAACAGAAATATTGTTTTAAGAACAATTATCAGTTAATAAATCATTTTGGCTACTTTAAATATCCAAATTAATTATTAAAGACATATAAAAATATCCTACTTGTATCCAGAGAAAGAATTGATTAATAAAAATATGTATAGAATGATTTTTCAAACACACATATAGAAATGTACTTATTTTTATCTAATGGTAGCCATTTCTAGGGAAGGGATGGAGCTTTGGGAAGAAAAAAATAAATTTACATGATAACTTTATTACATATTTTAAAAGAATAGCAATTGTACATAGTAGATTTGAAATTTCATGTAAGAGCATTCTTTATTGTATTTTGTTATGGAAATGCTTATTTTATTCCATAAATGAAAAATAAATGTGTGTGTATGTGAAGTACTAGATTAGCTACATTTTGCAGTGGACAGATTGCCTGGTATGGATCTGGAGTCAAGAAGAGCTGAATTCAGATGTGATTTCAAATCTTTACTAGACTTAACTCTATTTGTTTTAGTTTCCTCATCTGTAAAATGAATTATAGAAGGAAATGGCAATCCATTCTAATATCCTTGCCAAGAAAATCCTGAATGGGGCCACAAAGAGTCAGACAACTTAAATGACTGAACATTATCAACATAAAACGTATTAAAAAGGAAACAAAATTTACATTTGTTTCTAAGCATTATTTCTTTTATTTTGTATTTCCCAACAATGTTTAAAAAAAAAAACATTCATCATATAGGAAATAATTATTAACATCCTTAACCAGAGGTTGCAATTAATCATTCCCAAGTATAATAGAGCACATTTGGCACCTAAAGATACACACACACACACACACACACACACACACACACACACCCCACAAATGTAGTATAGGGACAAGTGCTTGCTTTGTCATTTAATCATTACAAAAATAAAAGATGAATAAAGAATTTAATGTTTTGTAACTATATATTTACTTCTTTATCCAAGTATAATTTTGTGTATTGGTAGCATTATCTTTAAATAGAGGCAGATACATATTCCAGTGGGGAGAGCTCTGAGAATTGAAGATCTGAATTCAAATCCAGCCTTAAACTTTACCACTTCCACATTGCATCTTTCCCCATTGCAGTTTCAATATATGGCAGGTCTGCATAAGAAATGAAATGGAAATTTGGGAGGAGTTTTGTGGAAGCTGCAGGCAACACATGCAAGTCAGGAAAAAAGTTTAGAAACTCAAAAATGCATAATACATATAAAAATAATACAATATTAACATAATTTACATATATATATCCAATAATACCATAATAATTCACACTTCTTTTCAGGTATGGAGTGTCAAAAAACTTTATATAGATCTTTCAAATTGCCTGAGGCATGCCCTTGACCACCCAGATCTTCCAGTGATGTGGAAAGAATAACTGTAATTAACTGTGGACCCTGGAGAAGTCAAGTCTGGACAAGTCTGCCTGCTTCAGTTTTCTCACTTGTAAAATGGAGATAATAGTGACAATAATCCCCTTAATGTGGGGATAATATTTGTAAAGTGCTTAGTAGAATGCTTGTCTCTGGCTGTTCATTCCCTTCCACATACTTATTAGGTTTTTAGTTTAGGTCTGTCTATATCCAGAATTGGTAGTTTCTTGGATTGTGCTACTATTGCTACTTCATAGGAGTAATGCATTCTGTTAATATCTCTGATTCTTTAAGCAAGGCAGAACATGCATGTCCAATGCTTGCAGCAAGAAACTTAATGGTTTTAGTCTGAGTTTTGCTGGTGCTTTTTGGTTTGTGACATATTACTTTATGTTACAAATTGTCTTTTATATGTAAGTTAGGTATGATGAATGACTTTAGAGACAGAATGCATGAGTGAATTAAGTCATAAAATGCTTTGAGAAATTAATCCTCATATATACATACATAGTTTAGGGCATTCAAAAGACTGCTGAATAATAACAAATATATGAAATATTCTTTTAAAAATGAAGTCAAAACCAATCAATTTTCAGGCTGAAAAAATTAAAACTGAATATGTTAATCTTGACCTATCAGCATGTTCAGCAAAAAAGGGGACTGCCTTGAGAATGACTTCTTAATTTGAGATCTGAAAGAATCAAGAATACAATACAGAGGAGAACTCAATATAATGGCATTGCCTAACAATGGAATACTGATAATCTTCCTAGATTGTGTGATTCTTCTAACAAGCCATGCAGTGTCATAGTTTTATAAAGGGAAAATTTCTAGAAATCTCAGCATTTCTGTGTGCTCTTTAATGGGTATCTAAAGAAAATATAGATGCACTTTCAACACGGTCCACAGATAATTGGTCTGTTATCAGACACAGGAAGTCTTTTGCTTAGGTGTCACTACCTCAGCACTTTTCCAAATAAAGCTATTCTTGATATGAGTTGTCTCTTACATAGGAAAACACAAATTCTTATACCCTTTTTTGTTTTGTTTTTATTAAACATACTGCTTCCAATAGTATATTTTGCTGGTTAGTTATTGATACCAACTGGTCAATGCTATCAAAGGTAAAACAGCTTCTCTCATCAAGCAATATAAATGTCTTAATTTCATAAGTATTCTAGTTTCCATGCTGCTTCAGCATCCTTCTTGGGAACAGGCCAGTATAATGCAAAATAGCATTGTTGACATTTTATCTTGGAAAATTGTATGAAAATTTCTTTTATCTGCAGTATATTTCCACAAACTATTAAGCATAACCCTATTATTGAATGCATTGTTAATGCCAGATTGCAGCTGTCTGAATACCTTTAATTTATACATGACTATAGTGTCTAACAGCACTAAGACTAAATATGAAATATTGGTGGTCTTTTAAAACATTCACTGCTGTAACGTATTTCACACTTATTATCTTATCCTTTTGTAAATCTTTATTAGTGGTACTAGAAGACTTCAAATTATAAAATTAACATAATATAACAAAGAGGCTCAAAATCAATTCATATATGACCATTTTCATTGTTGTTGTTCATTCAGTTTAGTTGTCTGATTTGTCATGATCCCATTTGGATTTTCTTGGCACAGATACTGGAGAGGGTCTTCTTCAACTCATTTTACAGATAAGGAAACTGGGGCAAACAACTATGGACAAGTCACTTAATCCTACTTTGTAAGTAAGTGTCTGAGTAAATGTCTGAGGCTAAATTTGAATTTAGGAAGATTAGTCTTCCTGACTCTAGACCCAGCACTGTAATCAAATGTGCCACCTTTCTGCTCTTCCTTAGTGAAACTTGATTTTTCAATCCTCTATGCCTGTATATGAGCAGGGTTCCTGAAAGCTTAAGAGAAAAGAGATCCTGAACTTCTGAATTCCAGTTTCTAGAGAGGAATCACATTCCAGACTCTTTAGAAGAACTAAAGTAGAAAGGTACTAAGGAGAAGCTGACACATACTGAAGGGTCTGCAATGGTGTGACTTTTCCCTCAAAGCTGGCAGTCAAAAGATCAATCTCTCTCTTCCCTCAAGCTCTTATTTATAGGCAAAGATAATTGAACTTTTCTATCTCTGCCAATGAGAAAAGTCTTTAGCAAATGGCCTTTGAACCATCACATTCAAAATCTTCTTGAATCCCCAGAAATAAAAATAGAGACAAAGGTTTGGGTGTAAAGTTTACCATATTGGTCTGGCACATGTTGAGCTGGAAGTGATAATAAGACATCTAGGAAGAGGTATTTAGCCAGAAGCTTTATTGGTGGTTCAGAAACTTAGCAAAGAAGGTCAGTCCAGGTACTTATTGGTGAGATAGGTACCTTTACACAAATAAGTTATAATTAAAGATCCTTGAGGCCAAGGATTGTTTTCAATTGTTTCATTTTTGCTTTCTATAACTACCACAGCCTCATACAAGCAAGCAATTTGTACATATTTATGAATTTATTGATTATTAATTAATTAATTCAGTATTGACTGAATAGCAAGGTGAGATTTATTATATTTTTCAAAAAAAGGAAAAGAGGAAAGAATCTTTTAAATCATTAGAAAAACCACTATAACATATAAAAAACATGAAAATGTTAAGATGAGAGCAGTCTTTTGCTCTCTTGAATTTTTCTTGAGGTATAGCAACGAGAATTGAATTAAACATTATAAATGTAGAATAAAGTTGGCTTTATGCTGATGTGGGATGTGATTTTTTTCTTCTGTTTTGCTTCCTATCACAATAATAATATTACTAATAATAGTAGTATAAAATAATAAAGGTCATTTAACAATGATTGTTTACAAAGGATGTTATATATCTTATCACTTTTGATTTTCATGACATTACTGTGATGTAAGAAGGGTAAGCATGATTGTTTCCATATGGGAATATGAGGAATATCAGACTTAATGAGATTAAATAGTTCAATGACATATAGATAGTAAATAGAAGAGTTAGCATTTGAATTCAGGTCTTCTGATTCCAAATGCAGTTCCCCCCTCCCTTTATCCCTCCCCCCCCCCCCCCCAGTATTTACTCTTGTTTTAATTGTGGTTTCCTTACATGTCAGAAGTAGATTTTGTTCTCTTCTTTTTAATTTATTTGTTTGCTTTATTTTGATTTTACTCCATAAGACATAGGGAACCTTTTTGTTTGATCTGCCTTTAGAAGTTTAAGAATATTACCAAAAATTTTCTCGTTTTATATTCACCTTCTAGCATTATGACAGTTTGTAATTTTATAACAAAAAAAAAATCTACAGGTGTTATTATGATATATCAATAAAATGGTTTTCTGCATTATTATCAAAATCTGAAATCTAATTGCCTAAAATGTCCATATTATGTACAATAATCTATATAATTCCTGAGGCCATTATCATTGATCTTAATTTGATAGATCTGAATTTTTTGGAGCTGAACATATTTATGTGTGTCATTTGATATTTTTTCTGCTAAATGCAATGCTAATATCCTACTTTATAGAGAGACATAATTGGATATAATATAGTTTACTGAAATAAGCACTAAACAGAGGTTGGGAAACTTATGCTTTAGTTTTATGTGTCAATTTCTCCAAGTTGCATTTTCCACATCTATAAAATGTCTTATATAATATAGTTTTTAAAGATTTTTGTTAGATCCAAATTCCAATTTCTACTGCTTTATGACTTTTTAAAATTAGGAGATTTTATGTATCATCATGAATTATTAAAAAAAAAATCCAACCCCCCCAAATTGTGTTTATTCTGTGTATGCAGAGCACTAAGCGGGGTTCATTTTCTCTCATTTTACTATTATCACCATTACATAGTGTTTTATATGACTTCTTATTAGATGGTGAACAGGTGTGACCCTAGTTACCATCTGACCTCAAAAACACAGAAAAGAATATATTTCCTTTGTTCTTAGTGCCTTAGACAATTTTTCCAGAAGATGGATGAATAAACTCCTTCTTGCGAATTTCTTTTATTTTCAAATTTCCTTCTATGATGAATAAGAGGCCTTATCATCTACCCTTTGGGAAACTTCTGCTTGGATTCGTAAATGCATTAGGATAATCCATTCTTCATCTCTTATATAGTGCCTATATTTCACTTATTTATAAAAGGACTTGCATCAAAGTCTTAACATTTTTTTTTCCAACTGTAGATTTTCTGTGCAACTGATCTGGACTGTTTTTATATAAAGCAGTTAAAATTAAAATTTAAAAGATCTATCATAATTTTCAACTCAATCAATTTTTTAAGAAATATTATGTTTGCTATGTGAAGAAAACTGTGTAGAGCATTGTCACCTAATAACAATATTGAAAATGTAAATTAGAAGGAAAATGATATTTGAAAACTTCCACACCCTAAGGTATTAAAATAGAACTTTATTTAGAATGTTGGAAATATTAAAGCTGATGTGAATTTTAATATACTACATATGAGTCATGCTGTCCCAGCAGCACAATACAGAGAAATTGAAATCTAAAGGCTAGATATTAACATCACATGCTAGCTAAGGACAAGATAAAAGAGAACAATATATTAGAATCAAAGATTAGGTGAGAATACTTAAGAACAGTAATAATAGTAAGTGCAGAGTTTCATAAATATTCTTTGAATATTAGAGGGAGGGGTTAGCACTTTTGTTTGTCTTCTTCACTGCCTAAGGAAATATGTCAATATTTTATCTCCTCTAAAATAGCTTCCTCAATTATCATGCCTTTATATGTTGCATCAACTTGAGTGTGAATTAGCTGCAGAAGATACATAATTTCAAAGGAGAAGATGAATAAAAGATGGCATTAGTAAATGTGTAGTTGAAAGAGAAGGTTTGTTTACATGGCCAGAGAGCTATGAGGTGTGCATCCCAAGTGGTCCACTATTATCTTTGCGAAATCAGGAAAAGCAAGGAATGCATTTGTAATCTAGAGTTGTGAGAAGACATCAGTCATCAAGCATCTATTAAAGCCAAGCATATTGCTAAATAATGAGGATACAAAGAAAAGGCAAAAACATACCCTGACTTTAAGAAGTTTACATTCCACTAGAAACCATTTAGACATAAATGGTATTGTATGATAATTGCAGTGTGACTCACCTATGAAGGGAAGACAGTAGACTTAGAACTTGTGAAAGGCTATAGGAATTAATGCTTGAGTAAAGTAATTTAAAGAGTCAAGGGTTATGAGGGAGGCATTCTCAGTCTGTAGGATAACATTTACAAGGCACAGAAACATGAGATAGACTTTCCTGTATAAAGAACAACAGTAAGTTCAGTATGACTGAATTGAGCAGTACATTTATGGGAAATGATGTGTCAAAAGATTAGAAAAGTAGGAAGGAAAAGGTTATAAAGAATTTTAAATAACAAATTTAGGAGTTTATATTCAACTCTAAAAGTAACGGAGTGCCATAGTTTACTAGGTAAGAAGGATAACATGGTCAGGCCTATGCTTTAGGGAAAAAAAAAAAAAATTTATATATATATATATGTATATATATATATATATATATATATATATATATATATACATATATATATATATACACACACATAAATATGTATATATGTTTTGTGTGAGTGTGAGTGTGTGTGTGTGTGAAAAACAGCAATATATTCAAGAAATATTGGAGGGAAATACATGACAAGATTTGGCAACTAATTGGATAGGTTTGATGACCTAGGAAAGAATGGAGCTGAGAATGATCACCA